>NC_052356.1:25107932-25268218 GCF_009727055.1 Benincasa hispida
ACTGGTTAGTAGCAAACTATGCAAGCATAGATTGCCATAATAAAGAGGTCATATTCACCTTTCCAACAGGAACAAAAAATTTAAGAGTTCTAATATACAATCAACCCCAAGAATAATTTCAGCCTTAAAATCTAAAACATTTGCTCAACCATGGAGCTCAGGCATATCTAGCAAGCATGGTGGATTTATGAAACCAAAAGGATAAAATTAAGGTCATTCCTGTAATAAGAGAGTTTGAAGATGTATTCCAGAAGAGCTTCCAGGTGTACCGCCTAGCCGAGAAATAGAATTCTGTATAGACCTAATTCCCAGAGCTAAACCAATATCTAAAGCACCATATAGAATAGCGCCTGCAGGTTAAAAGAACTCAAAATACAATAAGTGAAAACTTGAAATATGAAGAGACTCCAGTTTGCCATCCTAGCAAGAGAAAAGAAGTCACTTCATAATCGAGAAATAAATTTAGTAAAAGTTCTTTGGAGAAATTAGCGAATAAAAGAAGCAACATAAGGATGAAAAAGAAAATGAGAACCAAATACCCTTATCTATTTAGGGATCAAGAAACTTTCAAGGACGAAAGTTCTTAACGGAAGAAGAATGTAACAACTCAAGTTGAATACAAACATTATAGGAAATTAGATAATGAATGTTAATTAAGGTTCAAGATTAAATCTAGATATTAGTAAACATGTTCTAAGTTTAAGCCACTAGGTTAAAAATTTGGCCTATAAGAAGATAAACATAAAAAAAAAAAAAAAGATAAATATAAAAGAAAAAAACATTAAAAAAATAAATATAAAAAGAAGATTAAACATTAAAAAAAAGATAAATAAAGAAGATAAACATAAAAGTAGATAAACATAAATAAATAAATAAATATAAAATAAGATAAACATTAAAAAAAGATAAATATAAAAAAAGATAAACATAAAAAAAGAGAAGATAAATATAAAAGAAAAATAAATAAATATATATATTATATATATATATATATATATATATATATATTATATATATATATATATAAGGAGAGGTCAGTTAAAACTTTCCAATAAATAGGGAAGTGGCGCCCCATACCTAGTATTATGTCAAAATCACTTATGTCTAGGATGATAAGAGTCACCCCTAGTTTATGTCCTGATGCTGACAACTCACAGTTTTCCACCGTCGAGCTGGCCAGCATAGATACTTCGACAGGAGTAGCTATGAATAGAATGTAGCCTAAGGGCTTTGATGTTACTTGAGCGTGTTTTACAAATGTTGTAGAGATGAATGAATGACTCAAGCTCGAATCAAATAAAGTGAAGGTATAATACCCGAGGATGGGTAATATACCTGTAACAACTGTATCTTGGTTCTCTGCCTCTTGACGTGTAATAGCAAACACTCGTCCTTTCTACTGCTGGGTAACCTTGTTATTGGTAGGCTGGATGGTCTGAGTAGTTGATACTTGGGTGATGAGCTTTGGGCAAGTCTTTGCATAGTGACCTGTCTAGCCACAATGGAAACATACTCCTAAGTTTCGAAGACATTGCCCCTGATGATATTTTCCACAATTTCCGCACTTAGGATATGAGAAAATTTGGCTCTTCTGTTGTGAATGTACGCCTTGAGTGACTTGGGTATTTTTAGCTTGCCGTTGTGAACGTTGGAAGCTTTGTTGGTTGAATTTCCTCTTTTGATTTGACATTGATCCTCATTCAGGAATTGAGGTTTTGACAGTAAGATTTATGCCCATGAGTAAGGCTGACTCGAGGGCAAGTGCATACTCTTTGTGTCGGAAGGCAGTGATCGTGCCTCGAATGCCTTCTCTTAATGCCTAGATAAATCTTTCCACCTTATTCTCTTCTGTTTCTACTAGCCGGGGAACAAAATGAGACAAGCGATCAAATTTCCGTTCATACTCCGCCACCGACATGTTCCCTTGACGAAGATTAAGAAATTCCATTTCCTTCAGGTATCTTACTGCCAATGGGAAAGCTTGTTGTAAAAGGCCTGACTAAATTGCTGCCATGAGATTGAACCTCTGATTGTTCTTTGTGTGGATTCCCATCAAAACTTTGCATCGCCTCTTAACATGAAGGTGACACAATTTACATTATGTTCTTCTGGGATATTCATGTGGCAGAAAATAGTTTCTATTTCTATTATCCAATTCTCTACTATAGTTGTGTTGAAGGATTGAACTTCCTAAATTCTCGAATGATTTTCGAGTCATTTATATCATTGATTATTGGTGCAGTTGACGAGGTTGTGCTTCCATTACCCATATTCTGTATTAGTAGTTGTAGTGCTTCTGGTGTAAGTAACACATAAGGCATTTGTCTATGTCCTAGATTTTGATCCGCTATGGGTTCATTTCAAGATCTGCCTTGTCGTGTTGGAACTCGTTGTAGTGCGATCTGGTACACACATTCTTTCATAACAAGGAAACAATCTAATCCTACATTTTTATTTATTTATTTACTCATACTTATGTTTACTAAATTACTTATTTGAAAATTCCACTTACCAACGTATTCGACATAGCTATAGGCATAAAATAACAGGTCGAACCATCAAACACCACGTTTTTATATGTTTATCTTCTTTTTATGTTTATCTTATTTTATATTTATCTTATTTTATATTTATTTATTTATTTACGTTTACATTTTTTTAATGTTTATCTTCCTCTCTCTCTCTTTTTTTTTTTTTTTTTTTTTTTTTTTTTTTTTTTTTTTTTTTTTTTTTTTTTTTTTTTTTTTTTTTATCTCTTTTTTAAAAATGTATCATTATTATGTTTAACCTTCTACATATTATTTATTATTGTTATTATTTTCCATTTTCTTCAAAATGTTCTTATATTGTCATTATTTTATTTTCTAGATTTTTTTTACTTGGATATTTGCATAATTTTCAAATAAATATTATGTTTATTATTTATCTAATGACCAATAAGATTTATAGGCCAAATTTTAAACCTAGTGGCTTAAACTTAGAACATGTTTACTAATATCTAGATTTAATCTTGAACCTTAATTAACATTCATTATCTAATTACCTATAATGTTTATATACAACTTAAATTGTTACATTGTTCATTACAGGAATCAATGGTACTTAAGGAGTGAGATATAACTACAGGGGCAAAACGGTAATTTGGTCCAGCTGTACCTACGAGCATCTATGAAGGGTCATCGTACTCATGATTGGTTATATCCGACGGACACAGAAATATATCTGTGGTAAGAAGAGTTCAGCTGTTGGTCTTTAGTGGAATGCTTAACAGTTAACGGATGGTGGATCTCGTGGTTAAAGAGTTTAGTCAGCTATTCAGGGACCATTGGAGCTTCGAGCCATAGGTCCATTAGGTCCCTTGGGTAGCTTGGATAAAGTCGAGAACTAGTGTTTGGGTTAATTTGAAATGTTCAAATTGACAAAAAGAAGTTCAATTATATATGATATAATTGGCCTGGTTAATTATATATAATATAATTGGCTAAATGTATGAGATACATTATTTTGGAGGAAATTAGATATAAATATGATTTATATCAAGTAGAGAAGAAATTACTATAGTAGATATGTGATATCAAATTATAGGGTAAAAATATAATATGATTATATTTATCAATAATTTAATTGGTTAATTATATGATAATTAACCTAAAAACTCTCTCGGATGTGCATTAGTGGGAAAACTATGTCGATTATTATAACCGAAGAATAAAAATGAAAATTTGTTTCATTTTGAAGAGTTCGGAGAAAGATCGGAAGGTTTTGCGCTGGTGTGGAAACATAAACGATCGCATAAGTCGAGAGCCTATATGATAGTCGCTCAATGTCTAAACGATTGTACACTAGTTCCTAGACGATTGGATAGCTTTCCTAAACGATCGTATAGTGTGTCGTATTTGCTAAACGATCGTGTACCTTTTCTTAAACGACCGTTTAGTAAAACCTACACGATCGTGTAGTTTCTTCTAAATGATAACATCTAGCTATGCGATAGCTTCCTATTCTCTCCCACTTGCTTATCGTCTATACGATCAATTCTTCCTCCTACCTCTACCAAACTCACCAAAGACCACACTTTGGGTTCTCACGTCGAAAATACCAAGGGCTCCTTTCTGGTGGTGTCGTCTTTGCTGCGTTCATTTGTTTGCGATTGTTCGTGCTGCTGCAACCAATGCATCTGTTGGGCGTTTGTCGATCGGGTAGATGTCTTTTGCTGTGTTGAGTTCCAAAGCTTGAAGAACGTCTTCAACTGGTATGAGAACTCTTTCCCTTACTTTTAAGTGTTTAAAGCCTGCTGTTAATTACTATATATTTGCATAATTGTTTGTTCGAATGTATATGGTGTATTTCGATCACGGTGAAATTGGAGAGATTCGACGGCGCTCATGGAACTTTTCGTTGAGAGATCCTTTAAGATCAATAAGGGTTGTTGATGCTAGTTCATCTAGTCATCCATCTCAAGAGTTGAGATTTCCTCAACGTAGTGGGAGGGTTATGAACCCATTTGTACGCTATATAGGTTTAACAAAAGCCCAAACATCATATCTGATGATGGTGTTGAGGATCTATTGTCTTATAAGCAAGCAATGGGAGATGTTGACAAAGATGAATGGATTAAAGCCATGAATAAAGAAATGGAGTCCATGTACTTCAATTCTTTCTGGGACCTTGTAGATCAACCTGATGGTGTAAAACCTATAGGTTGTAAATGGATCTACAAGAGGAAAAGAGGTGCAGGTGGAAAGGTACAAACCTTTAAAGCTAGACTTGTGGCATAGGGTTATACCCAAGTTGAGGGAGTGGACTACAAAGAAACTTTCTCACCTGTTGTCATGTTAAAGTCTATTAGGATTCTCTTGTCCATAGCCACATATTATGACTATGAGATATGGGAAATCGACGTCAAGACTGCCTTTCTGAATGGTAATCTTGAAAAGTCCATCTACATGATTCAACCAGAAGGATTCATTAAACAAGATCAAAAGCAAAAGGTTTGCAAGCTTAATCGGTTCATTTATGGACTGAAATAAGCATCTAGATCTTGGAATATAAGATTTGATACTACGATCAAATCTTATGGCTTTTATCAGAATGTTGATGAGCTTTGTGTTTACAAGAAAATCATCAACAACTTAGTAGCTTTCCTCATGTTGTATGTGGATGATATCCTACTCATTAAGAATGATTTAGGATTTCTGACTGATGTTGAGAAATGGCTAGCCGCCCAATTCAAAATGAAAGATTTGGGAGAGGTGCAGTTTGTTCTAGGGATCTAGATCATAACGGATCATAAGAAACAAGGGTTGGCCTTGTCTCAGGCATCGTATATTAACAAGATGCTTGTCAGATATTCGATGCATAATTCCAAGAAGGGTTTATTACCTTTCAAGCATGGAATTGTTTTGTTTAAAGAACAGTGTCCTAAGACTTCTCAAGGGGTTGGGGAAATGAGACGGATTCCCTATGCATCGGCTATTGGTAGCCTTATGTATGCATTGTTATGTACTAGACCTGATATTTGCTGTGCAGTAGGAATTGTAAGTCATTACCAGTCCAATCTAGGATTAGATCACTGGACGATGGTCAAAACGATCTTCAAATATCTTCGGAGAACGAGGGACTATATGCTCGTGTATGGAGATAAGAATTTGATCCTTACAGGATATACAGACTCTGACTTTTAGACTGATTGGGATTCTTAGAAATCCACATCAGGGTCATGTTAGGATTGGTGTCCTAATTCTCCCGGAGTGTAGTTTGTAAACCGTACACATTCTTATAAATAAAATAAGAGTTATTTTATTTGACATTTACTTATATCCAATAAACAAAGCTCCATGATTATTGTATGTAAACCTAAGCATGTATATGAAATATACAAGTGGATCATGCCTTAAGTGATAACCTAAAAAGGTATGTAGTATAAGGATTAAAGAGGGATACTTGATCCTGGTGACACTACGGATACAACCTGCTTTGTAGAGGTTTGCAAGTGTTGTGAACTACTATAGATGGTAGATCCTGACCATTCATGTGGAGACATGCGAGCGGGGTGTCCTATATAAAGAATTTGTATAAGACTGGACCATGAGATGACTAGTCTCTTTATATAATGCTGTTGATACTTGAGACTTACACCTCACCTAAATGACCATAGGTCACATGACCTCAATCCTGAGTGTTTTGATAACTCCTGCCTTTAAGGGCGGTCCTTTGATTAGTACGGGTGAGAGTGGCAAGATTTCCAACTCAACATGTCTACCTTTTTGGGGATTTGTCTGATTTGGGAGCTGAGAACTCAGTTACACAAGATGAAATTCACTCTTTCCCCGAAGCAGAGGTAAGTAGATATATTTCTCCCTTAAGGGTTGATTCCAGGTCTTGAACATAGTGGCCACAACTTCTCTTTGGAAGAGAGGAACCAGTCATAGTAGGACTATGACTTATGTTCATTAGAGGGATCAGTGGTACTTAAGGACTTAGATGTAACTATAGGGGCATAATGGTTATTGGCCCAGCTGTACTTACGATCGATCTGTGAAGGGTTATCACGCTATTGATTGGTTAATATGGACACAAAATATATTTGTAGTAAGGAGAGTGCAGCTGTCGGTCTTCAGTGGAGTGCCTGACAGTTAATGGATGGTGGATCCCGTGACTAAAGAGTTTAGTCAGTTATTCATGTATCGTTGGAGCTTCAAGCTACATGTATATAAGGTCCCCTTGGTAGTTCAATGGATTCAAGTTGAGAATAAGTTCTTGGTGTTGATTCAAAATGTTCAAATTGACAAGTGGAAATTTGATTATATAGGATATGATTGGTCTGATGTATGAGATACATCAAGTGGATGATTAATGTAAATGTGATTTACATTAAGTACCAAGAAATAGAAAAAGAACTATGGTTTATATGTTTCATGAGATGAAATATTAAAACTATACGTTATAAATATAATATGATAAGTTGGTTATCATATATATTTATAATAATATTAATTATTGGATAATTATCTCTTCTTCTTCTCTAATAACCAATTAAGTGGAAGGTTATTGATGGTTTCATGGTAATTGTGAGATAAAAGGAAAAATGTTTTCCCAATTTTAGTAGTTGTTGTGAGAGTTGCTATTCTCGAAAAGTCATTCACGGATCTTTTTCAAGTGAATAGGATTCACTAAACGATAGCTGAAGAGAGAATAAACGATCATGGAGTGACACTACATGATAGTTCACTCAGCTGGTCGTAGCTAAACGATCGTGAAGCATTTTCTAAACGATTCGGCATTTGTCTATGTGATAGACTTCTGTTTTCTCCCACTTGCTCAATTGTTTACACAATTTTTACTCCTGCGGTCTCTTCCTCTAACCAAGTTAACACAGAGCCCACACTTCTGGTTTCTCACACCGAGAATACCAAGGTAGCCATTGTGGTGGTGTCTTACTCAACTCCACTGAGGTTGGGGTTTTTGGAGGCCATTCATTGTGTTCATGATCTTGGAGATTGTTGTGCTCGAGTTCGCTGTTGATCGTGCTGTGTTTGAGTGTTCGTGTGTTACTGCCTTGGAGTCGGAACGAGCGTTCGTGATCGAGGGAGTTTGAAGATGAGTCTTCAAAGGTATGATACTTTATCCTTGATCTTATTGTAAAGCATGCTATAATTTCGTATTGTGCATGACCATTTAGTTTTTGTTTCTTATTTGTAATTTTGTATGTTCAAATATGAATTGAATTCGGAACGATCATTCTGCTGCTCATGGAAGTCCTCATGTTAGATTTCCTTCAATTGGTATCAGAGATAGGTTGTTCTGATATTCCAAATTTCACTTATGTTTTGAGCTTCTTTTACAGTCATAGTGGATTTTCTACATTTGCGTTTAGGTGTTAAATGCATTTGTGGATGGCGTTGATGAATGTTTATGGGTTAATTGACTCTGTTTAAAGCTTTCTTTCAATTACAAAGTGTTAATTTGTAAGGATTCTTGTGTTTTTGGGCATAATTAACAAGCAATCGAGTATGCAATCCAAAGTGTTTGAGTTTGTCGAGTCATTCGTGATGGAGTTTCGAAGCTTGGAGGTGCGGTTCTTAGTAAGGAAAAAGACCAAGAGTTGGTCGTGTCGTGTAGCCTCAGGTAAACAATCGTTGGGATTTAGCTAAATAATCGTGTAGATTTTTCTATGCGATCATGTAGTATTTACTAAACGATAGCTAAACGATGGCCGTGTTTACTCTATCGTGTAGCGTTGGGTACCTAATTGCGTAGATGTTGGAGGTAAATGATCGAGTAGGAGCATTTGATGCTCATCATTTAATAAAAGACACACGCACTAAACGATTGTGTAGTTAGCATGGCTCATCGCATAGTCATTGACTACACGATCACGTGGTATACGCTACTTAGGTGCTCACTCAACGACGCTTGGGTTTTGGTACACGATCAGTGGAGATAGCATTGGGTACCAAACTCACCAAAGACCACACTTTAGGTTCGCTTATTTGAACCGGAGACTCTTTGCTTTTGTAATAGTTAGCATTTAGTTTTTAAGGATTTAAGGCTAATTATTTCGGTTCATCAATTTTTGCTTAATATATATGAGATGTATGTCATTTATATGGCATAGTGTATGACATATAGATTTGAAACCCACCTTAGATTGTGCAATTATTCATGCATCATGTATTATAAGTGTTATAATATGGCATGATGAAATTACAAGAAAGCATGCACATGCATCATGAAATATAAGAGTTATGTTTGTGCATGCAGTAAGCATATTCATGGATCATCTTTATATTATAAGCGTTATAGTATAAGGGTGAATGGAAGCATGTTTTTGCATGGTTCGTTGCTTATTTGTATAAGAGTTATATAAAAAGTAGCAATGAATGAACAATGCATGGAGCATGACACTTAGGCTGTTTATAAGCATTATGAATGCCTTGTATGTGTTTGCTTTGCATTGTGGATGGTTTTGGTTGTTTCTGTTATAAGCGTTAAATAGAAATTAGAACTAAAATCGATAAGAAAGAGTTGCATGCGGACTTAGGCAAACTCATGTTTTAAAAAGGTTTTATAATTGGATTGAGATAGACCTAAGTTCAAGGTTCTAATGGGATTAGCAACCTAATTTGATCTTTTTAAATCGATTTAATAGGATTAAGTTGATTGACATAAAAGATTAAATTGTATTAAATCTATCTATAAGGGACCTTTTGTCTAAGGCGGATTCTGTCTAGGCTGGTGTACTTAACCTGACAGAAATGGAACACTCGTACTTGGGAACCTACCTGGAAAGATGAATTAGATAGATTTTCTGCAAGCATGCGACAGTTGGTCAAAGACTCCCTTAAAGAGTTTAATGGATGATGATCAAAAGTTGTTCATCTAAGGTAAAAGTTACTCTTGGGCAAACTTAAACAGTCACATAGTTAAAATTCTTAGTCGTGTTTTTTCTAAGTAAACTAAACCCTAGGCTATAAAATACTCAATGGGAGGAAGGGATATATCTGATATGTCAATGATTCCACTCACGTTTCTCCCTAAATGTTCACGCCGTGAGATTCATGCTTGGCCTCGTGGTGCACTGGGAGCATCCCCCTTCGGATGGTGTTTGCATGAGTCAATATCAAGGTGGACGGAGAGAGTGTTTATAGTAAGTAGGTGAAGGGTGTATGTCAACAATTCCTACGGTCTCTATCATTGGTTCGCATCGTGAGATCATTTTGTAGTCCCTCGTGGCACCCTGGGAGCGTCCCCCTTCGGATGGGTTTTGTGCAGTTGGTCAATATCAAGGTGAACTCCAGAAATGGATAGGGTCACTTTAGTTTTTGTCCCAATCGGTTTTCCCTTCGTATTGGCTGCTTGGGGAAAAACTCTAGGGCCTAAAATGGCGGGTCACACTTATAGGAAATTGTTAAGTAAGTTAATGATTTCTTGACCAAATCAAAGATGGCTAGTCATTATAGGAGCAAGAGCTGTTCTGGTATTAATGGCTAGTTGAGAATGTCTCAATTCAGAGGAGGGATAAATTGACCACCCTTCGGCGGATTTTGTCCCAAACCTTTGAAGCATCAATGAAAAACTAGATGTCACATGGGGTTCATGTTAGTTTTGCTAAACCGTATTGGATGTTGCATGTTTTTTCAACGGGTATTTGCTTAAAACCTAACGTAGGTCAATGTATTTTTGTTTTCAGCAACATGTTTGATTTTCTCTTTAATGCCTCTAGTTTGACCGATTACGTACAGTGGAAAGAGTCTTGTAAAAAGTATTTCGTGGTAAACGACCTCGAGTTTGTCATGGTTGAGGGGTGTCCTCAAGTCTCGACCCTTGATGCACTGCGAAGTGTTCGTAATGCATATGAGGTGTGGATGAAGGCTAATTCATTGGCTTGACTTCACATATTGGCTAGCATACCTGATGCTTTGGGCAGAAGGATTGAGAACATGGTCATTGCACTTGAGATCATGGGCTCATTGCAAGATTTGTTTGAATGTCAGTTCTCACTTTTCGAGCATAGAGTGATGGATGACAAAACCAGTAGTTTTGGTTCCCAAGTTGAACTTCATAAAGAGAAAGCAAATGTTGCTAACTCTGTTGAAGTTCATCGACGAGAAGTGTTCTCTAACATGGAACTTTGAGCTTATTTAGGTTCTGATACTGATCCGACTACTCTCCAAAAGAGGAGGATGTCTAAAGACAGTAACTATGATTTATTGGTCTTGGAGATGTTTTTGGTAGAGAATGATGATTCTGCCTTGATCCTTGATTCGGGTGCTACTAATCACGTTAGTTTCTCTTACTAAGGATTTAGTTCCTGGAAAACGTTGCCATAGAGAGAGTTGACTCTTCGAGTCGGTACTGATGAGGTTGTTTTAGCTATTGCTATAGGTAGGCTGAAATTATTTTTGGACAAGAAACGTTATCTGTTATTGGATAATGTTTTCGTAGTTCCTCATATCAAGAGGAACTTAATCTCGGTTTCTTATCTCATTGAATAAGGTTATACATCTACTTTTATGAGAGTAAAGTGTTTATTTTCAAGAATAGATTGGAGATTGGTTTTGGTTTAATGGAAAATAACTTATATGTACTAAGGTCGTTAGTCATAAAAGCCTTGTTTAACACTGAAATGTTCAGTATGACAACGACAGCTAAAAGACCAAAGGATTCTCATAAGGAAAATACCCATCTTTGGGATCTAAGGTGAGGTGCCATCAACCTCAATAGGATTGAGCAGTTGGTGAAAAGTGGACTTCTAAAGAGTTTAGAAGAAAACTCCTTGCTAGTGTGTGAATTATGCCTCAAAGGCAAGATGACCAAATGACCTTTTACTGGAAAAGGTAGTTTACGACACTTCAGGATTTGCGGGTGTCCGACCCACGTGCTTATCACTAACCCGAAGATGTTGGAATCGTGTTCAAAAGTTTGCCTCTTTGTAGGCTACCCCAGGGAAACGAGGGGTGGATACTTCTATGATCCGAGTGAGAACAAAGTGTTTGTCTCTACAAATGCTATCTTCTTGGAAGAAGACCACATCATAGATCATAAACCACGAAGTAAGCTTGTTTTATGTGAAATTTCTAGTAAGACTGAGATTGCTGAGGGTTCAACAAGAGTTGTTAAACAGATTGACAGATCAACAAGAGTTGTTGAGGTTGGTACATC
The DNA here is from genome assembly GCF_009727055.1 of Benincasa hispida. Taxonomy (NCBI): domain Eukaryota; kingdom Viridiplantae; phylum Streptophyta; class Magnoliopsida; order Cucurbitales; family Cucurbitaceae; genus Benincasa; species Benincasa hispida. The sequence goes on from NC_052356.1 coordinate 25,119,597, forward strand.
TAGTCAACCAGCTCAAGATTTGAGACTACCTCGACGTAATGGAAGAGTTATAAACCCGTCGGATCACTACATGGGTTTGAATGAAGCTCAGAACCTCATTTCTAATGATAGGGTCGAGGATCCATTGTCTTTTAAGCAAGCAATGGAGGATGTTGACAAGGATGGGTGGATTACGACCATGAACCAAGAGATGAAGTCTATGTACTTCAATAACTTCTGGGAGCTTGTGGATCCACTTGATTGGGTAAAACCTATAGGGTGTAAGTGGATCTATAAGCAAAAGTGAGGTATAGATGGAAAGGTGAAAACCTTTAAGGCTAGACTCATGGCAAAGGGTTATACCAAGGTCGAGGGAGTGGACCATGTGGAAACTTTCTCATCTGTTGTCATGCTAAAGTCTATCAGGATACTCCTGTCCATAGCCACATTTTATGATTATGAGATATGGCAAATGGGCGTCAAGATTGTCTTTCTTAATGGTAATCTTGAGGAGACCATCTACATGGCTCAACCAGAGGGGTTCGTAGTTCCAGATCAAGAGAAATGAGTTTGCAAGCTTAATAGGTCCATTTATGGGCTGAAACAAGCATCTCGATCATGGAACATTAGATTTGACAGTGCGATCAAGTAATTTGACTTTGATCAGAACGTTGATGAGCCTTTTATCCTACTCATTGGGAATGATGTAGGGTTTCTGTCTGACATTAAGAAGTGACTAGCTATCCAGTTCCAAATGAAAGATTTGGTGAGGCACAATATGTTCTAGGGATCCACATTATTCAGGATCGTAAGAACAAAAGATTAGCCTTGTCTCAGGCATCATACATGTTGATCAAGTACAGGATGCAGGATTCCAAGAGGGGTTTGTTACCCTTAAGGCATGGAATCATTTTGTCTAAGGATCAATGTCCTAAGACACCTCAAGAGGTTGAGAAGATGAGATGGATTTGCTATGCAGTAAGGATTGTCAGTCGTTATTAGTCCAATCTAGGATTAGAGCATTGGAAGGTGGTCAAGACATTCCTTAAGTATCTTCGAAGAACGAGGGACTTCATGCTCGTACATGAAGACAAGGATCTGATCCTTACAGGATACGTAGACTCTGACTTTCAGATCGATAAAGATTCTCGTAAATCGACATCAGGGTCAATGTTCACTCTGAATGGAGGGGTTGTAGTATGGCGAAGCATCAAGCAAGGATGCATCGTGGACTCCACTATGGAAGTCGAATACGTAGCCGCTTGTGAAGCAGCTAAGAAGGCTGTTTGGCTGAGAAAATTCCTTACAGATTTGGAAGTTGTTCCAAATATGGATTTGTCGATCTCTCTCTATTGTGATAGCAGCGGGGTTATGGCAAATTCAAAGGAACCTCAGATCGAGACAAGCATATAGAACGAAAATATCATTTGATTAGGGAGATTGTACATCGTGGCGATGTGATAGTCACGAAGATCACATCGGAGCACAATGTTGCTGATCCATTTACAAAGGCTCTCGTGGCTAAAGTGTTCCAGGGTCACCTGGAGAGTCTCGGTCTACGGGAGAAGCGACATCTTGTTTAGGGCAAGTGAGAGATGATACTGGGTATAGAGTATGCCCTAATTTATTGTATGTTGTACTTATATTTATATTGAATTGTACATTAGTCTCCTGAGACGTTAGGACAAATGGGAGATTGTTGGGATTGGTGTCCTAATTCTCCCGGAGTCTCGTAGTTTGAACTGTACACATTATTATAAATAAAATAAGAGTTATTTTATTTGGCATTTACTCAAATCTAATAAACAAAGCTCCATGGTTATTGTATGTAAACTTAAGCATGTATATGAGATATACAAGTGGATTATGCCTTAAGTGATAACCTAAAAAGGTATGTAGTATAAGGATTAAGGAGGGATACTTGATCCTAGTGACACTACGAATACGACCCGCTTTATATAGGTTTGCAAGTGTTGTGAACTACTATAGATTGGTGGGGGTGACCTATACAAAGAGTTTGTATAAGACCGAACCACGAGATGACTAGTCTCTTTATCTAACGACGTTGATACTTGAGACTTACATCTCACCTAAACGACCATAGGTGATATGACCTCAATCCTGAGTGTTATGGGAGCTTCTGCCTTTGAGGGTAGTCCTTTGATTAGTATGGGTGAGAGTGGTCAGATTGCCAACACAATATGCCTACCTTTTTAGGGATTTGTCTGATTTGGGAGCTGGGAACTCAATTACACAAGATGGAATTCACTCCTTCTCCGAAGCAGGGGTAAGTAGATAGATTGCTCCCTTAAGAGCTGATTCTGGGTCTTGAACATAGTGGCCACAACTTCTGTTTGGAAGAGAGGACTCAGTCATAGTAGGACTATGACTTATGTTCATTAGAGGGATAAGTGGTACTTAAGGAGTTAGATGTAACTACAGGGGCATAATGGTTATTGGCCCAGCTGTACTTACGAGCGATCTATGAAGGGTTGTCACACTATTGATTGGTTAATATGGACACAAAATATATCTGTAGTAAGGAGAGTGCAGCTATCAGTCTTTAGTGGAGTGTCTGGAAGTTAACGGATGGTGGATCCTATGACTAAAGAGTTTAGTCAGTTATTCACGTACCGTTGGAGCTTCAAGCTACAGGTTTATAAAGTCCTCTTGGTAGCTCAATGGATTCAATTGAGAATCAGTTCTTGGTGTTGATTTGAAATGTTCAAATTGACAAGAGGAAATTTTATTATCTATGATATGATCGGTGTGATGTATGAGATACATCAAGTGGAAGATTAATGTAAATGATATTTACATTAATTACCATGAAATAGAAAAGGAACTATGGTTTATATGTTTCATGAGATGAAATATTAAAATTATAGGTTATAAATATAATATGGTAAGTTGGTTATCATATATATTTATAATAATATTAATTATTGGATAATTATCTCTTTTTCTCTAATAACCAATTGAATGGGAGGTTATTGGTGGTTTCATGGTAATTGTGAGATAAAAGGAAAAATGTTTTCCTAATTTTAGTAGTTGTTGTGAGAGTTGCTATTCTTGGAAACTCACTCATGGATCGTTGTCAAGTGAATAGGATTCACTAAACGATAGCTGAAGAGAGACTAAACGATCGTAGAGTGATACTACACGATAGTTCATTCAGCTGGTCGTAGTTAAATGATCGTGGAACATTTTCTAAATGATTGGGCATTCGTCTATGTGATAGACTTCTATTTTCTCCCACTTCCTCAATCGTTTACACGATTGTTACTCCTTCGGTATCTTCCTCTAACCAAGTCAACATAGAGCCCACACTTCTAGATTCTCACACCAAAAACACCAAGGTAGCCATTGTGGTGGTGTCTTACTCAACTTAACCAAGGTCAAGGTTTTTGGAGTCTGTTAGCCATGTTCATCATCTTGGAGATTGTTGTGTTTGAGTTCGTTATTGATCGTGCTGTGTTCGAGCGTTCGTGTGTTGCTGGCTTGGAGTCAGAACGAGTGTTCGTGATCGAGGGAGTTTGAAGATGAGTCTTCAAAGGTATGATACTTTATCCCTTGATCTTATCGTAAAGCATGCTATAATTTCGTATTGTGCATGACCGGTTAGATTTCGTTTGTTGATTGTAATTGTGTATGTTCAAATATGAATGGAATTTGGAACGATCATTCCGCTACTCATGGAAATCCTTATGTCAGGTTTCCTTCAGGTCAGTGTTCACTTTTAATGAAGGAGCTATAGTATGGCAAAGCATCAAGCAAGAATACATCGCAGACTTCATTATGGAAGCCGAATACATAGCTGCTTGTGAAGATGCTAAAGAGGCTATTTGGCTTAAGAAGTTCCTTACTAATTTGGAAGTTGTTCCAAATATGTCTTTGTCCATCACACTTTATTGTGATAATATTTGTACTGTGGCAAATTCTAAGGAACCTAGGAGTCATCGAAGAGACAAGCACATAGAACAAAAATATCATTTGATCAGGGAGATTGTCCATCGAGGTGATGTGATTGTCACGAAGATCGCGTTAGAGCATAACGTTGCTGATCTGTTTACAAAGGCTCTCACGGCTAAAGTGTTCGAGGGTCATTTAGAAAGTCTGGGTCTACGGGATATGCGGCACATTGTCTAGGGCAAATGGGAAATGTTACTAGGGTATAATGTATGCCTTAGTTTATTGTATGTTTTTTTTTTTTTACTTTATTTGTATTGTACATTAGTCTCCCTAAGCTTTAGGACAAGTGGAAGATGGTTGGGAATGGTGTCCTAAATCTCCTTGTAATCTTGTAGTTTGTAAACTCTGTATAAACATATTGTTGTTAATAAAATAAATTTTATTGTATAAGCATATACTTAATCCAATAAACTAAGATCCGAGGTTATTTCATGTAATTTAAACAAGTATGTAGAGACATACAAGTGGATTTTGTTTTGATGATTGGGAACCTTATCCTAGTGACACTACAGATACGACCCGCTTTGTAGGTGTTACAAGTGTTGTAAAAAGCTACAAATGATCTAATCCTGATCATTCATGTGGAGACATGCTAGCGGGGGTACTCTATACAAAGAGTTTGTATCAGACCAGACCACGAAATGATTAGTCTCTTTATATAACACTATTAAAAAATAGGGACTTACATTTTAGTAGGATGACCATAGGTGACATGACCTGTATCTTGAGTGAGTTATGAACTCCTGCTCATGAAGGCGATCCTTTCATTTGTATAAGTGAGAGTGGCCAGATTGCCAACTTAACAAGCCTACCATTTTGGGGATTTGTCTGATTGAGGAGTTGGGAACTCAGTTACACAAAAAGAAATTCACTCATTCCCCGAAATTCACTCATTTAAGGGCTGATTTTGGGTCTTGAACATAGTGGCCACACTCTTTCCTGACCCGAGAGGACTTGGTCAGAGTGAGACTATGACTTATTGTTCATTAGAGGAATCAGTGGTACTTAATGAGTTAGATGTAGCTACAGGGGAAAAACGGTATTTTGGCCCATCTGTACTTACGAGCAATTTGTGAAAGGTCATCGTACTGTTGATTGATTATATTCAATACTATCGGTCATTAGTGGAGTGACAGACAGTTAACGGATGTTAGGTAAGTTAATTAAAGTGTTTAATTAATTATCCAAGTACCGTTGGAGCTTCAATCTATAGGTCCATAAGGTCCCCACTATTGCTCAACATGGTTTTCATTTTTGTATTAATTTGAAATGTTCAAATTAATTGAGAGAATTAATTATATATGATATAATTAATTATAATTTATTTGATACATTATGAGAGAAATTTGAATATGATTCAAATACCAATTATATGAATGAGATTCAGGTAATTAAATATAAATATGATTTATATTGAGTGGAATAAAATATTTGGATATGATCCAAGTATCATTTATATGGATGAAATTCATATAAATGGATTTAATTCAAATGTGATTTATATTAAATGTCACGTATAGTTAAGAGAGAATAAAATCTATAGTTTATGTTGTATTTGATGCAATATAAAACTATAAGCTATATTTTTTATTTGATATAACATATAGTGTATATATAATAAAGTAGTTATTATATATGTATGGTGGGTTCAAAAGAATCATCTTTTCCCAACATTCACACAGAAAAACTTCTCTGAGAAAAAAGTCCCAATCTCATCCTCTCCATCTCCTTCCCTCTTCCTATGACTCAAACAAAGCCCATAACTCCTACTTAAGTCTTTGAATCCCAAAAGAGAATATAGAGGGTTCTCGATTGGTAGTGTTCGTGCGTGAAGGAGATCCGCGAGGAAGGAGTTCCATTCGTGATTGTTCGAGGGATTCGTAAAGAAAGGTTCTTCAAAGGTGATTTCTATTGAACTTGTTTCAATTTTAAAGCATGTTGTAATTTAATATTAAATGTATATCAATTGTACGTTTACTGTAAATTTTTGTATTCAGTAATTAATTGAATTTGGACGATTCGCTTCCACTCAAGGATCTCCTCATGTCGAGTTTCCTTCACTTTGAAGATCAACGCTAATAGGTTTTGAACATAACCAATTTTGTGCACATACAAGTGCCTCAACTGTGGTTGGAGCTAACGTGGAACAAAAAGTATCAATTACTCTCCCATTAGTACTAAATGCAGAATCAGATGCAACTGTGGATACCAGAATTGCTAAAAGATCTCGTGCAATTTGGTTAAGAACCTATCTAGAAGAATTTCCTTTCCACCAATGTAAGATATCAAATTTCTCCTCACATTTAATACGAGGCCCCAGTAAGTAAATATCAACTTCTGTATCCACACTTAGTGTATCATCTTCCTTTATATCTCCAAAATCAAAACAAAAAATGTCTGAAGCAGTACTAATAGTAGAAGTAGTAGTTCTAGATGAAGATGTAGTACTCAAAGAGCTACTACTACTATTATCACTACAAGCCGAAGGTTGACTCATACTTGCACAATCCTTATACACTTGAGATGATGAAATTGAACATGAAGATGAACCATGGATAAGCAATGACAAAATATATTCAGCAAACAATTTTCTCAAACTAGACTCCACCTTATTTCCCACTTCTTTTGTTGTATCCATATCAAATAATTGATTTAGATAGTACATAAGAGATTTCATCTTGTAACGTGGGTCCAAAACAAAGCAACATACAAAAAGAAATTTATTTTCTCACTTTTACCCCAATACTTATCATACTTCTCTTGCATTTTCAAAGCCATGTCACGCGAAAGCAAATTATTAGGACCAGCTATGCTTGAATGTTTTTTATGCAATTCTGAATAATACTAATTTCATGGAAGACTATGTCGGAAGTAACATAAAGAGACCCTGAAAGCCTAATAGTTACTTCATAGAATACAGACAAGAATTAGTAAAAATTCTAGCAATTTCCCAATATTTGGTGGTTGGTTTACTCTCTTCATTCATGTAGTCTGTATCGTAGTCTTCTAACCTCTCAAATGTTTTTTCAAACTTTTCAGCAGCATCAAGCATCAAGTATGTAGAATTCCATCTAGCTTGAACTCCAGGACACAACATACTCTTAGTAGATATGTTCTCCCCTTCAATACACTTCTTAAATTTAGCAAGTCTAGCAGAAAAAGAGCAACAAACCTCACGACATTTTGAATTCGAATCAATATATCATTCACATATTTTAGACCATCAAAGATAATCAAGTTCAATATATGTGCACAAAACCTAACATGCAAGAAGTCTCCATTTTTTTTTTTAAAAAAAAATCCATGTTTAAGGAGCTTCTTTAGATAAGCAATGATTGTATCATTTGATTAAGCATTATCAACAGTTGATGACATCTCAGCAATTAGTCTTCAAGCCTCCACAAACCTCCTAAATCCCTCGTTCTCCACACATTTAAAGGACAACTCAACAATTATGATCATCTCAACAGTTAGTCTTCAAGTATTCTCAATAGTAAACATCTAATGGTTCACTATTTTTGTATTACCGCCTCCATCATTATTTGTATTCTTAAATACCAACTTCGTTTGAGTTCTATCTAACTTGCCGTCTTTTATCTGATGAGGATTCTTTTTATAGTAATGTTCAAGATGCATTCTCATAGTTGAATTTTCATTCCTTCTTGGATGACATACATACACCATACAACAATAATTATTATATTTAGCATGTGGATCATCATCACTATACTTAGAGCATTTAATGAAATGGTCCCATACCATAGACGTATTTTTCCTCTTCTTTCGAGCTGGTTGTAGATCTGGTGGAGGCATTTTAATCTCAACAACGTCATCATTTTCGTTCACACTAGAATAGTTGTTGCTCTTGCTAGCAGTAGTATTACTATCACTATTGTTCAAGCTTGTCGACATCGTGATTATTACCTACAATATACAAAGCAAAACCAATATAAGAACAATAAAATAGAAGCTTTATTAAACAAAAAATTTTGAAAATTGAGACATTAAACTTATAATTAAAGGGAGAAAAAAAAAGCTCGTTTGTAAATTTATAAATAACTCATTTAGCCAAAGTGAATTCGGTACAATAGTATCTGACTGGAATTCACATGAATCGTGCTACGACTGCTAGATTTTGGAAGGCCACCGGTCGAGATAAGATCATTTATACTAGTTGCAAAAGAATTGGGTTGAGAAAAACTCTAGTCTTTTACAAAGGAAGAGCCCCTCGTGGCAAAAAATTTGATTGGATCAAGTAAGAGTATCACCTCGACGATAGTGACCGCGATATCAATGTAAGCCTTGTAAAGATCTCATTCATCTTCTAATTGGAATTACTTTTTATTAGTAATAAAAATAGTCTTTCATTTATATACTTAAAATAATACTCTTTCCTGCTTCTTCTGAAGATTTGTAACTTGATCAGAGAGTCACAACTAGTAGAAGATGGATGGGTCGTGTGTCGCGTTGTCAAATAGAAGAACTACTAAAAGAGCATAGATAGCCCAAAGACCTCCCCAACCTCCATAGACTCTGAGGTTCACTTACTAACTCAAACAACCGATGGTGTTTTTGGATCAAATACTTCAATACATGGGAAGGACATGCAAGCTAGAAATAAAGTCATTTTCTAATATCAACAACAAAAACAACTCATCTTCAAGATTAATCCTCAACCAAACAACAACAACAACAATAACAACACAGAAGATCAACAAGAAACAATTGACAAATCATTCATGCATCTTCCAAGGCTAGACAGCCCCATAACAAATACAATCCTTTCAATAATTTTCCAAGATTTGATATCTATAGGATTTTTGAAGTTTGGATAACAATTAGGAGATATCTTCATAAAAGTATTGAATGGACGTATAAATTATCTATGTATCACATTGGGCATGATTAACTTTTATGCTCCAACTTGAGGGTAGTACTAATATTAGGGTTATTTTACTATTGCAAAATCTTTGTTGGTTTGTCCTTTATGGAGTTAAAGTCGAATTAAAAAACTTTACCTTCCCACCGTGCGCCCTAAGAGGTTATCGTCTCTTAGTCAGCCTTCCTCCATCTCGGGATCGTACTAGGCACGTTAACAAGTCCAACCAACTTCCAAGCATTCTTTCTCCACCTATGAGCAAAGTTGTGATCTTTTATGTCGTTCTCATTGTCAAAAACTTGTGACTTTTTTTGTTTTTTTCCTTTAATATCAAATTAATGGAAGGGAAAAATACCCCTTTAGTCCCTAATTTTTAAGGAATAGGTTTATTTGGTCCTTGTGCTTTCAATATCGCCAATTTAATCCCTCAATTTTGAATAATAGGTTTAAAAGGTATCTCTTCCCATTAATTAGATTATTTTTATTATTTAAAATGAAATAACTATTATTAAAATAGTAATTAAAAAGAGAGAAGAAAAAGGTAGGAGAATGCGAAAGAAGAGAATGAGAGAGGGGAATAAAGGCTCCAACAGCGGTAGGGGCTTGGTTAGGGAGAGGAGAGAGAAATTGATTTTTTCTTTTTTCTTTTTAATTACTATTTTAATAACTATTATTTCATTTAAAATAATAAAAATTATTATAATTAATGAAAAGAGGGACCTTTTAAACCTATTATTCAAAACTAAGGGACTAAATTGGATAAATTGAAAATATAGGTATCATATGTACCTATTCTTTAAAATCAGGGAATAATAAGGTATTTTTCTTAATATTTTGATAATAACACACCCGAATTAATCTACTAATAATTTTAGTATTTTGAAGAGCCTATTATGTAGTCTTCGAAACAACGATTACAACACAATTTGAAATCGCCTATATTGGAGCTCCAATGAATAAGATATAGATGAAACAAGTTTAATATAGAAATACGTGTGACAGTGACGTAACAGTTGATTCATCGAAGTGGATGCGATTAAAAGGTGGCATGTGGAACAATGAAGTGACACATAGTGAGCTTTTGGTTTTTGTTTGGTTTTAAAAACAAAATGACATTAAAAGAGTATATATATATATATATAAAGATATCTTTGCATGGATTTTTTTTTAAATAATACCTCGTTTTATTAAAGCCTCAAGGGGAATCTTGTAAACAAAAATCCTTTATCGCTAAACGAAAAATCTCGATTAGATAATTCCCTAGCCATATGCTACAAATTGATTCTTTCTTTGTCCATTTGGCAATCAAAGCGACACACTTTTTTCATGAATATTAAACAAATTCAAACAAACAACAATCAAAGAACTCATTCAACAACTAGATTTATTCAATTCAGCAGCTAATCTCCCCTTCCTTTACCACCTTTCTTAAAATTGGGAATTTTTAATTTTAATCTTAATTTTAGTAAATTCATAATATCGATTTGTTTTCTTATTTACATAATTTCAATTTTTGACTTTATAAAATGGTATTCATGAATTTCCATTTGCATTCATTTAGTTTAAGTTTTTTCATAATTACATTCCCTTGAGTTCAGGAGATTTTGTTTCTTTCATAATTTGTTCATTCAATTACAAATTTCCTTTTTTCTAATGGATGTCATACTTTGGCTTAAATTAAAAATTCACAATTAGGGGGGATTACATTTATTGTAAAATTATTGTTACAGATCTTTGTTTTCATATGTGTTTCATTTTTTTATGTATATGTACAAGATTTATATAATATATATCCCCATACTTTAATTTGTCTCATTTCCAATCTTTGGAAATTGGTTGACATATATACCCCATATTTTTAATATATATCCCTTGTAGTTAACTAGTCATTTAATAATTTTAGTCTCATACTCATATTTTTAAAATATATCCCTTGTAGTTAACTAGTCATTTAATAATTGTTTATTTTGATTATTAAATATGCAATGTTAGATTATCAATTACAGATAAAATCTAAGGTTACTAAATGTAATTTTGAACAGTATGTGGTTAGCATATAGGTAAATTATGTTCAAGTAATAACTTAAAGGGTCTATTGTATATGAATAAGGTTGGGTGCCTAATCTTAGTGACATTATAGATACAACCCACTTTGTAATTATTGCAAATAATTTGATTCAAATCATTCTTGTGGAGACATGTGAGTTGGGATTATTCTATATAAAGAGTTTGTATAAGACTAGACTACGAAATATATAATCTCTCTTTATAAATATGTTAATTGAAGAGATTAATATTTTATAGGATGATTATATGTGACTCGGTCTTATTCCTGAGTGAGTTATGAACTTTTATCCGTGGGGGCTTGTCTATTGATTTTCATGGGTGAGAGTGACCCGAGTCACCAACTTAATATGTCTACCATTTTAGGACTTGACCAAATAAGAAGTTGGAAATGTAATTTCACAAGATGAAATTTGTTTCTTCCCATATAAGGAAAGTAAATGAGTTAGGGAAAATAATTTTGCAAGATGGAATTCACTCAACCCTTATAGGAAAAGTAAATGAGTAGTTCCCTTAAAGTCATCATTTCAAAAGTTGAACGATGGGGCCACATTCTCTCTCTGGCCCGAGAGAGACTTGGTTTATGGTTGGACTATAAACAAGTTGTTCCTCATAGAATCAGTGGTACTTGAACAAGATAGAGGTAATTACAGAGGTATGGACATTTGACCAAGCCGTTATTACGAACAATTCGTGAAGAATCAATGTCACACCCTCTCCCGAGCTCACCTCTCGACCCCGAAAGAAGGTGTGAGGACGAAAAATACCACCTTTTTCTGACCTACTGCCCACTCTTACCTATTTTTCTCATTAAACTCACATCCAAGGAAATATAACGACAATGCTTAACTTTATTACAACCAATAAATTGTTCATACAACTCCAGATTCTTAACTACAAAAACTCAAAATAACAAACTTAAGTCCATAAATTTGGTTGTAATGTGGCAGACCTTGACCTTAGTAGTACATTGGAACTCCTCCCTTTCCCTACCTGAGAGATTTTTTTTTTTGGGAAAACATGAGCAAGGAAGCCTAGTGAGTGACATTTTATAAACAAACTTTTTAATGAAAACTATGCAAAACTATATAGCAAAGTATTTCAATAAACTTACTGAGCGCATAATAAATCATACATCAAACTTGTACCCAAGCTCCCCTGGGGTAGAACAACTCAATACTCCCATGCATTGAGGTGGAACCAACTCACCACACTCAGTCTTTGCTAATTGCGAAACCAACTCAACGTATAACTACTGTCATATGTGCACGCAGAGCTCTCAGATTGGTACTAGATCTAATGGTTTTAAAATCACTTTAAAAAACCATAACTTTTAGCAACACATGAACATTCAAACTAGAGTTTAAAACAACTGAAATCATGAAAACAGAGTTTCTAAAGCTTTGCTCAAAATAATTACCCATAGTTTGCCAGTAGTGTTTCCTCCCTTTTTCTAAGACTTCTCGTTTTTTGTCCTCTTCTGGAATCTCGGGTCTGCACTAGTTTAATTTTAACTTAGAATCTCATGTTTAGGGATAGAACAACCTTAGAATACCTACTTGGCTCTAAATTTAGCTGGCCAACTCCAACAGATATGAAAACAAGCTTCAGTTCAACCCAAGATAGCTATGGACGCATGGTAGCCTTCCTCAGCACCAGTTGGACCCATGGTTGCTTCCCCAGGCTAGTTGGATGCATGGTCCACCATCTTGGACGCATGGGCTACCTTCTCAACTCATCTCAGGCTCAATTGGACACCTGAACCTACTCATGGACGCATGGTTGTTCCATTCCAATGCATGCCTTCCCCCGGAACCCTAATTCTCTCCAATACTCCCCCTTTTTAGTCCATTATGGTAGATTTTAAGTTGTGATTGGAAATGAGGCTCCCTTGGGGTATTTATAGGAAATCTCAGGCCATTCTCTTCATCCTTCCAGGCTTTAAATGCATGACACCTCCTACTTCATGAAAATCTTAGTGTCTTCTTCATATTGAGCCAACACATAGCTTTGCCACTACCTACATGCATGTAAGACATAGGTGTCTTTACCATGCAATGTCTAATGCATGGCTTCGTCTGAAGTGTCAATCCAACACTTTGTATGCTCTTCCCTGGTCTTCTAGGCGTCCATCTCAAGCTTTGACACTTAGTCAATTTCATGTCATGCTACCACTTAACTTTTTAAGGTGTCCAACTCCGAGTTAGCCACCTCCTCCTTAGAAATTTGGTCCAACCAGTATTTGCATAACCTAAATCTTCACCCATAATGTGTCCAAATGTGTCCATTTCTTAAGGCATGCATCCAACCACTCCATTTTCCACCCTCTAGGCATCCAACATCCCCCTACTAGGGTGTGTGTCCAACAAATTTATCCAACACTTAGTCAAATTTTCTCCCCTAAACATATCATGCGTTCAACTTTTCCTCCCCAACTTTTGCACGCCTAATTTCACCACTTGGAGGTTCTCCTAAGTCTTTCAAATCCCTCCAAAGCATAGTCTAAGCACTTAGTCACATTTCCACTTCTCTAATGGCTATGCGTCCAACTCTCACTTCCAACACTTAGCCAAATTCCCAACCTGAAGACACCATGCGTTCACCATCCTTATACTATGCATCCAATCCTATTTCCTCACTTTGGTTGTACAAAGTTCAACTTATTTCCCCTTATGGATTAAACTATATGTCCAACTCCTGCCTCTAACATTTGGGCAATTTTCAGACCATGCTCTAAGTTCAAACTTCCCCTTTCAAGGTTCAAACGCATGGCTCCATTTTCTCCCTAAGTATTTAGGCATATTTATCCCTCCTAAATGCTCAACTATACTTCCAACCTTCCTTTCCAGTATAGAGCTAATTTTTGCTTCTTTTAGGCCAACCCATGCTCATAAGCTTTTCTAGCCCAAAGCATAGTTTGAATACTTCATCCTATTATGCTTCCAACTCTTGAATCCAAACATTTTTCTCTAGATACGCCAAATTTTTTTCTCCTCTTCTCTTCTAGACCAACACATACTTCACTCCTAACCACATGGTCCTAACACTTAAAAATTTTTCTAAGTGCCAATGTTTCTTCCAAAGCATAGTTCAGACACTTAGCCAAAATTCTACCCTTCAAATTTTCAGCTTAGGTTCCCATCAAGTATTCTTAACTCCAAGACATTGTTTAGGGACTTAGCCAAACTTTTTCCTTCCAAGACTTTAATTCTGAGTTCTTCCTTCAACCTAAGAAATCCTTTGGGGGCTCGAGTGTTACAATCAACTTGCTTGTAATGGTTATATCATGAATGCAACTTGTCCTATAGCGCAATAAGAGTGCAACTATAGATCTTTAGTAGAGTGCCCTATAGTAAATAGTGAAGTTTAATTAATTAAAGAGTTTAGTTAATTAATCTAGTATCATTGGAGATTATAATTTATAGGTCCATAAGGTCCCTTTGTTAACTGATAATAGATCAACATAAATTAATGATATTGAAAAAAAATTGTAATGTTTAAATAGGAAAAATATATTCTTCTTATTAGATACAATTAATATAAGTATTATTGTATTAAGATACATTATTATAAGGTTAATTTGAATGAGATTCAAATTAAAACTATATAATGTGAGAGAATTAAATTATTTGAATATAATTCAAATAATTAGTCAATTTAATATAAGATATTAAAATGAATGGATAAGGTTGACCTAATTAAGCACCTATATATATAACTTTACAGAGGTGGAAAAAAAAGGTGATTCATTCCAAAAAAATCTTGCACTCTGCATAACTCTCCTACTCCCAAGGAAAATCACAGAGAAAAGTTCTACTTGATTTTTCCACTTCTTTTCTTCTCTTCTTTTAAAGAGACTCCTATAGGCTTGATTTCCTGCCATAGGCATAGTAAGAAAGACCTTGTGGTGGTGGATTCATTGGATGAAGGCAGATCACAAGAGTTCTCAATGGCGCGTACTTCAAAGGTAATATATGCTCAATCTCCTTTTAGATTATTGTTTTAATTATAAATAAATTAAAGAAAGAATCTCACTTGCCTCTGCTGCATGATTGATTAGGGTTTAATTACTTCACTAGTAACATATATATTCCACGTACTTTGTCATATATATACATGTAGTTTAGTTATTTTGCAAATATATAACTCATGATAAAGTGTATAGATTGTGAGGTGAATTTCATGTAAGAAAATGCAATATGTTTTCAAAATTTGTAGTAATAGTACAATACTAAAAGAAAATAAAATCTTTTTAGAAAAATCAACAACAAAACTAGTAGTAGATACTACATTTAAGATTTATTGAAAGTATAAAGACTAAAATTAAACATTTGTAAGCATAGAGATTAAGTTGAAAAAAATCTCAATGTATAGGGGAAGATGATATTTTATTTTTGTTGGATCGGTAGCAGCATGCAGCGGAGGCGGACAAGATCCATAAGCACTCTAATTGATTAATTTTGGCATAATAGAAAATATGCTTAAACAGAGTATAATAGGTTTCAAGAACATACCTTGGCCGAACCGTTGAAATCTTGATTTCCAGCTGCAAATTTCTCCAAATCTTTGTGTAGACCACCACAAGATCTTCCCTACTATCCTCTCGATGCTCTAGATTGAGCTGTGGGACTCAAAATAAGCTGAAATCAAAGGAAATTTGGAGAATGCTTATTGAACCAACCCAATGAAGAACACCTTCTTCCCAAGAATTTTTCAGAAAAATTCTATCGGTTGCTCAACCTCAACTTCATTCCAATCTCTTCAATATATTGCAGATTATCATGCAAAGAGATTTGCTGCATGAGATGCAACTCATGCTTCGTGTAAATAAAGCTTGAAGGTGGTGGGTTCCTAATGAGCTAGTTGAAGATGAAGATGGAAAAACCCATTTTTCTTTTTTGTGTAATTTTCAATTTTCAAAATCTATTTTGATTTTAAAATCATATTTTAATTCTAAAATCAAAATTTATTAATTTTATAAATTAATTTCATAAATTAATTTTCTAATAAAATTAATAAATAATTATTTAAACAATTTAAATAATTCTAATTAATTTAATATCCAATAATAAATTAATTTTTACACAAATTCATTTTCATATATTTAAATCATATTTAAATATATTTTTTCCAATTCCGTTTGATTCTAATTTGAACGTTTCAAATTAACTTATCGTGCTACTCTAGAGCTAATCCATTTCCGAGCTAGTAGGGGGACCTCATAGACCTACAGATCATGGGTTCTAACAATCTGAGCTTAATTGACTAAACTCACTAGACCAATCAAACCCCAATTCGTTAACTAATGGGTCACTCCACTAAAGCCCATAGTTGAACTCCCCTCACTGTAGATATATTATGTTCACTCGATATAACCATGATTAGTAAGTTAATCCTTCACAGGTTGTTCGCAATAACGGTTGGGTCAAATCTCTGTTTTACCCCTAAAATTACCTCTTGTTCCTTAAGTCCCCACCGATCCCCTAATGAACAATTTTTTTGTGATCTAATCAACAAAATCGAGTCTCTCTCAGTCAATGAGAGGGCGGGATCCCTTGTTCAAGCCCCAAAATCAACACTTAATGGAACAACCTCTCTACTATCCCTAAAAGCAGGTAGGAGTGAATTCCCTCTTGCACCCTATGTCCCAACTATCTATCCAGCCTTACCCTTGAAATTGGAGTGTTATTGAGCCGGTGCTGTTGAGCCAACCCTCACCTATGCAAATCTAAGGGTAATCCCGAATAAACAGGAATTCATAGTTAGCTTAGGATTAAGGTCAAGTTACCAAGGTCATCGCTTTGAAATAGTCAGTCTTAAACAATAAACAACGTTATAAAGTAAAGTAACTCATTTCGTGGTCCGATCTTGTACAAAACCTTTTGCACAAGGACACCCTCACTCCTCATGTCCAACATGACCGAATTAGGATCACTTCATTTGTAGCACTTTACAACTCCTTGTAACAACTATAGAGCAGACCGCATCCAATAGTGTTACCAGAATAAGGTACCCAACCTTATCCATATACTATAGATCATTTTGACTATTTACTCGAACCTAATCCACCTTTATGTCTTCACATAAAGTTCAAGTACTCATCCAATAGTCAAGGGACTTTCTGGTTTAATAGATTTCTATTCAAGCAATAGATCTATTCAATAACACCTTTATTGAATTTTCAGAATAAGTTCTATCGTTTACACTACGAGTTTTAAGACATAAAACATAACAATTTTAACTATTAACATATCAAGTCATTTTATGATTATTTCAATATAATATTATAATAGTCTTGTCATTAATGAGTGGGTCTCTTTTGATTTTATTTTTATTTTTTAATAGATGAGTCCCGAATTCACAACTATTTTCCTAAAATCAACTTGTTTTAAAAAATTGCTCTAGTCTTCTAACTTTGGCCATATCCTCCGCATGAGCATGGTTGGTTATATAAAAGCCTGATTTGTCCATGGATAACTGCATATCCAGTTTTAGACTATTCTTTTTTCTCTCTAATTTCTACTCCTAATCCTAAATCCTTTTTTTCTCCTATACATCTTGAAATTAGTTTCCTTGTAATGACATTTGGATCTTTGAAGAAAAATTATGAGGAGGTCAAAGCTATTTGTGAGAAGCAAGAATCAAGGTCGATCAATATGAAGCCAAAGTTTAGAGCTTGACTATTGGCTACCTCATGTTAGAACACTTGTTCTTCTTTGGCATTTCTCAAATTCCTTCCATCAAATGCAGACATTGGTGGGTCATTTTAACTTTAAGTCTTTTATGTACCCTTGTCTCCTTTTTTTTCTTTTCCTTGATGTTATCATTAAGTTGTATAAGATTCAATATCACCATGACATGATTTGTAAGAAATTAGTCGAAATTAGCCAACAAATTTTGGCAGTAAAAGGCCATGATGGTGTTGGTTTATTAATGGAGAATGGAGGGGAATTTAGTGAAGATGGATTTGAATTGAGTTTCCATGAGACGATGCTCATGTTTGAAGAGTTTAGAATTGGTTGGAGGAAAGTTTTCATCTACTTCAGTGTTTGTGTTTTGCTTGTTGATACTACTATTGATTGATATACTTGCGAGTACTTGTTATGCAGCTGAAATGGACTTCTTTTTTGCTCTTTGTTGGTGGAGTTGTAGATAATATAGTTTTTTCTTTCAAGTAAAGTGAATAAAATCTTTGGCAAGATATTAGTGTAGAAAGAAATAGAATTGTTCAAGGTGAAATAAATTTGAGGAGATTTTATGTTTGGTGCCCTTGTTCAACTCCTTTGGAGGGAGTTTTTTTTTTCCTTTTCATATATTTCCTTCTTGTAGTTTCCTTTGCCTTAATGTAGGTTTGTTCTTTGTTTCTGCTCCGTAGTTTTATGTGTATATCATATGTATATGTGTATCAGTATAAATTTTCTGATAAGGAATTAAACCTCCATTAATTACTATAACTAAATACTTTGTAAAAGTGATGCAAACTCAAATTCTATTAGTTAAAAACAAGGAAAAAAGTTATAAGAATAAGTTCTCAATATCCAAAGCCCAAGGTAGATGATTGGTAGAATTGTTCATATTTTGAGTAAAGGATTTTTTAGATTTTTTTCTAAGTCTTTCATTCAACTTCTCTTGATTTATTTTTTGAGAAGATATACAATTCAAAAGGTTTGTTAGGAAATAGAAGAAATTTTAGTGAGATTGAGATTATTGATTTATGCTTATATTGCCACTAGATCTGATAGGAAACTAGATCTGATGGGAATGATATTGGTATGTTAATAGGATATGAATTAAGGTTATGTTAGTAATTAGTTGGGGAGGTTTTTATATTTATTTATTAGGGGTATTCACGGTTCGATTCAGTTTGGTTTGAGACTCAAATTGAACCGAACCGCAAATTTTAGAAATTGTTTTTCTGAAACCGAACCGAACTGTATGTTCGGTTTCGTGGTTTTTTAAGGTTTTTTTTATTATTTTTTTCATGTCTCTAAATTTCTATAATTTGAACACAATATATTTAAAAATATAGTTCAACAATAACACTGCAAGTTCAACAACAAATATAAAAATATAGTTATTGTTTGGTATTACTAGTCTTGATTACTAATAACACTACAAGTCGAACAACAAATTGAAAAATTATCCCAAAGTCTAAAAATATAAGTATTACAAACATAAACTGTTCTTGTTCCACAAACAATAATATAAAAGATCCAAAGTGCACATCACTAAATATAAATACAAATCATACAAATATAAAAGGTTCAAAGTCCACCACAATAAATATTAAATAGTAAATACAAGTCCTACAAATATAAAAGTTCCAAAATCCATCAAATATAAATACAAGTAGTACAATACAAATATAAAAGTTCCAAGTCCATCTAACATAAATAAAATTACTACAAACATTAAAGTTCCAAAGTCCACCAAACACAAAAATTACAAACTTGTTCAAGCCACCTTCTCCTTCACAATCTTCTCCTTCTCGTTTCTCTCCTTGATTTTCACCTCTAAACCTGGTTTGAAGTCTGTAAAAATGATTCTTATTAAAATCTAATTATATAAATAATATATTTCACGTACAGAAAGAATGTTTGAAATATATGAACCTTCTTCAACAATTACAATATCCTCCAAATATCTTTGTCTTGAGAATGGTGTCCTAAATCTCCTTGTAATCTTGTAGTTTGTAAACTCCGTATAAACATATTGTTGTTAATAAAATAAGTGTTATTTTATAAGTATATAATCAATCCAATAAATTAAGATTCGAGGTTATTTCATGTAATTTAGACAAGTATGTAGAGACATATAAATGAATCTTGTTTAAATGATAACCTAAATGGTCTGTAGTAGATGGATAAGATTGGGTATCTTATCCTGGTGACTCTACGGATAACACCTGCTTTGTAGGTGTTATAAGTGTTGTAAAGAGCTACAAATGATCTGATCCTGATCATTCATGTGGACACTTACGAGTGAGGATATCCTATTCAAAGAGTTTGTATAAGATCGAATCACGAAATGATTAGTCTCTTTATATAACACCATTAATAATAGAGACTTACATTTCACTAGGATGACCATAGGTGACATGACCTAAATCTTGAGTGAGTTGTGAACTTCTGCTCATGAAAGCTGTCCTTTGATTTGTATGGGTGAGAGTGGCTAGAATGCTAATTCAATAAGCCTACCATTTTGGGGATTCGTCTGATTGAGGAGCTGGGAACCCAACTACACAAGACGGAATTCACTTCTTCTTCGATGCACGGGTAAGTAGATAAATTGCTCCTTTAAGGACTAATTCTGGGTCTTGAACATAGTGGCCACACCTTCTCTTGGCCCGAGAGGACTTGGTCATAGTGGGATAATGACTTATTGTTCATTAGAGGAATTAGTTGTACTTAAGGAGTTAGATGTAACTACAGGGACAAAAAAGTATTTTGACCCAGCTATACTTACGAGTAATTTGTGAAGGGTCATCGCGTTGTTGATTAGTTATATCCAGTGGACACATAAATTTATCTGTAGTGCGAAGAGTGCAGCTGTCAGTCTTTATTGGAGTGACCGACAGTTAATGGATGTTGGGTAATTTAATTAAAGAGTTTAATTAATTATTCGAGTACCGTTGGAGCTTCAATATACAGGTCCATAAGGTCCCCACTGTAGCTCAATAGGGATTTTATCTTTGGATTAATTTGAAGTGTTCAAATTAATTGAGAGAATTAATTATTTATGATATAATTAATTATAATGTATTTGATACATTATGAGAGAAATTTGAATATGATTCAAATACCTATTATATGAATGAGATTCATGTAATTAAATATAAATATGATTTATATTGAGAGGAATAAAATATTTGGATATGATCCAAATATCATTTATATGGATGAGATTCATATAAATGGATTTAATATAAATGTGATTTATGTTAAATGTCACGTATAGTTAAGAGAGAATAAAATCTATAGTTTATGTTGTATTTGATGCAGTATAAATCTATAGGCTATATGTTATATTTGATATAACATATAGTGTATATATAATAAATTAGTTATTATATATTTTATTTTATTAATAATAAATTAATAAAAGGAAAGAAGTTATAACTCCCCCCATATATTCTCTCCAGAATTAATGTGGGTTAAGGTGTGTGATGAAAAGAATTATCTTCTTCCAACATTCACATAGAGAAAACTTCTCTGAGAAAGAACTCCCTATCATCCTCTCCATCTCCTTCCCTCATCCTAGGACTCAAGCAAAGCCCACAACTACTGCTTAAGTCTTTGAATTCCAAAAGAGAATACAGAGAGTTCTCGATTGGTAATGTCTATGCAAGAAGAAGGAGATCCGTGAGGAAGGAATTCTGTTCGTGATTGTTTGAGGGATTCATGAAAAAAGGTTATTCAGAGGTGATTTCTCTTGAACTTGTTTCTTGTTTAAAGCATGCTGTAATTTAATGTTAAATGCATATCTATTGTATGTTTACTGTAATTTTTTGTATTTAATAATTAATAGAATTTGGACAATTCGCTTCCGCTCAAGGATCTCCTCATGTCGAGTTTTCTTCAATTGGTATCATAGTCAGGTTGTAGTTCTGATTCCAAATTTCATTTCTATATTGAAGTTATTTACAGTTCTTGTGGGTTTTAATTTCTGCATTGAGTTTATATGATAAATCTTTGTGGATGTTTGTTGATGGATGTTTACGGGATAAACGTCTCTATTTTATGGCTTTTTGTTTAATTTACAAAGTTAATTTCTAAAGGCCCCTGTGTTTTTCGGCAATAAATTGCAATCAAGTCTGTATTCGTTAAGTTTTGAGTCACTCGTAAGGCTTCAGAAGAACGGTCACAGTGTGTTTCGATGGAGAAGACAAAACGAAGGTTGCCGCATCGTGTAGCTAAAGCTAAACGATCGATTTTGTTACGCGATCGTGTAGAGTTTACTACACGATCGTGTAGCATTTTATAAACGATCACATAGCTAATGCTACACGATCGTGTAGAGTTTGCTACACGATCATGTTGCGTTGGCTGCATGATCGCATAGGCACTCGATGGGTAGGCGATCATGCGGTATATGATACTCGACGCAAGCTTGCGTGCTAAACGATTGTGTAGATTATCATGTTCATTGCATAGTCATTAGCTACATGATCGAATAGTATATGATACTTGAACCACGCTACACGATCGTATAAACTATCATGCTCATCGAGTAGCCATTAACTACACGATCACATAGTATGTGATACTCGATGCATGGTTGTTTACTACACGATCGCGTAGACTTTTATGCTCATCACATAATCATAAGCTACGAGGTCGCATATAAATGATCGTCTATACTTGACGCCTCCTTGCTCGAGGATTAGGAGTTTGCTACACGATCAACTACAAGGGTTCTTTGTGGAACAGTTTAAGGCAAGCGGTTCAAGACCCGTTCACTTGTTCCGAATAAGTGGACTCAAATTTTATAATAGTTTGCCATTTAATTTCCGTTTTAGAGATGTTCTATCTCGGTCCATCAACTTTATTATTAATATACATGTGATGTATGTTTATATTATATGCCATAATGTATGTCATATAATTTTAAAACCCACCATAGGTTATGCAGTTATTTTCATGCATCATTTTATATTATAAGTGTTATAATATATTAGTATGTATGATTTAAATTACATAAAGCATGCTCATACATTATATAATATAAGAGTTATAGTATATGTATGCATGCATTATAGCATATCCATGCATCATTTATATTATAAATGTTATAATATAAGGTTGAATGGTTGTATAGAATATATGCTATAGCATAGTTCATTACTTAGTTATATAAAAGTTATATATTAGTAATGAATGAACATTGCATGATGCATGACATTACTTTAGGTCATCTTATAAGTGTTATAATTTTATAAAGTATAACAATGCTTGCAATGTCAATTTTAATTTGTTTCATTCACTTTATAAGAGTTATTAATAAATGAAATTAGAAATTAAAATCAATAACCAAGAGATGCATGCAAACTTATGCAAAAAATCATTTTTAAAAATAGTTTTAAAATATGATTGAGATAGACCTAAGTTCACAAATTTCTAATGAGACTAGAAATGAGATTAATTTTTTAAAATCGGTTTAATAGGATTAAATTGATTTCAATAAAATATTAATTTTTTTGCAAATATATTTATAAGGGATCTTTTGTCTAAGGTGGGTTCTTGCTAGGCTGGGGTATTTAAGCTGACAAAAAGAAAATACCCCTACCTGGAAACCTACCTGGAAAGGTGAATTAGATAAATTTGTTACAAGCATGCAATTGTTGATTAATATTTGTTAAAGTGTTTAATGAATGTTAATCAAAATTGTTTAGCTTTCCAAAGTAAGTGTTACTTTTGGGAAAACTTAAACAATCTCTTAGTAAAAATAATTAGTCGTATTTTTCTTAAGTAAATTAAACCCTAGGTTGTTAAAATACTCAGTGGGAGGAAAAGATATATATGATATGTCATTTTTCACTCATGTTTCTCCCTTAATATTCACACCGTGAGACTCATGCTTGGCCTTGAGGCGCCTTGAGAGCATCCCCCTTCGGATGGTGTTTACATGGGTCAATATCCAGGTGAATGGAGAGAGTATTTACGGTAAGTGAGAGAAGGATGTGTGTCAACATGTCATATGGTCTCTTTCATTGGTTTGCACCGTGTGACCTTCTTGCACGGCCTCGAGGCGCCTTGGGAGCATCCCCCTTTGGATGGTTTGTGCAGTTGGTAAATATCAGGGCAAACTCCATAAATGGATAGGGTCGTTTTAGTTTTTTTTTTTCAATCGGTTTTTTCCTTCGATTGGCTCATTGGAGTAGAACTCTAGGATCTAAAATGAAGGGTCACACTTACGGGAAATTATTAAGCAAGTCAATGATTTCTTGACCAAATAATTTATGACTGATCATTATAGGAATAAGAGTTATTCTAGTGTAATGATTAATTGAGATTTTGTCAATTCAGTGAAGGGAGTAATTGACTACCCTTCAGCAACTTTTGTCCTAAATCAATGAAGCGTTATTGCAATATTAGATGTTAAATGGGGTTCATTTAGATTTTGCTAAAACTTGGATTTTTTAAAGAGTTATGCTAAAATCTAATGTAGATCAATATGTTTGTTTTTTCAGCAAAATGTCAATTATTGATTTTTCGTTAGTTGTCTTTTCAACTTTGACTGGTTTTAATTACATGACGTGGAAAGAATCCATTAAAACATTTTTCGTGGTAAACGACCTCGAAGTTATCATGAATGAGGATTGTCCTCAAGTCCTAACCTCTGATGCACCACGAAATGTTCGTAATGCATATGAGGTGTGAATGAAGGCTAATTCAAGGACCCGAGTTCACATTTTTGCAAGCATATCTGATGCATTGGCCAAAAGGTTTGAAAACATAGTCATTGGACATGAGATCATGGAATCAATGCAAGAATTATATGAACAAAAGTTCTCACTATTCAACCAAAATGGGATTGATGACAATGAAACCAATAGTGTCAGTTCCCAAGATAATCTCCAGTTCACATTGAATGTTAAGGGACTAACGGAGAAAACAACTGTTGCCAACTCTGATGAAGTTCATCGACAAGGATTGTCCTTTGAAATGAAACTTGGAGTTTATAATATGGGTTTTGATACTGATCCCACTACTCTCCAGAAAAGGAAGAACTTCAAAGACAATAAATATGAGTTATTTGTCTTAGAGACGTGCTTAGTAGAGAATAATGATTCTGTCTGGATAATTGATTCAATGCCTACTAACTACGTGTGTTCTTCCCATCAAGGATTGAGTTGCTAGAAACAGTTGGAAGCTGAAGAGATAAAACTCAGGGACTAATAAGGTATTTTCCCTTAGTATTTTGATGATAACATACCTGAATTAATTTGCCAATAATTTTAGTATTTTGAAGAGCCTATTATGTAGAGTTTGAAACAATGACTACAACACAATTTGAAATCACTTACATTTGAGCTCAAATGAATAAGATATAAATGAAACAAGTTCAATGTAGAAATACGCGTGATAGTGACGTAACAGCTAATTCATCGAAGTGGGTGCGATTAAAAGGTGGCATGTGGAACAATGAAGTGACACATAGTGAGCTTTTGTGTAACGACTCGAACTTTCTAGGACTTATACAAGGTCGTTACTTCATACATGCATAAACCTCAAAACGGCTCGCTCACAAATTTTTAACTAAATCAAACAAATTTATTTACATAAATACTTTTGTAACATCCAAATAACGGAAAATCTTTCAAAATAATCTTCATGAAATCTGATAAATAAAAATTTCAACAATGAAACTCTAAATTCTCACATCAAGACTGGAATTTTAAAACACTAAAACATGAAAACATGAGTGGAAACATTTCTTTGGTCCCAACGGCACAATCACAGATTCCTTCTGTCACTCGCCAGTACGTCCTTGCTCTTACTTGAAAAACATAATATAAGAAAGGATGAGTATAAAATACTCAGTAAGTAACCTCACTATCGGAGTCAGGCTAAACATTTATGTCCAATAGATGCAACATGAACTGAAACTCTCTACTTGTGGGACCTAAAGATTCCCCTTACATGGCTCACTCTTTTTCCTTTCCCCTAGAGTGCACCTCTTACATACACCCTAGGTCTTCTCTATGAATGTATGGGGCGTGTACCTCTTTCGTACACATAGTTATGCATACACCTCTTTCGTATACACATAACCCACTGAATGTGTACCTCTTACGTACACATGGTTATGCACACACCTCATATACATAACCCACTGAGTGTGTACCTTTTATATACACCCCAGAACCTCTCTATGAATGTAGAGATGCATATCTCTTTCGTACACATGGTTATATATACACCTCTTTCGTATACGCATAATGTACTGAGCGTGCACCTCTTACGTACATCTCAATACCCTCTAGGTGATAGTATATTAACATGTAGCAGAGAAAATCAGAATCAATAAGCATTTTATTATACTTAATTTGAGGTTAAAACATGCTTCAAAGTAGCTATTACAGAAGAGGGTTTGCTAAACACGATACCTTTGATGAATCCTCTTCAACACCAGCTGAATTACAAGCTAGTAGAGGGACCTTATGAACCTACAAATTGTATCGAATACAATAAATAGAAACCCTAATCGAATTTGAACATTTCAAATTCTAAATCCTAATTTCAAATATCATCAAGATTGTTCAATTTACTAATCTAAATTACGAGCTAGTAGAGGGACCTTATGAACCTATAAATCATGAGTTCCAACGATTTGTAATTAATTGGTTAAACTCTTTAAACCGAATTAATCACTATTCGTTAATACTAAGACATTCTACTATAGCTTGATAGTTGCACTCTCCTCACTATAGATATATTTCTGTCTATTTTAACCATAATCGGTAAGTCAATCCTTCACAGGTCATTCGTATTTACAGTTGGGTCAAAGATTACCATTTTACCCCTATAAATACAACTTGCTCCTTAAGTTCCCACTGATCCTCTATTGAACAATTGATTTATAGTCCAACTTATAAATCATAACCCTTTCTTCAAAGAGAGGGCGAGACTCTGTTGTTCAAGACAAGGCATCGGCGCTTAAGAGAACAACCCATCTGCTAACCCTAAATCGGGTAGGAGTGAATTTCATATTGCAAAGCTATGTTCCCAGCTATCTATCCGGTCTTATCCCTAAAATGGGAGGCTTATTGAACGGTATTTTTGGACTATTCTCACCTATGCAAATCAAATGATATTCCCGAATAAACAGGAGTTCATAGTTAACTCAGGATTAAGATCGAGTTGTCGTAGGTCAAAGAGTTTGAGATAGTCAGTTTTAATAGTAAAAAATTGTTATAAAGAACAATGACTATTTCGAGGTCCGACCTTATGCAAACTCATTATACAGGATGCCCACACTTACATGTCTCTATATGATTGATTTTTGGATCACATCATTTGTATCAATACACAAAAAATGGGCTGCATCCTATAGTGTCACTAGGATGAGGTACTCAATCTCATCCGTATACTTATAGACCATTTTGGCCGAAACGTGAGAAATTAGTCGCTGGAGTGCCGTTGGAAGTGTTGGCCGAAATTCTAGAATTTTAGGGGCTAGAGGTTGAAGAAAGAGTTGACTTTTATAGTTGACTTCAATCTAACGTCTATTGTCCATTATTAAAGTTGGAAAAAATCAATTTTAGGTTAATTAAGGTGTTTTTAAGCATGATTTAGGGTCGATTGGTATTAATATGATGCTCAAACCTAAAATTAGAAGAAATTGAAATCCTAAGCCAATTTTGAAGTTGATTTAATTTAAAGTAAACCCTAATCAGTGTTAATGGAAAAATTAGGTAAAATTGGACAAAATCAAGATTAATTAAGGTATTCCTAACCTTAATATAAGTTCTAATGAATATCAACAAGATGTCTTGATCTTAGGATTGAGTTAGTTTGCAATCTTGTGTTAATTTTATGATAATTTAAGGATTAATGTGTAAGATGAAACCTTGAAATTGGATGGCATAAGGGTTTGGAAAAAATTAAGTGTACTTAAGCTTAATTTAAGTTTCAATGGGTGTTGTTAAAATACATTGAGCTTGAAATTGGAATAATTTGAGGATTTGAGGTAATTTAAAGTTATTTAAAGACTTGGTTGCAAAATAAATTGAACCAAATTAGGGTTTTTGGGAAGTTTAAGTGCAATTGGTTATAATTTGAGACTAATTTTTAAATAAATTTGATTATGGTGGTTTAGAAAATAACTAAAAGATTATTAACTAAATTTCAGGATTAGCAAGAATCCGAGGAATGAAGGATTCGAGGGGAAAGCTAGTTGACAATGAGTTATTTTTCCAAATATTTGGCAAATATGTTTATATGCTTAAGTTGTGAGTGGTTTTATTTTCAATTATTTTGGTTGAATTATATACATGTATGGTATTGTACATGTGTAGTTGGAAATTGGACATGATCTTAAAATGAGATTTTTTTAGTTTAATTAGAAATCACTGTTTTTCTATTGCTTTATTTGGTGAACTATTTTAGTATATGATTTGCCTGAAAGTATGTTTTGTATTGAATTTATTACCTGGATTTGGGTGAGAACTTGGATTTTAAATTGTGGTTGATGGAATGGAATTTCATCAACTGGAAACTGGACAGATTGTACCCAAGGAAATGTTAGTATGTTTGAACATGTCTAGTGGAATATTGTCGACATGTGTACATTAGACGGGTTGTATTGGGTACATGTATTATTTCCTCGAACTTATATTTGAATTGGAAATGTTTATTAGGGAATTTATACAACTTCTATTGTTCTTTCATATTTTGATAACTGGGTGTATATTCTAGTTGAATGATTTCTCTTACTAGAAAACTGTTATATTTAAGGTTTTCAAAAGAAATTTCGAAAACAAAGGTATTTCTATTTAAAAGGTACCACTCACTAGGCTTCCTAGCTCATGTTTTTCAAATATTTTATTTTTCTCCCCCCAAGTAGTAGGAAGAGACGTTCCAGAGTGCCACCCAAGGTTAGGATCTGCCACATCAGCAAAATTAGTTATGAGTCTTTCCTCGTGAATTGTTAAAAGTCAGGATTGCATTAAGCTCATGCAATCATAAACACGATTTGGTAAAATTATTAATAGTGGTAATAAAATAAAATATCTACCAGTAAGTTTTTTTTTGTATTAGGAAATATTTAATGGTGCATATTAGATGGGCAGTGGGTATTACAAATGGGTAGTATCTACTGTCTTCACGCCTCCTTTCAAGCAAATAAGGTAAAGCTTGGGAGGGGGTACAATAGTGTGTGTCATCTTCAA
The DNA here is from genome assembly GCF_009727055.1 of Benincasa hispida. Taxonomy (NCBI): domain Eukaryota; kingdom Viridiplantae; phylum Streptophyta; class Magnoliopsida; order Cucurbitales; family Cucurbitaceae; genus Benincasa; species Benincasa hispida. The sequence goes on from NC_052356.1 coordinate 25,148,384, forward strand.
TTTAAAATCAAAACATAATGGATATCAACCAATTGAAGCCAAAGATTAATGGGTAATCAAAATATACCATGAAATTTATCGAAACAAACAAAAATATCACCCAAATGAAATCTCCAATAGGATATGGGTGATCCTAGTGATGAAATGTTGCTAAACGACGAACTGAGAGGTATTAAAGGTTGATCTGAAAGTTAGACCCGTGAGAGAGAAGAGAGAGAAAGATCAGAGACAAGAGAGATCGGCGAAGAGGCAAGAAGCTTGTCCAGCAGCGCACACAGACAATGGTACCCACATGGTGGCGATGCTGAGCTTTCGTTTCAGAAGACAATGGGATCTACACATAATGACGATGTTTGACGGCTGAACAATGGACAATGTTAAGGCCTACTCTAAAATAAGGAAGGGAAAAAGTGTGGTATGCATGAGAGGGAGAGTAGGGGAAGAAGAAAATTTTTTTTCTCTTTCCTTTTCCATTGGGATGCGCGCACCTATCTTGTAAATGTTTAATGGTTCACTTTATATACGTACGTACGTACGTATGTATGTATGTATATTTGTATACCTTCCCAGTCAAAACCCGAATTTAACTTCACTAATCAAATAAATAAATATATATCTTTTCCTCCTTAAATCCTTAAACTTCCCTAAATTAAATTCCAAAGACCCAAATCTTCTATCATGCTTAATTAAAATTGAATTATCTTATCAAAATAATTCAATTTTAGCCTTAAACTTCAAAACATAACCAAAATAATTCGAGATAGTTAAAATAAAATTATCTAAAAAAATTCAGGATGTCACATGAATATCTAGTTCCCAGAGGACGATATTCGACTTTACGACCTTTTTAACTATAATAAACTCGACACTTACACTTGCACGTATCATCTTGAAACTAAGATTAGTTCATTAGTCAAACAAACCAATAGTCTATTAAAAAAAATATATATAAATTCTATATATAAAATGGTTGTTAATCTCTATGAATGAGAAACTAACAATGTAGAAAACATTAATGGAGGTTGAAATAAAATGTCCTTGGGTTTTAGTATATACACTACCGATAAATAGTATAAAATGAACGAAGTTCAAGTATCAGAGAATGGAGCAAGAGAAATCAATCGAGCAAAGAAATATCGCCTTTAAGTTTGCAACCCAAAGGGTAACCAAGAAAATGATTTTATTTGTTGTGTGCTTTTGAAATAAAGAAGCTATTGATGGTAGAAAAGCCACAAAAGTCATTGAAATCCATTTCAACCTTTATGAAGAATTGAAACCACTTTGCGATATACTTATTGGTCTTTACAAGACCTAGAAACAATTTGACAATGGATATATGCACGCATCTACATCCTTACAACTTCAAGCGAGTTCATTTCAAATCAATGGAAGAAATTTTTTGGAAGAATAATGGTAGCCAAGCTACAAAAGTCAACTATATGGCTCAAATAAGTCATAACAACCATTAAGGCGGTATTTGATGCAAGAAATCATCAAGTAGGCCCATAACTAGCAATATTCTTAATTAATTGAGTTATGCTCGTATTTGAGGTTGAGATGATTTTAGTTGGATTATTATAGTATGTGTTTAAGATGTAAACTATTTTAATTCGAGAAGAAACAGTAAATACGATAGCAAATAATAAAAAATGATGAATGTAAAATAGTAAAAACTATAGCAAATTGGGATTTTAAAATAGTATTGACGGTAGCTAATTGAGGATTACAAAACTAGCATAATCCTTGTCCCAAACGTCCTCTAAATATTTTTAAAAAAATGAAAATTATACGTGACTAAAATTATTTTAGTTATTATTAAAAAAAAGATGTTTTATATATATAACGTATTACAAATATTAATCATTCTTTTTCTTTTTCAGGACTCGATTCTCTTTCTACCAATATATCATATTTTATATGCATGTCGAGATATAAAACATAATACAAATATTAACCATTCTTTCTCTTGTGATTTTCTTTTCATTTCATTTTTCTATTGGTTAAATTTTCTATTTTTATGTGTTGGACCTCATTATTTTCAAAATTGTCTATTTTTCCTTTGTTGAGATCTTATTATCTTCTTTAAATGAAACATGGAGTGGGATTGTACCACTGTTTTTTACTATAAGAATTAAAAATAAACATATAAAATAAAGAAAGCATCATTTATGAGGAGTTAATAGAGAGGAAAATAGGGATAAAAAATTTCAAATAATATATGAATAAAAATAAAATTTAAAAGAAATCTTCATTTGAAAAGATTAGAGAAATGGGGTTAGACTTTTTATTTGTTTTTATTTTTATTTTCTTTCTACTTTCTTGGATCATTTCACTCTCTATTCTAGCTATTTCTCCCATATAATTTAAAGTAATGAAAAAAAAATATAATTTCTAATTTAAACTAGAAATATTCTGAACAATTAAGTGATAACAATTTATATACTAAGTTCGAACCTATAAATTTAAATTATATGTCTATTTTGATTATTATATAGCTAAACTACAATAATTTTGTATGAATTTACCAAATGTTATGACTTTTTTTTAGGTTTAAAACTGAATTTTACCAAATCATATTACACTATTGATTTTTCTAAAAGCACATAACAATTATTTTAAAAGTTCGAATTTGAATTTCATTTCTAATAAATTGATTTTGCTAATGTAATTCATATTGTCACCAAATGTTAAAATTAACTAAAACAATTATAATGAAAGATTAGAAAACATGTTATTATTTGAATTTGAAGGATTCTATTCTATATTTTGAGTTCCTTAGAATAAAACAGAGACAATACACACCCTTGAAAATTTATGATCGATATACATAAAAGGATGAAATTAAAACCTTTAAAAGATTAGGAAACCAAATAAAAAAATACTAATTATTATACCAAAAATCAGAATCTCAATCTGTATTCCTTGAAAAAAAAAAAAAAGGCAAGAATTTCTGAGAAATCTCTGAATATATATAGGCACATTAGCTTTCAATATTTCAAACTTTGAGATTAGATAAAAAATTTAAGAAAATCCAAGAATTTAGAATTTAAATTAAGAAAAAAAAAAGGTAATATACAAAGAAAAGGAAATAAATTAGAAGTTAAAAGTGAGTATAACTTAACTGGAATTGACATAACTTTACTCCTTAAAATTCGGAAGTAACGATATCAATCCTGCAGTTATTGTATTAAAAAAACGAATTAGGATGGAGTCATCTAACAGTTGAAGCAACAACATGAGCCCACCATTTGAGATGTACTTTCATATGCATCTGGTTAGAAGGAAACTTCCATTTCATCATCAATGACTTCTTCAATTCCTCCTCGTCTTCTTCTTCCTCCATAGCCTTCCAAGCTTCTGAAAGATAAGGCCTCGAAATTTCACTACAAAACTTTCTTTCTTCTTCTTCTTCTTCCCTTTTTCCTATTCGATTCAACCCCGGAACTATGGACGCCAAGCTCGAACCTTTATCCTCCTCGGAGAAAACAAATCCTAAATCCATAAACCCTTTCAGCTCCTCTAATTCCAGCTCCAAAAGGCTCCTACTTTCCCATCCCCTCATTCTTCTCCCTCTAAGCCTCCTCCTCGACTCCGCTCCCGCAATTTCTTTGCTCGAAAAGGGGTGTTTGTTGAAGATTTTGCTCTCGAACCAGAATAAATCGAAGAGATTGAGAATTTGCTCAAAGTCCATCAATTAGAGATATCTGTTCTGTTCTGGTTTTCTTGTTGGTTAATTTTCTTTTAACGTCCTTTTGTATATGTAAGGGGTTTTAAAATGTTGACTTGTCACCAAATTTTCCTTCAAAGGGTCAACGTTTTATGAGTAGAAATAAACATATCATTCTTTTTTAATTACGTTGTTTTTTCCAGGAAAGTATGGGGAAACTGCGTGCCGGAGACGTGTGGATTATTCTCTCTCTCTCTCTCTCTCTCTCTTTCCTTTTTTTTAAAGTACACAAAAACGAAAATATTGCTCACGAGTGGATTTTTATCTAACCTTGATTTATTTTTGAAAGTTTAGGAAAATTGTGATACTTAGTGTATCTAATTTTATGTATTCTCGTATCATTATTTATACTAAAAAAGAATTAAAATATTTAAAAAAACAAGAAGAATTTTTCACATGACAAATTATGACTAGATAATTTAATAAAATTCATAAATATAGGTGTTGCTTGGGATGCACATAAATATTTTTTTTAGGGAAGAGGGTCGTCAAGGTTTCTTGTTTTTGCTCGCCGTGGATCCTTCTTTTATACGTTGACGACAACATTCTCACCGGGAATGATTTTGGCCCTCCTGTAGGCGCAAAGTTCATCATTCAGTGCTTTCGGACTTAGTCCTTCATCGCGGGCTTGCTCACAGGAGGAAATAGGATCGGATTGCAAAGTAGTTATGTTGGCCAACCATCCAATTCGACGTGCAGTTTGTGCGTCTTTATGAGTCTGGTCGTTGGTCATTTTGTGTATCTTGACATATGTGTAGATCTATCTACTAGGGTGTTGGGGATCTTGATGTCTGACCGTTCGTGAGTTTGTGCATGATAAGTGGCATATTTACGTTACTTATAGGCTTAAGTTTTAGTTAGCTTTTGTGTAAATAGTTGACCTTTCACGTGTTGTTTATTTAAATTTAAAGTATTTTAGTAAATAGAGCATAATAGAAGAATTCACAGATAAAGAGTTTTTCAGGAGTTAAAAGTGAATTAATAAAAAAGTTCCAAGAATGAGATGATAAGGAAGACCAACTTCGCAATGCTCTAGCACAGAAACGAAGATTTTGATTCAAGGCGATAGCGTTGTGGTGCTATGATAACTTGTAGAAATACAAGTTATTTATACTGTTTTATTTAGATATTGCGGCTAAAAGAATGAAAAGTTGCGTCAATAGTATAGAAATTGGCTAAGAAATGCGAAAATTATAAAATATCGTAAATACACCCACTAACACCATTGCGATGGTAGAATAGAATGTTTTAGTTTTTGTTTTGCAGGAAATCAGTCACCACATGCGTTCATGGCTCGAAGACAAAATAAACAACGCATCTACGTCGCATTGTGCCCATCAATCAAGAATGAAGAGATGATCAACGCAATGACGGCGCAGGCGACAATCGATTAAGAGCTTTAATGATCAACGCAATTTCAACCGCATGCAGTAATAAAAAACAACACCGCATGCGACGATCGATCGAAGATGTGAAGAGCAACACATTTGCGGAGGATTCTGACAAGTGTACAGCTTTTAGTTGTGCATTTCTGATGGATTGATTGCATAACAGAAGAAATTTTCCATTCCGCCATTTTAGAAACTACCATAACTATACAGTGGGGACCACAAATTCAAAAAGCTAAGGCCTCGCTTATAAATAGCTTCTTCAAATTCGCTAAAAGATATACGAGATACTGGTACATACAGATATACATGTATACATAGAGACGTGTATATACTGATTATGAGAGAGAGGCTGGTCTGAAGCGACTATCCAGAGCAAATCTGAGAGAACAACGAGGCAAGGCCGAGAGGTGAGTCTCCGAGCAGAGAATCCTTCCAATTCCCGTAGTTGAAGCTCTGTGCGAAGGTCAATTCTATCGGGAAAGCAAGTCTGAGAGGGAAGCTTTCCTCTCCACTACTTCCACACGCCGACAAGCATAATCTCCGATCGGGATCTGTGTCAAAACGTTGACACTCTTTCCGTATTTGTTTCTAATCTTTATTTCACCTTCTAGATTCATCTTCTTTAATCTCTCATTCACAACATGTATCAAACACTTAATTTTAGAATTAAATGTTATGATCGTCACCATTGTCATTTCTCTGTCTCTTTCCATACATCCATAATCCATTTTCTCCATGAAGTGTTCTTAATCCCCTGGGTAAATAGAAAGAGTTAAGTGAGTGAGTTAATTTGTGTTAAGGAGATAATTAAGTTTAGCTAAAGCATGCTCGACGACATTTTCACCTGTGAGGGAAGAAGTGAAGATGTTATTCCGCCTATTGAGAGAAGGTTGGAAGAATGCGTTAACTAAAGCGAGAAGTATTTCCAGAGATGGAAACAACCTTGCGTTCATCACGTTCATCCCTGTTTCACCATAGAGATATGGGAACGCGGTCGATCACCGAGAGGTGTAAGCCAAGGGAAAGCGGAACCTTAGTTACGTTCTTAACATGATTAACAAACTTGCGATGTTTTTACTCTTTACTCTTTCTCTTTCTGCTTCATTCATAAGACTTGCCATTGCAAACATTGATTCTTTGTACAACTTCACAGTCAGTTCTCGACCTCAGTATCATGTATCATGTATCTTGTATCATGTATCATAGTAGTTTAGTATTTTACTTTATTAACGCAATTTTATTTCATCGCAATTTATATTTCTGTACAAACCCGAATTCTTTATTCATTTGTTAAAAACCGGTCGCATGTATCACATAAGTATCGCATTAACAAAAACAATCCCTGTGTTCGACCTCGGATCATTCTGAGAAACTTGCGTTGGAATTATACTTGGTTTCAACGCAAGGAAACTTGTGACACTCACTACTTCATCGCATACTAAGAGCATAGCACTATCAACGCATATATTTAGATGTAGTATCGCATAAAAATGTCTTTATCACAAGCACTTGAGCGTATATAGCATCATTCATTTCATCCATCAGCGCAATAGATAGACAACATTCCATTTGTATCCTTACAAGTTTATAGCAGCATGAGCTTGTAGCATAAGATCTATCATCACAGCGCATGCATAATAAAGGACATTCATCAAAATATAGTCAACATGCTACAATAATTTTTTAAAAAATAAAAGCATATCTACTTCAATTTTTAGCCATTTTCTTATCTTTTTATCTTCTTATTCAAATACGAAAGTTTGATTAAAATATTGAAAGAGTCGTTGAGTGACATCTTGAGAGCTAAGAAGAAACTCAAGGCAAGATCATGAAGTTGGCCAATGGGAAAGAACGTGGCACGTGTCAGGAGTTCTTTATCTTCCTTTTTCTTTGTAGATTTTGTTAGGATATTTTTATTGGAGTTCTAGTTTTTAATGGTAATTTTGAGTTATGGAATTCTAATTTTATAGATTGATGTTTTGAATTTATTGTTTAATTTTAATAAAGATTCTTCATATTCCTATTGTCTTGCATGCAAATTGAATGCTTATTGCTTTTGTTATTTTGGTCATTTAGTAAATGATCTTTGATCTAGGTTTTAACTTGATAAAGAGAGACTTGAATTAGAACATGATATTTGCATAGCTATCTATAAATCTTGAAATTTAAGTACATGGTTCACTTAGTGGTCATTGATTTCTGTTGGGATTGGTGCCATAAAGTCTCGTAGTTAATTAATTATTTAATATAGTATTTAATTTAATTATTAAAATGCAATAATGAATTATCTATTACAGTAAAAATCTAAGGTTAATGAGACTTGAACAGTATGTAGTTGACATACAGTTAGATCATGTTTAAGTAATAACCTAAAGGGTCTAAAGTATATGGATAAGATGTGTGCCTCATCCTGGTAATATTTTGGATACGACCACTTTGTAATTTTTACAAATGATGTGATCCAAATTGTTCATGTGGAGACATGCGAGTAGAGGATACAAAGAGTTTGTATAAGACTAGACCGCGAAATAATTATTGTCTCTTTGTAACATTGTTTAATGAAGAGATTAATATTTCAATGGATTACCATATGTAACTCAATCTCATCCTCAGTGAGTTATGTTCCCTTAAGTGTTGATACCAGGTCTTAAACAATGGGGCCCCACTCTCTCACTGGCTCGAGAGGGACTTTGTTTATGATTGGACCATAAAAAAATTGTTCATTGGAGAATTAGTGATACTTAAGGAGAAAAGGGTAACTATAAGGGTAAAATGGTAAGTTGACCCAAATGTAGTTATGAACAATTCAGGAAGGATCAACTTTCTTGTAATGGTAATATCCATGGACACAACATGTTTTACAGTGCATAAGAGTAACTATGGGTCCTTAGTGGAGTGCCCATAGTTAATGAATGTTGATTAATTTAATTAAAGAATTTAATTAATTAATCTTGGATCATTGGAACGTTATTGTAGAAAATAACAAGGTATTTAAGTGGGTTTTATTGAGTTTTTGGTGAATTTAAAAGCCCAATGGCATTCTGGTAATTATGAGCAGTGGCATTTTGGTAACTATTCTTTTCTTCTCCAAAAATTAGGGCCAAAATTCATGTGACCCTTTGGAAGAGAAAAAGTGCAGTCGCAAGGGAGAAGAAAACCGAACAACAACTGGTTTTCATGACTCTTGGTGAGGGAGCCGCCTGAGTAGCTATTAGAGAGAAGAAAACTGCAGTCGAGAGCCCTAAACCGCCGGTAGAAGACGAATATGATCTATCTGAGCAGGCGGCGGTTTGGTCTGGGAAGTTCACGACGTGGGTGTGGGTTTGGTTGTCATTCGGTGCATGTGGGTTCCAGTTCCGCGCTAGTGTTGGACCAGCGTGGGTTTGCTGCAGATCTGGGTTTGATGGTTCGCCGATCAGAGGCGGGTAGCACACTTGATTTGGGCTGTTTTGCAGCGGGTTGTTCTCGATTTTTAGAGGCGACGTTGTGTGCGGATCTCTCTCAGTATCAGTAGATATTGAAATTACCGATTGGTGATTTCTTTGATTATCTGTAAATTGTAAATTCCTTTATTGCTCATTAATAAAATTAATTCAAGCTGGTTCTCAAAGTGGATGTAGACCAAACTGGTCGAACCACTATATATCTTGGTATTCGTTCTTTACTGCTTTCGATTTATTTCTGCTGGTTGTTTGCGTTCTGTTTGGCCATCTAAGTTAGGTTCAAAAGCTCTCACAAGTGGTATCAGAGCTCCAGTTGATCCAAGGAGGGTGTATGGTAGTGTGTGCTGGCATATTCTTTGTTCAGGGATATTTTTTGTTAGAATTAATTTGACAGATGGCTTCGATGTCTACACGATTCAAGGTTGTTAAATTTGATGGGAAAGGTCGGGTTATGGAGGAAAATATTAGGGCTATTCTAGTACAATAAAAGGTAGCCAAAATCTTAGACGAAAATGACCTTCCACCAACAATTAAAGAAGCGGAAAAAAGGGATATGGATGAGATGGCCTATTCGACGATAATTCTGTATCTGTCAGATGGGGTGCTTAGGCTAGTAGATGAGGCCACTACTACATCAGAGTTGTGGAAGAAATTGGAAAGTCTTTATTTGACTAAGTTCTTTCCAAATAAATTATATCTAAAAGAGAAATTCTTTGGATATAAGATGGACTCAAGTAAAGGCTTAAAAGAGAACCTAGATGAATTCCAGAAGATTATAGTTGATCTCAATAACATCGGTGAGAAGATGTCGGATGAAAATCAAGCAGTTATTCTTTTGAATTCTTTGCTAGAATCGTATCGAGAAGTTAAGGCAGCTATTAAATATGGACCGGATTCATTGTCCATGGATATAGTGTTGGATACTTTGAGAATGAGAAATCTCGAGATTTAAAAGGAACACAAGGGTGGAGAGTTATTCATGGCCAGAGGCAGAAGTGAGAAAAAGAATGGAAAAGGAAAAGAGTCGAGATCCAGGTCGAAATCAAAGAGGAAAACCAAAAAGTATTTCCTATGTCATAAAGAAGGACACTTTAGAAAAAATTACCCTTTGAATAAGAGCAAGGAAGCATCAAGTAGCAAGCATGCAGGGGATTCTAGTGCAGCAAATGTTACTGATGGGTATGATTCAACAGATGTTTTGATGGTGTCTAGCAGGGACATTCAGAATGCTTGGATCATGGATTCAGGGTTTACGTTTCACATGACTCCTAATCGGGATTTCTTGATTGACTTTCATGAAAATGATGGGGGATTAGTTTTGCTTGGTGATAATGCTTCTTGTGATGTAAAAGGAATTGGGTCAGTTCGAATTGCAACACATGATGGTATGATCAGAATTCTTACAAATGTAAGGTATGTTCTAGAACTCAAACGAAATCTAATTTCTCTGGGCGAATTAGATAAAGCAGGTTATTCCTATAAATCTGAGAATGTAGTTCTGAAGGTTATCAAGGGTTCTTTGGTTAAGTTGAAGGGAACCTTGAGGAATGGTCTTTATGTGTTGAAGGGTACTGCAGTTTCGTTGCATCTGGGAAAGAAACAGATAAGTCTATGTTATGGCATAACAGACTAGCTCATGTGAGTGAAAGAGGTCTTCAAGCTCTTTCACAACAAGGTTTTCTTGGAGGAGTTAAAGACATTGAACTCCCATTTTGTGAACTTTGCATAATGGGAAAGTCTACAAGAGTGAAGTTTGGGAAATGGAAGCATTCTACCAAAGGAATTTTGGATTATGTTCATTCAGATTTGTGGGGTTCTACAAAGGTACCTTCTATGGGAGGTTCGAGATACTTTATGTCGATCATTGATGACTTTTCAAGAAAGGTGTGGATGTATCCACTGAAACAGAAGGATGAAGCTTTTAGGAAATTTCTTGAATGGAAAAAGCAGGTTAAGAACCAAATAGGCAGGAAGGTAAACTATCTAAGAACAGACAACAATTTAGAAGTTGTGAATCACGAATTTGATAAATTATGCAAATCTGAGGGAATTACGAGGCATTTCACTGTTACGTACACTCCACAGCAGAATGGTTTAGCTAAGAGGTTCAATAGAACAATTATGGAGCGTACAAGATGTCTCTTGACAAATGCTTCATTAACCTTGAAATTTTGGGGGGAAGCTGCCCAAACAGCCTGTTATCTTATTAATAGGAGTCTGTCTTCCGCTTTAGGCCTAAAGACTCCTCAGAAGATATGGACAGGAAAAGCTCCAAGCTTGGATCATCTCAGAGTGTTTGGATGTTCAACTTATGCTCATGTTAAGGAAGGGAAGCTGAATAAGAGGGCACTAAAATGTATGTTTATTGGCTATCTTTAGGGTGTTAAAGGATATAAACTTTGGTGCTTGGAAGAGTCAGAAATAAATGCATTATCAGTGGAGATGTGACCTTTAATGAAACAGAGATGCCATTTCGTGTCAACGAGTAGTAGAGATAACAGACTGTTGATCAGGTTGAGGTAGAGGTTAGAATTGATTCTAAAGCATGACCATCAGTTAGTTCAGGTGATTCCAGTGATCAGTCATCCAGTTCTGATGGTAGACAGCCTCAACTGCAGAGGACTTTGATTGATAAGGGAGGTTTTGGTAAAGAAAGCTCAAGTAACAGTGACCTACAGAACTATCAGCTTACACGTGACAGGCCTCAGCGGGGTGAGACAGGCTTCTTTAAGGTATGGTTATGTTGATTTAGTTGCTTATGCTCTTACTTGTGCAGCTGACAGTATTGAAGTTGAGCCTCTTACTTTTGAGGAGAATATTGTATCTAATTCAAAGGAACAATGGAAAGATGCTATGGAAGCCGAGTTGTTCTTGTTGCAGAAGAATCAGACATGGTCATTGGTTTCAAAGCCTCCTAATCAGAAACTCATTCAGTCAAAGTGGATTTCTAAAATCAAGCCAGGTACAGGAGGTGACAGCAAGTCTAGGTATAAGGCTAGATTGGTAGCCAAGGGCTACACTTAAAAGAAGGGAGTTGACTTTCATGAGATTTTCTCTCCAGTGGTGAGGCATTCGTCCATTTGATTATTTTTATCTATTGCTGTTCACTTTGATCTGTTTGTTGAACAGATGAACATCACCACAGCTTTCCTTCATGGTGAATTGGAGGAAGTGATCTACATGGCTCAACCTAAGGGCTTTGAGGTGAAAGAAAAGGAAGACATGGTTTGTCGTCTTCACAGGTCCATCTATGAACTGAAGCAATCGTCGAGACAGTGGTATATCAAGTTTGACACCTTTATTCTAAAGCAAGGGTTTCACAGGGGCTCATATGATGCCTGCATGTACTGGAAACTATCTTAGAAAGGTACATATAGTTATCTACTTCTGTATGTAGATGATATGATTCTGGTGTCTAAGGATTATTCTGAAATCTGTGATCTCAAGAAACGATTGAGTAGTGAATTTGAGATGAAAGATTTAGGTGAACTGAAAAGGATCCTAAGCATGGATGTGAAAAGATATAGGAGAAAGGTTTGTTAACCATTTCGCAGGAGAGTTATGTGCATAAACTGCTTGAGAAGTAAATATGTCTAGTTGTAAGGCAGTTTCAACACCCTTAGCATCTCATTTCAGGCTTTCTTCATCTCAGTGTCCTATTACTGAACAAGAAAGGTTAGAGATGGCTAATATTCCCTATTGTAATGCTGTTAGAAGTATTATGTATTTGATGATTTGTACTAGGTCTGACTTGGGATATGCTATGAGTATGATAAGTAGGTTTATGTCAAATCGTGGGAAGGAGCATTGAAATGCAGTTAAATGGGTGCTTCGATATTTCAAAGGTAGTGCCAGTGTATCATTTTGTTTTAGTAGGGATCGTGATAAATCAACAATGTTGGAAGGCTTCATAGATGCAGATTACACTACAGACCTTGACAAAAGAAGGTCTCTATCGGGCCACATTTTTCATTTGTTTGGTAATGTGGTCAGTTGGAAGGTTGCTCTACAGTCAGTTGTTGCCTTGTCTACTACTGAGTCAGAGTATATTTCAGTGGGTGAAGTTGTGAAAGAGGCAGTGTGGTTGAAAATGATAGTTGGTGAGTTGTTGTCGTAGGAGTTCATTCCTATCGTCTGTTGTGATAGCCAGAGTGCTATTCATCTTGCGAAGAATCCATCTCATCATGAACGGTCTAAGTATATCGATGTCAATTTTCATTTTATCAGAGAATTTATGGCCCAGAAAGATGTTGAACCAGTCAAGGTTCATACAATTGAGAATTTGTCAGATATGTTAACCAAGGTTCTTCCAGCCCATAGGTTCAAATACCTATTAGATGGGCTGAATATTAAATCTGGATGATAGGAAGATTGAAGAATCAGCTTGGCACTTAAATATTCTTGTTATGAGGGAGATTTGTAAAAAATAATAAGGCATTTAAGTGGGTTTTATTGGGTTTTTGGTGAATTTAAAAGACTAATGACATTCTGGTAATTATGAGCAGTGGCATTTTGGTAATTATTCTTTTCTTCTCCAAAAATTAAGGCCAAAATTTGTGTGACACTTTGGTAGAGAAAAAGTACAGTCGCAAGGGAGAAGAAAATCGAACAACATCTGGTTTTCGTGACTCTTGGTAAGGGAGTCACCTGGGTAGCCACCAGAGAGAAGAAAACTGCAGTCGAGAGCCCTAAACCGTTGGTAGAAGAAGAAAGAAACACGATCGATCTGAGCAGGCGGCGATTCGGTCAGGGAAGTTCGCGGCGTGGGCATGGATTTGGCTATCGTCCGGTGCACGTGGGTTCCGATTCCACTCTAGTGTTGGACCGGCGTGGGTTTGTTGCATATCTGGGTTTGGTGGTTCGCCGGTCAGAGATGGGTAGCTGTCACAACCCCACCCTAGACCACCCTCTTACCCTAGGAAAGGGCGTGACTGTAGCAGTTATCAACCCTGTGGCTGACACTTACTGCCCACTAACTGTTGCGGAATAAACTCTAATACCAGTATATAACTCATATGCAGTGGAATATCTTTAAGCCAACATTTATTAAGTCAAAAGCAATAACATATTTAGAGTCATTTCAACACTAGATTCACAAGTCCTAAAACCCACAAACCCTAGTCCCTATATGAACAATAGTAACATGTGTACTATATTAACAGTAACCACTAACAGACGGGTTACAAATCTCGTTATCCTTTAGTGGTAGAGCAGATGCAGAGCTATCTTCAGAGGATTTGACCGCTACCTTGGGGGGGGGGGGGGAAAACATTTGAAAATGGGGTGAGCTTGCGCCCAGTGAGTGACTTAAGAAAGATAATTGAATTCTCATGCAAAAATCTCAATAAAGAGTTTAACTGAAATATAATATTCTACAGTACTTGTACTGCAGTATAAACATTTTCCAAGCATAAAACATATAAAGTTGTTTTAATCATAAAATAGTAAAACTATTTCTCAATTGTGAATAACCCTTACTGTGGATAAAACAATCTCAACACCAACTACTAGTCAAAAGAGAATCCTTTTGCTCAATCTCTAACTCTACCTACGTGCACGTGGCCATACTAAGTACCGTCATACCTTAGGTACTTCTGTTCAGATACCTTCTCAAATGTCCTTCAGTATCTGGTTGGTTTGGTACCTTCTTAAATGTCCTTCAGTACCAATAGATACCTTCTCAAATGTTCTTCAGTATCTAGTTGGGCGGATACCTTCTCAAAATGTCCTTTGGTATCGCATTTTAAGTAAAACTAGTAATAAATGGCTTTCTCTCTTTAAAGATGTAAAGTATAACACATATAAAAACATGGATTTAAAGGTACTAACGCATGCTGAGTATATTTAACACATATAAATCGTTTTTCAATAATTTCTCACATATGCATGCGTTTAAAACATAATTCATGGTTTGCTTGGAATCATTTTGTAAAACTAGCTGGCATGAGAATAATCTTCTTTAAAACATGCTTTCTATAACACGTTGTAATAAAAAATTTTAAGCAAATTTTTTAGTCAAAACGTTTTAGCCACTCACCTTGATTGCTTAAGAGCTTTTCACTCTAGTAGCTCCCTTTTCTACCTCGAGCTCCCTTTTCACCCCTAGAATTCAGATTCAATTTACAGCTCAAGTTACTATAGTTCTAAATATTATTTTGAGATACTTCCTTCTATAAACATGTTCTAAAATGTCTCATGAAGCTTACCCTAAAATTTGAGCTCAGAACTTTTCGTGGTTTGGCCGGAATCACAGAATCTTCAAGACTAGCCCAGACTGATCCGACAGCCTGGCCCTTTTGTATTCTTCTCAATTTTCAGCCCGATCCCTTCGAGATTTTCTTCTAGCAGCCCTATCCTGAAAAGTAGACTTTCAGAGCTTTCAGGTTGCTTTAGAATCACTCCAAACGCACGAGTAAATTGGGAGAAATCCTCGTCTCAAGTTAATGCATCCTCTTGAGACCTCACTATCCAATGCGTCCTCTATGTCTAACGCATGGATTTGGCTCCAACGCAAGGTTTGTTCCACTCTCCCACTCTTTTACAGTATTTCTGAGTTTTGATCTAAAATATGAAGTCTCTTGGCTCTATTTATAGGCGTCCAGACCTTCTCCGGAATTGACACCACCTACTTGGCTGCATGGCCAAGTGTTTCTTCTCATTCCATCAACGCAATGTTGTGGTCATCGCAAGCTAAATGTCTTCTTCCCACGTTGCCAATGCATGGGCCTCCAATCTGATGCCACCACCTCAAATTCTTAAGGCTTAAGGCTTTCCTCCTAAGAAGACACATGGTTTTGATGATGTTATCCTGATGATTTCATCCATGTATGCGTCTAACTCTTAATTGCTCAATGCCTAGTCCATAAGCAACGCATAGCCTCTACTCAACGCATAGCAAGCCAATTCACTATCATGGCAATTCAACTTAGCCATCACAAGGAGCTAACCATCACCAATGCATAGGGTGACCGTCCATTCTTGACGCATGGTTCACTCGCACGGTCTGCTTGGCATGGGTGCATGGTGCTGGCCACCAACGCATAGGCGTGCTGCATGGGCTGGCTGCTCGACGCATGGCCGTGCTTGGCCGCATGGGCTGCGCGCGGCACCTTAATGCTTGGCTGGGTGCTTAGGTGCATGGGCATGCTACTTCGACGCATGGGTGTACGGCGTATGTTGGCCATCGCTCGCTCGCTCGCTCGGCTGCATGGGCGTATGGCATGGGCTGCACGCTTGGCTGTATGGCAGGGCACCTCGACGCACGGCATGGCTGCTCAACAGGGCGCTCAATGCATCATCTCTTTTTTCCTTCTTCAGCCGTATGCCTTCACCAACAAATCTTCCAACGCATCAATACCACTCTAACACACAAAATTCTATAGCCAAATTTCCAAAATTTTCCCCAAAAATTAACCTTCCAAATTTCCTCTTTTCTTCTAATTTCCACTCTTTTCTCTACCATTTCACCCTAGTTTCCACATCAACATACTCATCACACTAATCTCAATAGGAAACATATTCAAGTAGAGAAATTGGGATTCAGGGTTCACAGTAGCACACTTGATTTGGGCTGTTTTGCAGCGGGTTGTTCTCGGTTTTTAGCGGCGACGTTGTGTGCGGATCTCTCTCGGTATCAGTGGATATTGAAATTACAGATTTGTGATTTCGTTGATTATCTGTAATTTGTAAATTCCTTTATTGCTCATTAATAAAATTAATTCAAGCTGGTTCTCAAAGTGGATGTAGACCAAACTGGTCGAACCACTATATATCTTGGTGTTCGTTCTTTACTACTTTCGATTTATTTCTGCTGATTGTTTGCGTTCTGTTTGGCCATCTAAGTTAGGTTAAAAAACTCTCACATTTATAATCCGAGTGAGTTATAGACTCCTGTTAATGAGAGATTATCCTTTGATTTGTATGGGTGAGAGTGGCCAGCTCACCGACTAAATAAGTCTACCATTTTAGGGATAAGACCGAGTAGGGAGCTGGGATCATAATTTTACGAGATGAAATTCGCTCTTTCCTAATTTTAGAGCAAGTAGATGAGTGTTTCCTTAAGTGGTGTCTCCAGGACTTGAACAAAGTGCCTACCCTCTTATCTCAGATAACATACTAAGTAAAAATAATTTAAATATTAGCCACGAGTTCAAAAGTATTAAAAATGAGTATTTTAAAATAAATTATGCATAGATCAAATCCAAGCAACAATCAACCAAGTCTTAAACAAACCAACACACTGTAAGAAAAAGAGGCTCTTCTGACGCGTAAATTCGTTGTTGGGAGAACGGTCATCAGAAGATAGGGTCTCTTCCGACGACATAAGAGACACGTCGGGAGTTAGAAAGAACTCCTAGTGATGTACACTAGTCGTCGGAAGATTGGAACTATCTCTCGATGATGGGACATTACCCGTTGGAAGTTACTGTTATTTATTGAGTCCCGATGGCTATCGAGGGCCGTCAGAAGATCTGGTATAAAAATCAGATCGCACAGAAGGCAGATTGTCTACCTTCTCTTCCCCCATTTTGAAACCCTAGGCGATCAAGAGAGAGAAATGGTTGCCACCGTCTATTCACTGCCAAGAGAGAGAGAGAGTTGGTCCGTTGGTGCCATCAGTGGTCACCACCATTATACCAGTGTCGTCCTTCACTGGTTTGTCTGAGAGAGGGGGGGGAGGGGGGGGGGGGGGGGGGGAGATGGTCCATTCGTAAGGATTGCTAGTGATAAAATGAGTGCAACATTAATGATGAAATACAACAGATTTTTATTCGTTTTCTATGCGTTTTTCCTTCTCTACTTCAGGTTCCACTATTTAGTGGTTAATTGTGTATTCTTTCTTTCATGATTGTTATTATAGACCATTAACATTCTGCCATGTGGCTTTTTTATGCTAACAAATAATGCTACACGACGAGCGATACCGGTCGTGAAGGCCGATCGTTTTAATCAATTTCTTCTATCATTTATGCTCTCTACCAATCGTGTAGTAAATCTCTTATGTCATCTAAATCCTATCGTGTACTCTTCTTCATGTACACTTCAACCCTATCGTCTACTTTCTATCGTGTACTTTTTGTCGCCTACACGATCAACCCAATCGTGTAGTCTCCTACCCATCATCTACATGCTTTCCTCAATTATGTAGACGCTCATCCTATCGTTCACCTTTTTCCCAATGATCGTCTAGATATTTGAAAATGATTGTTTAGCCTTTTTCTCAACGATCGTCTAGCCTTTTTCCAAACGATAGTCTAGCCTTCACCTCTCAACGATCGTTTAGTCTTTGACAACGATCGTCTAGCTACCTTTTCTTTTTCTTTCTTACATGGTATCAAAGCTTTAAAGCATCCTGCCCTTTTCTCATGGCGTCGAGCTCCGGCACATCTGAAGAAAACTTTACCCTATCAGTAACATCAAACCCAGGCATACATTCAACCGTGCTACCTCCGACCACCATTTCTATATCTTCTTCGTCGTTAACCCCACCCGCTACCCTGCTCGAAATCCTTTCTACCCTCCGCAATATGGCCCTCCTCCACCACCCCTTCACCCTCACTATGCCGATGTCCTTAACCATCACCCTTTTCAAAATCCGATACTGATTAATCTCTTCCTCACTCTTCCTTCCCCACAATCTCCAGTTGCAAAATTCCCTCATATGTCTCAATCCCTCACCGTCAAGCTAAATGATTCAAACTACCTCCTCTGGAAGAATTAACTTCTCAACCTTATCATGGGCTATGGCCTTGAAAGCTTCATTGACGGCAGCTATCCTCAGCCACCGAAGTACCTCGACCCTCAGCAAACCCAACTCAATCCCCATTTTTCCTATTGGCAGAAGTGCAATCGAACAATCATGAGCTGGTTTTATTGCTCTCTCAATGAAGATAAGATGGGAGAAATCGTTGGTTATGAATCCGCACTGGAAATATGGGAAGCACTCCGAACGATCTATGAATCCTCCTCCACAGCCCAAATAATGGGTTTGCGTTCTCAACTTTAGAAGATAAGAAAGGATGGCATCCGCATTTCTCAATACCTTGCTAAGATAAAAGACATTGGCGACAAATTTGTTGCTATCGGAGAACCATTTTCTTACCGTGACCACCTTGCATAATCCTCGAAGGCCTTAGCATTGAATACAATCCGTTTGTGACCTCCATTCAGAAAAAAACTGATCGTCCATCTATTGCCGATGTCCGCAGCCTCCTCATCGCATATAATTGCTGGCTCGAATCCCAGTCTGCTATGGACCAACTCCAACAGATACAAGCCAATGTCGCCCAGCTCTCACTTCAACCTCAACGTCTTCACTGGCTGCAACCTACCAGGTCATCTTTCCGACCTTCTCAAGCTCTTCCAAGTATTCTCCCCAACCCTTCTTTCTCTGTTATGCCTGCTACAAACTATACATCTCATTGACCACCCACCCGAGCTCCACGACCAATAGCTCATCAACCATCTCAATCCTCCAATCGACCACAATGCCAAATCTGTAACAAGTTCGGCCATATAGCACTGTCCTGCTACAACATAGACAATCCAAAATATAGAACCATCCAACATCCTCAAGCCCATTTTTTTCAAGCCATACCAACCCCACCTCAGCTGCTATCCTACCCTCTTACCCTAACAACAAATTTCCCCGATGAAGGCTGGTATATGGATTCCAGAGCCGCTCATCACATGACCCCTGACCTGTCCAACATCCAACACCCTGTCCCTTATTATGGTGATGAACAAGTTGTCGTAGGAAATGGTAAGTCCCTTCCTATCTTTCATACTGGTTTCTTTTCTTTCCTTTCATCTACATCGCACACTTCAATTCAGTTTCACTTTGTTCTTCATACACCTTCAATATCTCAAAATCTAATTAGCATCGGTCGTTTATGTTATGATAATAATGCTTATGTCGAATTTTTCCATGACTCCTTTGTTGTGAAAGACCTTCAAACCAAGAGTCCACTCCTCTGGGGCACACTTGATCGTGGCCTATACAAGCTCTCTGTCAATCCATCGATTACACGATCTGTCCATTCCTTATCTCATCCAACTGTTTTCGTCTCAGCACTCACGGATTTCCCTTTGTGGCATTGTCGCTTAGGACATCCCTCTCCTCCAGTAGTTCACTCTATGTTGTCCAAATGCAAAGTGAAGTACAAAAATAAGTCAAATGTATCAGTTTGTGAGCATTGTCAAATGGCCAAGAGCCATCGTTTACCTTTTCAAGTGTCTAATTCTCGTCCACCCTTTTGTTTTGACTTAGTGTATGCCAATGTATGGGGTCCTTCTCCGATCAATTCAATCAATGGAGATAGATATTTCTTACTATTTATTGATGCTTTCTCGCGTTTCACTTGAATCTATACAATGAAAACTAAATCTGAAGTTCTACCCTATTTACTTAAGTTTCAAGCTATGATTTCGAATCAATTTTCCATCACTATCAAATCAATCCAAACTGATGGAGGAGGGGAGTTCAAAGCTTTCTCTCCTATACTAGACAAATTTGGCATAATTCATCGCCTTTCTTGTCCTTACACACCCTAACAAAACGGCATTGTCGAACGAAAGAATAAGAATGTCATTGAAGTTGGTCTAGCCATGCTTGCTCACTTCTCTGTTCCACATAGCTTCTGGACTTTCGCTTTCCATACCGCTGTCTATCTTATCAATCGTTTACCTACACCTCTCACTGACAATAAGTCACCCTATGAAATGTTGGATTTTATGTCCTAAAACTCGTAGTTTGTAATATCATATTCTTGTTCAATAAAGTAGTTATTGAAAATCTTTAGTAAATTTAAATTCTATATTCATGAATCCAATAAACTAAGGTTTCGAGGCTATTAAGTTTAAGTTTAAACTTTATATAGTGACATAAATGTGGATCAAGTTCAAATATATATAGCCAAAATGATCTATAGTATATGAATAAGGTTGGGCGCCTTATTCTAAGGACACTATGGATGTGGCCCATTTTGTAGTTAGTACAAACGATGTGATCCTAAACCATTCATGTGGAGACATGAAAATGGGGGCATCCTTTGTAAAGAATTTACATAAGACTGAACCATGAAATAGTCACTTTTACGTTTTAAATGTCGTTTAATGTATAAAACTGATTATTTCGTTAATTGATGACCTAGGTAACTTAATCTTAATCCTGAGCTAACTACGAACTCCTGTTCACTCATAATTATCCTTAGATCTGCATAAGTGAAGGCAACTCATTATTGCTGACTCAATAAGCCTCCCATTTCAGGGGTAAGATCAGGTGGATAGTATGGAACATAGGGTGCAAGATGGAATTCACTCATACCCGTTATAGGGATAGTAGATAGGTTGTTCTCTTTAGTATTGAATCCAGGTCTTGAACAAGAGGCCCCACCCTCTCATTGGCCCGAGAGGGGTTCAGTTTGTAGGTTGGACCTTAAATCAATTGTTCATTAGAGGATCAGTGGAACTTAAGTCATAAGATGTAGTCTCGGGGGGTAAAACGATTTTTATGACCCAGCCGAGATTATGAACAACTTGTGAAGGACTAGCTTACTAATCATAGTTATATCAAATGGACACAAAGATATCTATAGCAAGGGGAGTGCAACTACGAGACTATAGTAGAATGACCTGTTAGTTAACGAATGTTGATTAGCTCTGTCTAACGAGTTTAGCCAGCTAATCTCGGATCGTTGGAGCCCATGATCTATACTTTCATTAGGTTCCCCTACTAGCTCATATGAAATAAACTTAGAACAGAATGATAGAATAATTCGAATTGTTCGAATTAGGTGAAGAGAGAGAAACCGACAAGTATATGTGATATAGTGGTCAGTTTTTCAATTTAGAAATACAGCTTCAATATTTAAATGTGATTTAAATATCAAGAATATGAATACATTCATATTCAGAAGCTCGGAAATAATATAAATGGTCAAAGATGTAAAAAGTCAAAAGTTGACTTTTGACTTTGAAAAGTCAAACTTTGACCAACCTTATATTCAAATGTGATTTGAATTTCGAGAAAATGAATGCAGATTCATGCTCGGGAGGTCAAAATTAGTCAACACGAAAAAAATCATAAAAAGTCAAAATGTTGACTTTTTGGTCAAAGTAACTTTGACCAAATGACTATTTTGCCCTTTGATTAAAGTTAGTGGGAAAATCCAAAATTTTGTTGGATAATTCCATTAACAAAATAGTGGGCTACGTGTTGGCTTATAGTGGAGACATTAAGCCCACTAAGATAGTGGATTCTAAGTGTTGGGATTTTACGAAATTATTTCATGCAATTTTGCATGGCCTTATTCTATAAATATGGGCTTGTGTTTTGGGATTAAAGACTTTTGGATTTTTGCTAAAATAGTTTTCTAAAATTGGGCTAAAAAGAAAAACTCTAACCCAACAAAAAATTCCTTCTTCTATTTCCATCTTTTCTCTCTCTCGGGTTCTTCTTCCATCGAATCCCACAACCCGGTTCTAAGTCTAGAGAATAGTAGGTTAGCTCTAGTGGTGGTCCGTTCGTGTTCGGGTGCAGATAGACGACTTTCGGGAGCTTCAAAGGTATTATTTCAAAATAACCCTATTTAATTCTTTTAGGGTTGCATGTTTATTTTGGGCAATTAGAGTAAAATTGATTCTTGTTTCCACTGTGCATGTCAATTTTTCCATCATGTGGTATCAGAGCATATTATAATTTTACTCAATTGCATGTGGTGGGTATTAATTTATTAGATAAAATTGAGATTGGAAACTAAAATGGTTTTTAGGTTTTGGCAATTAAATTAAGTTTTTTTTGTAGTATTAATTTGTAATTGTTCACATGTTTATGAGCATAGAATCCTTGGGTTATGTTTTATCAGTATCTACACCGTTAGGGGAAATTATGATAGCAAGTGAAAAGATAAAAGCGTGTCAGTTAGAAATAGTGAATCACACCCTTGATGTGACTCTAATAGTGTTAGACATGCGTGACTTTGATGTAATTTTGAGCATAGATTGGTTGGCTGCTAACCATGCTAGCATAGACTATTCTTGTAAGGAGGTGATTTTTAACCCCCCTAGGGAAGCCAGTTTTAAGTTCAAGGGGGTCGTGACGGTAGTTTTGCCCAAAGGCAAAGAGATTGATTAACCAAGGTGTCTGGAGTATCTTAGCTAGCATAGTTGACACAAGAGAAACCGAGATTGCTCTAACCTTTGAGCTAGTTGTGAGAGATTATCCCAATTTTTTCTAGTAGAAGAACTTCCAGGGTTGCCTCCACCATGATTTTGCGATCGAGTTGGAGCCGGGCACTATTCCCATATCCAAAGCTCCATTCAGAATGGTTCCAGCCGAATTGAAAGAACTAAAGGTCCAATTGCAGGAACTGCTTGATAAAGGGTTCCTACAACCGAGTGTCTCTCTGTGGAGTGCACTAGTGTTGTTTATGAAGAAAAAGAATGGATCGTTACGTTTATGCGTAGACTACAGAGAGTTGAATAAGGTAACCATCAAGAACAATTACCCGCTTCCTAGGATCGATGACCTGTTTGACAACTACAGGGTGATACTGAATTTTCCAAGATTGACACCTACAGCCAGGTTCATCAACTGAGGATCAGAGATAGTGATATCCCGAAGACTGCATTCTGATCCAGATATGGGCATTACGAGTTCATTGTAATGTCTTTTGGTTTGACCAATGCTCCAGTAGTATTCATGGATTTGATGAATAGGGTGTTTAGGGATTTCCTAGACACATTTGTAATTGTTTTCATTGATGACATCTTGGTCTATTCCAAGACAGAGGCAAAACACGAAGAACATCTTCGTAAAGTCCTAGGAATGCTGATGGAAAACAAACTGTATGCAAAGTTTTCTAAGTGAAAGTTCTGGCTATGAAAGATGTCCTTTCTTGGGCACGTGGTATCGAAGGACGGAGTTTCAGTGGATCCAGCTAAGATTGAGGCCGTTACAAATTGGCCTCGCCCTACAACAGTCAGCAAGGTGCGCAATTTTCTAGGGTTGGCTGGGTACTATCGTGGTTTGTAGAGAACTTCTCTAGCATGGCCATACCGTTGACCCAGCTAACCCAAAAGGGAACTTCGTTTGTTCAGAGCAAAGCTTGTGAGGACAGCTTGGAGGACCTCAAGTAGAGGTTGGTTTCAACACCGGTTCTCATGGTGTCAGATGGCTCCGAGAATTTTGTGATCTACAGTGATGCTTCTAAGAAGGGTTTGGGTTGTGTGCTTATGCAGCATGGTAGAAGTGGAGTCGCCTATGCCTCCCATGGGTTGAAAAACCATGAGCAAAACTATCCTACTCACGACCTAGAACTGGTAGCGGTGGTGTTTGCCCTGAAGATCTGGAGGCACTACTTGTATAGGGAAAGGATCCAAGTTTTCACCGACCACAAGATTGTGAAATACTTCTTCACCTAGAAAGAGTTGAACATGAGGCAGTGCAGGTGGCTTGAGTTGGTAAAGGATTACGATTCCGAGATCATCTACCACTCAGGTAAGGCGAATGAGGTGGTTGATGCCCTTAATCAGAAGACCGCTCAGTCGGCCACCTTGATCACTAGGCAAGATCAGTTGTGTAAGGGTCTAAAGCGGGCTGAGATTGCGGTGGACAGTGGGGGAAGTCACTTCGCAGCTAGCCCAGTTGACAGTACGACCAACCTTGAGGCAGAGGATTATTGTGGCACAGCAGTGTGATCTAGACCTTGTTCAGAAGTGTCTTCAGGTAGGGTCAGGCCAAGCCAGTGAATTTTCCGTATCAGTGGACTAGGCCCTCCTGTATCAGGGGTGGTTATGCGTACCTGCAGATGATGGCCCGAAGGGGGAATTATTGACAGAAGCTCACAACTCCCCTTCTCGATGCATCCAAGTAGTACCAAAATGTACCAAGATTTGAAGCGATATTATTGGTGGCCCAATATAAAAAGGGAGATAGCCAACTATGTCAGCAGATGTTAGTCTATCAACAAGTGAAGGCCCCAAGGCAGAAGATAGCAGGCTTGCTACCGCCATTGGATGTGCCAGAATGGAAATGGGAGAGCGTGGCTATGGATTTCATTACGGGTTTGCCTAGGACAGTGAAGGGCTTCTCGGTGATTTGGGTTATGATAGATAGGCTCATGAAGGTGGTGCATTTTATTCCAGGGAAGCCCACGTACGCGGTGAGTAAGTGGGCTCAACTTTATATGAAGAAGATAGTGAGATTGCATAGTGTGCCAGTGTCAATTGTGTCCGACAGGGACCCTCGTTTCACCTCCAGTTTTTGGAAGAGTCTCCAAGCAGCATTTGGGATGCAATTAAACTTCAGT
Organism: Benincasa hispida; assembly: GCF_009727055.1. Classification (NCBI taxonomy): domain Eukaryota; kingdom Viridiplantae; phylum Streptophyta; class Magnoliopsida; order Cucurbitales; family Cucurbitaceae; genus Benincasa; species Benincasa hispida. The sequence continues at coordinate 25,173,255 of NC_052356.1, forward strand.
ACAGCCTTCCACCCCTAGACAGATGGGCAAATAGAACGCTTGAATCAGACGTTGGAGGACATGTTGCGCACTTGTGCATTGGAGTTCTCAAGAAGTTGGGACTCCCACTTGCATTTGGCAGAGTTTGCTTATAATAATAGCTATCAGGTTACCATTAGCATGTCGCCATTTGAAGCTCTTTACGGTAGAGGTTGCAGGTCTTCTGTTTGCTGGGGTGAGATTGGGGAGAGGAAACTGATGGGAACTGAGTTAGTGGAGTTGACAAATGAAGCCATGCAGAAGATCAGGGCTCGAATCTTAGTAGCGCAAAGTAGATAGAAAAGTTACGCTGATGTAAGGCATAAAGATCTTGAGTCCGAGGCAGGTGACAAAGTGTTCTTGTAAGTGGCACCAATGAAGGGTGTCCTGAGATTCGGAAAAAAGGGTAAGCTAAGTCCGCGTTTTGTAGGCCATTCAAGATCTTGGAGTGAGTTGGCCCTATGACTTACCGTTCGGCTTTTCCACCGTCTCTCTCCGCGGTCCATAATGTTTTTCATGTCTCCATGCCGAGAAATTATTTAACGGACTCGTCTCATGTGGTGTACTTTGAGCCCTTGCAGCTGAATGAAAACTTAAGCTACGAAGAGAAGCCTATGCAAATTGTGGCCAGGGAGGTGAAAGTTTTGCGCAATAGGGAGGTGCCACTAGTGAAGGTGTTGTGGAAGAATCATCAGTTTAAGGAAGCAACTTGGGAGCGAGAGGACGAGATGAGAACACTGCATCCAGAGCTTTTCCAAGACTAGAACTTTCGAAGATGAAAGTTTCTTAAGGAGGGAAGGTTGTAACGTCCCAAAATCTAGGTAAGATTTAAATTAATTCGTGGAATTAATCGTTTCTTTTAATTAAAGGCCAAAGTTTAGGAATTAAATATTTTACTAGTGGTTTGAGTTTTTTTTTTTTTTTTTTTGGAAAAGGAATTGGGGGTTGTTATATGTATTTATTTATTTTGTTTACATTTAATTATTTTTGTTTGTTTTGCCTTTTCCTAAAAAGTAGGCTTAAGGGTTTTTTAAAAAAATGGGAACCTAGGGAAGCGCTCAGTAGAGAAAAAAAAAAAAAAAAGAAGAAATCTTCTTCTCCTTCTCCCACCAATGTCGTTAGCCATAGCCAACGTCGATCGCGCACCAAAAGGCATCGCCTTCCTCGTCGACCCGAAGCCGCATTCGTCCAGCCATCACAAACACCATGCATCCCTGCATTAACTCACCGTTCAAGATTCACGTCGGTTGCCTCTGTTGACCTCGACTAGGGTCGCTGTTGCCGTGAAGATGCGAGCCACGCCATCCGTAGTTGTGCCCTACCGTCGTCTACATCCGCGACAGTGGTCGTCCGTATGGCGTCGACCTGCTCATGTGTCCTCTGTTCACGTACTGTAGGGTAAGAACTTGGTTGTTTTGGTCAGTTCTTTTAAGGTTCTTGAAAGATCTTAGCTATTTAGTGAAATCTTGGCTAGAAGTTTTGTCCAATGTTGAATTAGGAGACTAAAGTGAAGGTTCTAAGGCATTGTAGCAACCGCCAAAGCCTTCATTGGTTATTTTTTGGCAAGTTTTGGGGGTAAGTTGTGTGAGGATTGCTGAATTAATTTGTTTAGATTCTGGAGATTTTCCCCACAGATTGAACTGTATGTTGTGGTTGGTGTCAGGGGCTTTGACTCAAGCCTTTGCTATTTTAGGAGGGAGTTTAGCTATTCGTTATCTTTTGTGTGGGCCTAAACCCAAGGTAAGGGACTTACCAACGATTTGCCCTCAAACTTATGCATGCTTACCACTGGTTCTGTTTGGAATGAAATATCTTGATATGTCTGTATATGGATGGATGAATTGTGGACGATTATGTAGTCTTCGCATGTTTTATGATGTGGGATGAATGCTTATGTCTGTATGAGATTTTAGTGAATGTTAGTGTTGCCAATGGGCTATGCACATCGCATGTTGTGAGCCTTCGGGCCTACACCCCTATGTTTATGTCGGCGTCCTTTTGGGACCACAACTTATGTTTATGATTGTGCCCCCCGGGGCCACCACTTATGAAAGCATGCCTACGGGTTCGCCCTTTTGCCTATACCTATGCCTACGCCTATGATGCCCTTGTGCACTTGTGTTCCAATCGAAAGACTAACAGATCACCGAGTGGGCCCAGTAGTGGGTCGCCTACTGAGTATACTTTTATATGCATCCTTTTCCTTTAATGTTTTTCAAGTAAGGGTAAAGATAGATCCATGCATGACAAAAGAGATCCGTGACCCAGCCATTTGGATGAGTTGTTGCTTCCGCACTTAGGTTTCATGTACTATAGTCTGGTTTAGGAGTCAGACATTTTAAAATCTTATGAAATATTCCTTGATTTTATTTATTGATTTATTTAATTGTTATTTATTTTAAAGTTGGGTTAGGGATACCCCGAACGATATTTTTTTTAGGTTTTCTCTTCTTTACTTATTTGAGCATTATTTAATTAAATAAAAACTTTATCTCTTTTATTTAATTATTCTTTGAGAAAATATATTGCCAAGCCTATGCATGCATAAAGTAGCGTCGTAGAAACATACTAGAAATTTGGGTCGTTACACTTTCCCCCAACCAATTCTAAATTAAACATGACCATTGTCTCATTGAAACTCAATTCAAATCCATCATCACTAAATTCCCATCCATTCTACATTAATAGACCAACACCATCATGGCCTTTTGCTGCCAAAATTTGTTGGCTAATTTCAACTAATTCCTTACAAATCATGTCATGATGATATTGAATCTTATACAACTCAATGACGACATCAATGAAAAGAAAAAAGAGACAAGGGTACATAAAAGACTTAAAGTCAAAATAACCCACCAATGGTTGCATTTGATGGAAAGAAATTGAGAGATGCCAAAGAAAAACAAGTGTTCTAACCTGAGGTAGCCAATAGTCAAGCTCTAAACTTTGGCTTCATATTGATGGACCTTGATTCTTGCTTCTCACAAATAGCTTTGACCTCCTCATAATTCTTCTTCAAAGATCCAAATGCCATTACAAGGAAACTAATTTCAAGATGTATAGAAAAAAAAAAAAAGGATTTAGGATTAGAAGTATAAATTAGAGAGAAAAAAGAATAGTCTAGATATGCAGTTATCCATGGACATATCAGGCTTTTATATAACCAACCATGCTCATGCGGAGAATACGACATAAGTTAGAAGACTAGAGCAAGTTTTTAAAACAAGTTGATTTTAGGAAAATAGTTGTGAACTCGGGACTCATCTATTAAAAAATATAAAATAAAATAAAAAGAGAGCCACTCATTAATGACAAGAATATTATAATATTATATTAAAATAATCATAAAATGACTTGATATGTTAATGGTTAAAATAAAATATCATTTTGCCTTGTACTTTGAGATTTTTTTCAACTTAACTATGCTTACAAATGTTTAATTTTAGTCTTTATACTTTCAATAAATCTTAAATATAGTATCTACTACTAGTTTTGTTGTTTATTTTTCCAAAATGATTTTATTATATTTTAGCATTGTTACTATTACTACAAATATTGAAAACATATTGCATTTCTGCAAACTTCATATATCCTATAGATATCAAACCTTGAAAGATTATTGAAAAGATTGTTGTGGGGTTGTCTAGGCTTCAAAGATGCATGAATTATTTGTTAATTGTTTGTTGTTGAACTTTTGTGTTGTTGTTGGTGTAGTTGTTGTTTAATGTCACATCCCGCTCCAAATTACCTTCTCTTTGCCTAGAGGGAGTTGTGACTGCAATATTTACCAACCATTTTGTTGGCACTTACTACCTAACTAACCTGTTTAATTTGCTTAAAACCTTGAATACATACACATTTCATCAACATAATGAACAAATAACTCGGAACTTAACATATTTACATTACAGGGTTTCATAACATTGTTCATACATGTATATTACAACTTAGTGAGCCCAACATAGAACACTAGTTCCTATATGACAGACACATGTGTACTAACAAATACAGATTCCTCAATTAAGCTTCCTTCAACCTGAGTCTTTGAGTGGCAGAGCAGCAGCAAAGATGTCTTCTTGGAATCGACCGCTACTTGAGAGGAAAAACATTTGAAAATATGAGCTAGAAGCCCAGTGAGTGACTAACTTTAAAACATAACTTTCATACATAAGCTGATAGTAAAACTGAAAGCTTTAACTGAAAACATAAACTTGGAAACTATTACTCATGTAATCATTAACATAACATAGCACCATTTTATGCTTTGCTGAACTATGCCTTAGTTTAGGCCTTCTTGCTCACTCTTTACCATGCTTAACTGCATTACTACTTAACTGGGAAGGAACCCTTTTGTTCAACTTCCTATAAACATCTTTAGTTGAGAGAGAACCTAAAGACTGTCAATCCCTCAACGTCAATCCATAGTTGGTGTGGAGTAATCTCAACACTACCAATAATAACTTTCCTTATGTGCATGTGTTCTAATTAAGTACCGTCATACCTTAGGTACTACCGCTCAGATACCTTCTCTATGTCCTTCAGTATTTAGCTGCTCGGATACCTTTTCTATGTCCTTTAGTATCGATCTATTCAAATCTAAGACTGAGCTTCAGTACCTTCTCATCTAGTCCTTCGGCTTTAACTTGACTAAGCAGCAACTTCTTCACCATGCGTCCATCACTTGCGTCCATGCCTTGCCTTAAGCGTTCCAACCTCCTATGCACTCAAACTTTTAACCCACGCCTACTGCCCATCACATGGCCCATCGCATAGAACCCTTTACGCCAATCATTTAGCTCTTGCACCCGTCATATGGTACATTAACACATGCCCTATGCATTCATCTGGTTGCACCCACAAGCTCCAACGCAACCTTGTACCTGACACCATGTGCGCCTAACGCCCACACGACACTTGCACTTATGGCTTCAATATGCGGTGCATGGTCTAACATTTCTCAGTGCGTCCTTGCACTAATTCAGCCTTTAATGCATGCACTCAGCATCATCATCAGGCCCTTCAAACTGCTTGCTTGTTCAACCCAAGCAGCTGTCTGTTTGTTCAAGATTCTAAATTCAAATTTCAATTTTAATAACTAATTTTCTAGGCCTTTTCTCAAGCAATTTCTTTCTACAACATTCTCTAAAATTTATTAGAAGCTTACCTTAAAATTTCAGCTCAAAATTCCTCGTGGGCTGGAATCCTCAAATCATCAAGACAAGCCCACGCTTATCCGAGAGCTCAATGTTCAGCCGGATTCTTCACTTTCCAGCTCGATTCCTCTAGAATTTCCTTCCAGGAATTTAACATCAACAACTAGACACATTCAGGGTTTGAATGACTCTGGAATTACTCCATTTGCATGAGTGAATTGCTCAAACCCTCTCTTTGAAATCCAGCTTCCCTTTTAAAACTAGCAGCTGCATGATCACCCTTTAATACCAAGCTACCACCTCATCCTTAAAGGGATAACAACGAACCTGAGCATGACAGTTGGCTTAGCAGATCAGTCACTAAGCCGATCCTTTCCTCTTCGTTATCAATGCAAGGGTCAGCTCCCAAGCCAACGCTTGCAACCACATGGTCGCATGCCTCCTTCACACAACGCATCGCCCAACTTGGCCAACGCATAGCTCACTTAGAGGCTATCACGTCCCTCCTTTGGTCGCATACTCCTAAGCCAATGTATGTCCTAGCCCACGCATAGATTAGTCTTAGCATATCAACCAAGCGTTAGGCCTTCCTTGCTTCATCACATAACTTTAGCTGCATCGAGTTTCAATGCCTTGCACTCAACGCTCAACCTTGCCTTCTTTGTTTAGCCCTGTGTATATCGCCTACCCCATCATCTTCCGCCCAACTTCTATCATCTAGCGCCTATCGTGAAGCTCATCATTCAGTGATCTCTCGCCGATGCTCATCATCCTACGATTTCGCTCTCGCTCATCGTGTAGCACACAACCTATCACACAGCTCTTTTTGTTGCTCATTGTATAGTGTTGACGCCTATCGTCTAACGCGTCACGCCCTATACAATCACCCTCGTGCAACACCTTTACACCCAGTGCCTTTCTCGCGTGCAACCGAGCACTTCATCCCCCGCACCTGGCCTACTAATTGCACGATGGTTCCTCCTTGCTACACGACCACGCCAGCCTCAGCGCATCCTTGTACACGTGTGCTATGCTCAATGCCCAGCCTTGTGCTAACGCCCAGCCTACCTTGTCCACAAGCTCACAAACCTCTTAAGCCCCTTGGCAGCCGCAAGCCTTGTCAACGCATCATGCAAGATCCTTCAACTCATGCATTCATCCTTAGTTCCAATGCATAGTTTATCCTTGTCTTCAACAATGAACCTCACATAACCTCTACAAGCCTTGGTTGCAACACACACAACCTCATGTGTCCATATTTCTCAATCAATGCATGCCTACTCTTGGCTTCCATACTTAGCCAAATTTCCACTTGTTAAACTATCTAAAACTCACCCATGACTAGGTATTTCCAACACTTAGACTTTTCCTCCTCCATCTTCCTACTTTCTTTACTTCCTTTCACAACTTTACTTTAACATATCCTTAGTCTTTACTTAGCATGCATTTTACCCACTTATGTAGGAAAATGGAGTACGGGGTTTACATTTAGGCTAATGATTAATCTTGAAGATGAGTTGTTGTTATTGTCGATATTTGAAAATGACTCCATTTCTAACTTGCATGTTCTTCCCATGTATTGAAGTATTTAATCCAAAACACCATCATTGTTTGAGTTAGTAAGTGAACCTCATAATCCATAGAGGTTGGGGAGGTCTTTGGGCTATCTATGCTCTTTTGGTAGTTCTTTTTGAAAATATGACACACGACCCATCCATCTTTGCTAGTTGTGACTCTCCGATTGAGTTACAAATCTTCAGAAGAAGTAGTGAAGAGTATTATTTGAAGTATATAAATGAAAGACAATATCTTTATAGCTAATAAAAATTAAATTCCAATTAGAAGATGCATGAGATATTTGCAGGGCTTACATTGATATCGCAGTCACTGTCGTCGCGGCGATACTCACGCATGATCCAATCAATTTTTTGGCCATGAAGGGCTCTTCCTTTGTAAAAGACAGTTTTTCTCAACCCATAAAACTAAGGAGCAGAAACAAAGAACAAACCTCAAGCATATGATATAAACATAAAACTAAGGAGAAAAAATAAAGAACAAACCTCTATTAAGATAAAGGAAACTACAAGAAGGCAATATATGGAAAAAAAAAAAAGAAAAAGAAAGAAACACCCTCCAATGGAGTTGAACAAGGGCACCAAATATAAAATCTCCTCAAATTTATTCCTCATCACCTTGAACAATTCTATTTCTTTCTACACTAATAACTTGCCAAAGATTTTATTCTCAGTTTGCTTGAAAAAAAACTATATTATCTACAACTCCACCAATAAAGAGACAAAAAGAAGTCCATTTAAGCTACATAACAAGTACTCGCAAGCATATAAATCAATCGCAGTAACAACAAGAAAAACACAAGCACTGAAGTGGATGAAAACTTTCCCCCAACCAATTCTAAACTCCTCAAACATAACCATCATCTCATGGAAACTCAATTCAAATCCATCATCACTAAATTTCCATCCATTCTCCATTAATAGACCAACGCCATCATGGCCTTTTGCTGCCAAAATTTGTTTGCTAATTTCAGCTAATTTCTTACAAATCATGTCATGGTGTTATTGAATCTTATACAACTCATGACAACATCTAGGAAAAGAAAAAAGAGACAAGGGTACATAAAAGACATAAAGTCAAAATGACACACCAATGGCTGCATTTGATGGAAGGAAATTGAGAGATGCCAAAGAAGAACAAGCGTTCTAACATGAGGCAGCCAATAGTCAAGCTCTAAACTTTGGCTTCATAGTGGTGGACCTTGATTCTTGGTTCTCACAAATAGCTTTGACCTCCTCATAATTCTTCTTCAAGGATACAAATGCCATTATAAGGAAACTAATTTCAAGATGTATAGAAAAAAAAAAGGATTTAGGATAAGAAGTAGAAATTAGACAGAAAAAAGAACAGTCTAAAGCTGGATATGCAGTTATCCATGGACAAATCAGGCTTTTATAAAACCAACCATGCTCATGCAGAGAATACGGCATAAGTTAGAAGACTAGAGCAATTTTTTAAAACAATTTGATTTTAGGAAAATAGTTGTGAACTCGGGACTCATCTATTAAAAAAATATATAAATAAAATAAAAAGAGACTCACTCATTAATGACATGACTACTATAATATTATATTGAAATAATCATAAAATGACTTGATATGTTAATGGTTTAAATAAAATATCATTTTGCCCTGTACTTTAAGATTTTTTTCAACTTCATTTCTATGCTTACAAATGTTTAATTTTAATCTTTATAGTTTCAATAAATCTTAAATGTAGTATCTACTACTAGTTTTGTTGTTTATTTTTCCAAAACGATTTTATTATCTTTTAGCATTGTTACTATTACTACAAATATTGAAAACATATTGCATTTTCTGCAAACTTCACATATCTTATAGATATCAAACCTTGAGAGAGTATTGAAAGGATTGTTGTGGGGTTGTCTAGCCTTCGAAGATGCATGAATGATTTATTAATTGTTTGTTGTTGATCTTCTGGTTTTGTTGTTGGTGTTGTTGTTGTTTAGGCTGAGGATTAATCTTGAAGATGAGTTACTGTTGTTGTTGATATTTGAAAATGACTCCATTTCTAGTTGCATGTTCTTCCCATGTATTGAAGTATTTCATCCAAAACACCATCGTTGTTTGAGTTAGTAAGTGAACCTCATAATCCATAGAGGTTGGGGAGGTCTTTGGGCTATCTATGCTCTTTTGGTAGTTCTTCTTTTTGAAAATGTGAAACACGACCCATCCATCTTTTGCTAGTTGTGACTCTCCAATTGAGTTACAAATCTTTAGAAGAAGCGGTGAAGAGTATTATTTTAAGTATATAAATGAAAGACAATATTTTTATAGCTAATAAAAATAAAATCCCAATTAGAAGATGCATGAGATATTTGCAGGGCTTACATTGATATCGCAGTCACTATCGTTGAGACGATACTCATGCATGATCCAATCAAATTTTTTGCCATGAGGGGCTCTTCCTTTGTGGAAGACTAGAGTTTTTCTTAATCCATAAAACTAAGGAGTAGAAACAAAGAACCAACCTCATGCATATGATATACACATAAAAATAAGGAGAAGAAATAAAGAACAAACCTCCATTAAGACAAAGGAAACTACAAGAAGGCAATATATGGAAAAAAAAAATGCTCCCTCCAAAGGAGTTGAACAAGGGCACCAAACATAAAATCTCCTCAAATTTAATCCTCATTTCCTTGAACAATTCTATTTCTTTCTTCACAAATATCTTGCCAAAGATTTTATTCTCACTTTGCTTGAATGAAAAAACTATATTATCTACAACTCCACCAACAAAGAGCTAAAAAGAAGTCCATTTAAGTTACGTAACAAGTACTCGCAAGCATATAAATCAATCGCAGTAACAATAAGAAAAACACAATTACTGAAGTAGATTAAAACTTTCCCCCAACCAATTATGAACTCCTCAAACATGACCATCATCTCATGGAAACTCAATTCAAATCCATCATCATTAAATTCCCATAAATTCTCCATTAATAGACCAACACCATCATGGCCTCTTACTGCCAAAATTTGTTTGCTAATTTCAGCTAATTTCTTACAAATCATGTCATGGTGTTATTGAATCTTATACAACTCAATGAAAACATCAAGGAAAAGAAAAAAGAGACAAGGGTACATAAAAGACTTAAAGTCAAAATGACCCACCAATGGTTGCATTTGATGGAAGGAAATTGAGAGATGCCAAAGAAAAACAAGCGTTCTAACATATGGTAGCCAATAGTCAAGCTCTAAACTTTGGCTTCATAATGATGGAACTTGATTCTTGCTTCTCACAGATAGCTTTGACCTCCTCATAATTCTTCTTCAAAGATCCAAATGCCATTACAAGGAAACTAATTTCAAGATGTATAGAGAAAAAAAAGATTTAGGAATAGAAGTAGAAATTAGAGAGAAAAAAGAATAGTCTAAAACTGGATACGCAATTATCCATGGACAAATCAGGCTTTTATATAACCAACCATGCTCATGCGGAGAATACAACATAAGTTAGATGACTAGAGCAAGTTTTTAAAACAAGTTGATTTTAGGAAAATAGTTGTGAACTCGGGACTCATCTATTAAAAAATAATAAAATAAAATAAATTCAACTATGAAAATGCATCCTGAACATTACTATAAAAAAATCCTTAACAGATAAAAGACAGTAAATTAGATATAACTCAAATGAAGTTGGTATTTAAGAATAAAGATAATGGTGGAGGCGATAATAGAAAAATAGTGAACTATAAGAGGTTTACTATTGAGAATGCCTGAAGACTAATTGTTGAGATGATCATAATTGATGAGTTGTCCTTTAAATTTGTGAAGAACGGGGTATTTAGGAGGTTTGAGGAAGGGACTTTGATGTTAGTAGAACAAAATTTTGTTATTCCTTCTCGAACTACAAGTGTTAGATATATTTTAGGAATATATGCTAGCTTGAGAGAACAGTTGAGAGACATTTTTGTGGAGGAAAGATATAGAGTCTCACTTTTGACTGATACTTGGACATCGATTCAAAATATTAACTACATGGTTTTGACTGCACACTCTATTGATAGAAAATGGATGCTACATAAGAGAGAATTATTAGTTTCTCTCAGACTGAGAATCATAGAGGGGAGACAATAAGAAAAGAGGTTGAGAAATGTTTGAAACAGTGGGGTATTGGCAGGGTTTTGACATTAACTGTTGATAATGCTTTATCAAATGATACAGTCGTTGCTTATCTAAAGAAGCGCTTTAAACATGGGTTTGTATTGAATGGGGACTTCTTGTATGTTAGGTTTTGTTCACATATATTGAACTTGATTGTCTGTGATAGTCTGAAAGATGTGAATGATACATTTATTCGAATTCGAAATGTCGTGAGGTTTGTTAGATCTTTTCTTGCTAGACTTGCTAAATTTAAGAAGTGTATTGAAGAGGAGAACATATCTACTAAGAGTATGTTGTGTCATGATGTTCAAACTAGATGGAATTCTACATACTTAATGCTTGATGCAGCTAAAAAGTTTGAAAAAACATTGAGGTTAGAAGACTACGACACAGTCTACATGAAAGAAGAGAGTAAACCAACCACCAAAGATTGGGAAATTGCTATAATTTTTACTAAATTCTTGTCTATATTCTATGAAGTAACTGTTAGGCTTTCAAGGTCTCTTTATGTTACTTCCAACATAGTCTGTCACACCCTGCCCCAAGCCCGCACTCCTGATCTGAGGAGAGGCGTGAGGGACCGCAGATACCACCCTTTTATGATACCTACTGCCCATCTGAACCTCTATACTACACTCAATAAACTTTAAGTCAAGGAGATAATAGCAATTGACTAAGTAGGCCCATTTTATTACTTAAATGTAATATTTATACAACTCCAAGACTTAAAAACAAAGTCTACAACAATAATTGTAAAACCCCAAAAATGTAACTGTGGTTTGTAGCAGACCTTGACCTTAGCAGCACCCTGGAACTTCTCACCTTTCAGTACTTGAGAAGAAAAACATTTGAAAATGGGGTGAGCTTGCAAGCCCAGTGAGTGACAAGAAAACTGATTCTTATGTAAAAGAAGTACCATTATGCCTTAGGTACTTTTGCTCAGATACCTTCTCAAAATGTGTCCTTCAGTATCCGTGTTCTTCGGTATCAAGTTTCAAGTAAAACTAGTCATACAATGACTTTCTTTAAAAAAATAGATAACATGTCTTTATCTAAAAGATATTTCTTTAGAACATGGTTTCTTAAAACATTGTAAATATTTAGTCAAATATTTAGTCACTCACCTTGGTCGTTTAGGAACCTCTCTCTCTAGAAGTTCCTTGATCACCTCAGGCTCTCTTTTGAACCCTAAGATTCAGATTCAATTTAAAGCTTAGATTATTCATAGTTATAAGCTTTATCTCGAGATGCTTCCTTCTACAAACATGCTCTAAAATGTCTCAAAAAGCTTACCTCAAAATATTAGCTCAAAAATCTTCGTGGTTGGGCCTTAATCCTCAAAAAATCAAGACTGACCTATGTTTACCCGACAGCTCGACCCTTTTGTCTTTTCCTCAATATCCAGCTCGATTCCTTGGAGCTTCTTCTCCAAAAGCCCTACCCTGAAAACTAGACTCTCAGACTTTCAGGTGGCTTTGGAATCACTCCAAATGCACAAGTATTCTGGGAGATATTCTCGTCTCAAGTTGATGCTACTTCCAGACTTCACTGTCCGACAGCATCTTCTCCTCTTGGAACTTTATGACCGACGCATGGTCTTGCTACCAACGCATGGTCTCTTTCAAATCCATCCTCTAACACTCTTCCTTAAACTCTTTGAAGAGGATTTAGCTTATGAATGGAAGAGACATCTTGTGGTGGTATTTATAGGCCAAAGGAAATGATCCTTATAATCTTTACCAAGCCTTCAACGCATGATACCTCCTTCTTTGGGGTGTTTGCACTATGTTTTGCCACCACCTACTCCCTTGACATTCACCTACTCTCATGCCACACACCTACTTGAGTTGTCCTCCTCATGCATAATACTTTCTTTGCATGAAACTTAATTCATCCAGCTTCTACTAACTCAAGCTACAACTTTCTCTTGGCATAGACATTTGTCCAGATGAGTTCATCAATCTTGCGTAACGTAAGCCTCAGCACCACTCCATCGTTTAGTTCTTGCATCTATCACTTAGCTCCAACAGCCCATCGTGTAACTCAATCGTTTAGTAAACGATCTTGCTCTTAGCGATCTCGTGCATAGCCTATTGTTTAGCTATCGCGCCCATCGTCTACCTCCATCATTTAGCGTTGATGCCTTATCGTCTAATACATCTGCCTATCGCTTAGCATCATCACCCAGTGCCTGCGTCTATCAAACAATGCCCATTACTTAGTATTCTACCTATCGTGTAGCGCGTCAGCTCATCACCTAGCGCAGCATGGCTATCGTCTAGTGCCTACGCCCATCACATAGTGCTATTGTGTAGTCTATCGCTTAGCGCCCGAGCATTGCTTAATGCTTAACGCTATCGTCTAGTGCTATTGTCTAGCGCTATCATCCAGATTCTACGCTTATCATCTAGCACTTACACTGATCATGTAGTATTTTGCCTATCGTATAGCCTAATCGTCTAACGCATCACTCCTCATCGTTTAACACCACGCACATCTACACAATCGTCTAGCGCGTCGTTTAGATCCACGTATCTGATATATATCGCCTACCTCATCGTTTAGCTCCCCACATTGCTATCCAACGCCTGCCTACATGATCGCCTATCTCATCGTGTAGCACTGCACACTTACTATACGATCATCTACCTCATCGTGTAGCACTGCTCATTTGCTACACGATCGTCTGCCCAGCGCCTTGCGCTCAACATTTCTCTTTCTCTGCTCTTGCTCATGCATACTCAATGCATGAGAACCTCTTGGCAACGCTCTTGCCAATACTTCGGCCAATCATGCGTTCAACCTTACAAACGCATGGTTGCCTTCTCACCTTATGTGTTAATGTCTCCTAACACTCAACGCATGGGTTCTTTTTGTCATTACACTTAGCCAAAATTTCACTAATTAAGGCTTATCTCCAAATTTCTCAAGGAAAATCTATCCAAGATTTATTTAATTATAACATATATCAAATGCATAAATAACTAAACATTGTGATATGGTTTTAGTTTTGGCAAAAACAAGCAAACAGAAGCCTAACTATTACAATCAACTTCTGAACTGCTCCCGGACCGCTTGAACCGCTCCAAAACGAACTCAAGTAGCTTTAACAAGACCCAAACCATCTTACTAGACCAGCCAAGAACCATTCGAAGCTGAACCGGACCAAACCACAAGAGAACCGATCGAACCGGCAACCCATGCACATGTTCAACATCTCACTAAGTCTCATCGTTTAGCAATGACGACCATCATCTTGCATTTTTCCTGATCGTTTAGTAAATGCTTGATCGTTTAGCAAAGCTACATGATCGTGTAGTATTTTCCTTCTATCTTATAGTGTCATTGTCTAGTGCCAAAGGAAGCTACACGATCGCTTAGTGTCTCACACTATCGCGTAGGTCCATCGTTTAGCACGAACAATTTGCTACACGGTCGCTTAGTTCCATCGTCTAATTCATGAAGCCGATTGGTTAGCACGCGCAAAAGGTAAAACGATCACTTAATGCCATCGTATAGCATTCAATGCATCGCCCAGCTGTCGTACAAAGGTAAGTGATCGTAGTAAGCGATTGCTCAGGGCTATCATATTGCTCTTCATTGCATCGCTTAGTTCCCACCCGAAGCTACACGATCGTACAGTGCCATCGTATAGCAATACAACGCATCGCTTAACTCCAGCAGGTACACGATCGTCTAGTACACAATACCTCAATGATTAATGCCTAAAGCTAAACGATTGCTTAGCTTTTCTTCACATCGTCTAATGAATGAAGCTAAACGATCATTTAGCTACTGAAGCTCAACGACGATAAGAACATAAGCTGATTTTCTGGAACTACAACTCGACCTCTTCGCTTATTTCTTCAATTTACAGCTTAATTTCAACTCTAATGACTCTAAATAAGTTACAGACTCTTGGGAACACTTTAAAGCTCATCAAGCAAGAGTCAATTACAAATTTAAATGAGAAATTAAAGAGAATTAAACAGCCAAAACTCAGAAAACCATATTAGTGCACCAGTTTCATATTTCTCAACGATCAATGCCCAAACCAGTTTGATGCGCTAATACCAATTGTAGAATTATATCAGCAACAGTGGAAGCACAAGGATCATCTAAGCACTCAAATTCACTAATTTTCGCAAAATATAAAGCATGCTCTTGCAGAAAACAAGTGAGTTTCAAGCCATACCTCTTGTAGAACTTCTTCAAAGCTTCTTCTCCAGCTGCTATTTCTTCAAATCATGTTGTAGACCGATCTTCCAGACTATTCTCTTGGTGCTCCAGATTGAGTTATGGGACACAAAACAAGTTTGAATCAAGGGATGAAAGAGAAAAGCTCACTATAGCAACCTTGTTGAAGAACCCATTCTTTAACCCGAATTTTCTCTAAAATTCTCTATAGATTGCATCATCGTTTTTCACTCCAATCTCTTCATTATATTGCATATCAACATGCAAAGGAGTGAGTTGCATGAGTTGCAGCTCATGCTTGGAGAAGACAAAGCCAAAAAGATGCTTTATGTGTGAGCTACTTCAAAGATGGATAATGGAAAATCTCTTTTTTCCATTTTAGTGTTTCGCTTTTTTACTTTTTCCAATTTTATCACAAAATCAAAATTTGATTTTATAAAATCTATTTTGATTTTAAAAAATAAAAAATTTAATTAATTATGTAACGACCAGATTCTTACATAATAAGGTCTGACCGCTACGACATGCATACTTAGATTTTCTATCATGGGATGCGTTTTGGTAAAAATTTCAAAAGAACACATCTAAAATTTTATGAATTAAGTATCAAAACTATACAAAAGTTTATTTTACAAAACACTAGGATCCTTGAACATTAGCGTAGTGGAAAAAAATGCCTATATTACCAAAATAGTGAGTTTGATGGTTGGCCACTTAAGCGACGTCCAATCATGCCGCCTACACTGTGTCCTTACCTACAAAATCTGTAAAATAGGATGAGTATATAACATACCCAGTAAGTAGTTCTCATTTAAGGTAGTGACCGAATCCACAGTCACATGCAACATGTCATGAAAACCTATGATTGGGACCCAAAACATAAACTTATAATAGCATGAAGTGGTCGGTTATGCTTCCAATGTAAGTTCCTCCACCCTGGTAAGAAGATGAGGAATTAAGTGAAAACTAACTCATCTGATGATTAGCAGGTCATGCAGTCAGTAGGGCCAGAGTCGCATCCGATATCAACCATTAGCATAAACGTAAGGTTGGACTAGAAGGGTGCAACCATACATACTCTGCTAGTCCCTAGCATAAACATAACGTAAGATTGGGCTAGAAGGGTGCAACCATACATGCCCTATTAGTCCTGGAAGCATAACTTATACCTAATTAAAACTTGATCTTAACATAATCGTGAACAAACATAATGCATGGGGTCCCTTGTCAAGAAACGTGTTTTAAACATGTAATGCAACATAACAATAATAATGTTGCAACATAACAAAGGTACACTACCATAAAACACTTAAAGAGAAGGTGAGATAAACCACTTATCTTTACTGCAATCTTAATTGTTCCTTATGGTTTGGCCTTGAAATGCTTTTGATTCTTCTTTCTTTCTTTCTTTTTCTTTTTTTTTTTTTTTTTTTTTTTTTTTTTGTTTTGTTTTCCGACAAAGTGTCCCACTTTCCTATTTATAGGAAAGTTTTAACTGACATCCCTTTCTTTTATATTTATCTTCTTTTTTTTTTATGTTTATCTTCTTTTATATTGATCTCTTTTCTTTTCTTCTTCTTTTTTTTTCTTTTATGTTTATCTTCTTTTGTTTTTAATATTTGTCTTTTTCTTTCTTTCTTTCTTTCTTTCTTTCTTTTTTTTCTTCTTCTTCTTTTTTTTCTTTTATATTTTTCTTTTCTTTTTAATGTTTATCTTATTTTATATTTATCTCCTTTTATATTTATTTATGTTTATCTTCTTTTGCCTCATCTCGAAAAGTGTAAGGAAATAGATATAGATGAATCCCTTCCGAGTCACTCTTAGGATTTAGAATGTGTTGCACATCTCCACAAAGCTTATGAGATGGGCATGTGGGTTCTCATGCTGCATTTCTCCAAACTGGCCTGCATTTTGGATCATCTGCAGCATTATTGCCTTAATTTCAAATCTTGCATTTTCATCAACTATTGGCCTTGTGATTCCATATGAGAAGTCGTATAAGTTTGGTGCAGCATAATTCCTCATCGGGATATTACGATCAGCAACAAGTAGAATAGGGTCCTGCTGTTGTTTATCAAACCCTTCATTCATCCTGGCTTGGATGTTTTGTTCGTTGTTGTTGTTGTTATTGAACATATTTCTTTTGCGTCTGTTGCGATTTTACCTTACTCTGCGATGAAAAGTTCTTTCTATCTCTAGGTCAATATTGAGCTCAGGGTCTATTCTCGTACTCATGTACCGTCTGCAGCTTTTTGCTTAAGCCTGCAGTACTCCAAAGAGAAAGTGCCTACATGAAGTCACATAAACAAATCCAACACTTAATCAATTCTCAAATCCCCGACAACGATGCCAAAAATTTGTTGTTAATAAAAGATGCGATGATTTCAGAGTTCAAATATAGTGTGATATTAAGTTTTATGTGCTTAAATGTAATGAACATACACCAGTCACAAGTTTTCTCGGACACAGGCCAAGTGGAACCTGATTCCAAGTGTCTTATTGAAACCTAAGGTCGAACTCGAGGATTTAAAGTGATTGTGCTGAATAATTGTGATTCATGCAATGAAAAAAAGATTTTTCTCCAGTTGCATCAATACTAAATGAGATGCTATAATGATAACCTAAATAACCAGAAACCGCTTGAAATTTGTGAGTGTAATAATGGATAATGCAGCAGACTTAACGGGGAAAATGTATGGAAATGACATGGCTCAAGGGAAGGTAAGTACTAACTCATTACTTCACTAAGAAATCTATCATAGTTCACACTTCTCATTGACACATACCTCTCGATGGCTATCCTGCTTGTCATATTTCTATGACGTGCAAATGGAAGTACTAAAGAATGCAAGGTTGTTTCTATCTCTAAAAATGTTGGGATTGGTATCCTAATTCTCCCAGAGTCTTGTTGTTTTGTAAAGATACACATTATTTAATGAATAAAATAATTGTTATTTAATTCTGGTATTTACTCATATCTAATAAACAAAGCTCCTTGGTCATCTTATGTGAAATTAAGCATGTATATGTGATATACAAGTGGATCATGCCTTAAGTGATAACCTAAATAGGTCTATAGTATAAGGATTAAGGTGGGATACCTAATCCTGGTGACACTATGGATACGGCCCGCTTTGTAGATGCTTGCAAGTGTTGTAAACTACTATAGATGGTAGATCTTGATCATTCATGTAGAGATGTGCAAGCGGGGGTGTCCTATACAAAGAGTTTGTATAAGACCTGGACCACAAGATGACTAGACTCTATATATAACGTCGTTGATACTAGAGACTTACATCTCACCTAAACGAGCACAGGTGACACGACCTCAATCCTGAGTGTTTTGGGAACTCCTGCCTTTGAGGGTGGTCCTTTGATTAGTATGGGTGAGAATGGCTAGATTGTCAACTCAACATGCCTACCATTTTGGAGACTTGTCTGATCTGGGAGCTGGGAACTCAATCCACAAGATGGAATTCACTCCTTTCCCGAAACAGGGATAAGTAGAGAGATTACTCCCTTAAGGGCTAATTCCAGGACTTGAACATATTGGCTATAACTTCTCTTTGGAAGAGAAGACCCAGTCATAGTAGGATTATGACTTATGTTTATTAGAGGGATCAGTGGTACTTAAAGAGTTAGATGTAACTACAAAGGAATAATGATTACTGGCCCAGTTGTACTTTACGAGCGATCTGTGAAGGGTTGTCGCACTTCTGATTGGTTAAGATGGACACATAATATACCTGTGCTAAGGAGAGTTCAGCTGTCGGTCTTTAGTAGAGTGCCTGGTAGTTAACGGATGGTGGGTCCCGTGACTAAAGAGTTTAGTCAGTTATTCAAGTACCGTTGGAGCTTCGAGCTACAGGTCCATAAGGTCCCCTTGGTAGATCAATGGATTCAGTTGGGATCAGTTCTTGGTGTTGATTTGAAATGTTCAAATTGACAAGAGGTATTTTGACTATGTATGATATGATCGATTTGATGTATGAGATACATCTAATGGAGGATTGATGTAAATGAGATTTACATAAGTACCATGGAATAGAAAAAGAACTATGGTTTATATGTTTCATGAGATGAAATATTAAAACTATAGGTTATAAATATAGTATGATAAGTTGGTTATCATTTATATTTATAATAATATTAATTATTGGATAATTAAATATTTTTCTCTAATAACTAATTGAGTGGGAGGTTATTGGTGGTTCATGGTAACCGAGAGATTAAAGGAAAATTGTTTTCCAAATTTTAGTTAGTTTTCCTAAGGCTGAATTTGTGAATTTTCTCATGGAAACAAAAGTCGTCAAGTAAATACAGATTTACTAAACAACAGCTTGAAAAAAGGTAGACGATCGTGTAGTGTTTGTAGGCGACAAACACGGTACTAAGCGATGAGCTAAACAATCACTTAGCTTTTGCTAGACGATCGCTTAGGTTTAGCTAAACGATTAGGCATCGTCCTATACGATAGGTTTTTGTCTTCTCCCACTTGCCCAATCGTGTACACGATTGTTCATTCCTCCTTCATCTACCTCATTCCGAGTCCACACAGATCCCACCCTCTAGATTCTCACACCAAGAATACCAAGGTACCCTTCTTGGTGGTGTCATACTCAACTCGACGCCATCAAGGTTCTGTGGAGGTCGTTTGTGTTCTTGTTAGAGTGTTCGTGACTGAGGCGATCGCTGAGTTCGAATGCGAAGTGTTTATGCAGTGTTGTGATCGTGTTGTTCGAGTGTTCGAGGTTGCTGTGTTCGAGCGTTCGTGAGCAAGGAGTGTGGAGACGAGTCAACAAATGTGCGTAGATTTTCTCCTTGATTTCTTGTTGTTCATTATGTAATTTTTGTATTGATTGCATAACTATATGTTTTGTTTATGACTGTAATTTGTAATGTTCATTCATGATTGTAATTTGGAATGATCTATTCCACTGCTCATGGAAATCTCGGATTCGATTTCCTTAAAAAAATACTTCTTGCTTCACTTAACGAAATCGACAACCATTTCTCTCTCAAGATGTTAGTTATAATACTTGTCTCTATTTTCACAGGCAAGTGTTTCCTCAATAACACGTTAAGCATGATGGAGTCCCAAGGTTTGATTTAATTCATGAGAGTAACCTTCCCCCTCACCCTATGAAATTTAGTGATTCATGGAGGAAGTAATAGCGAAAGAATATATGTGAAATGAGATAGAGATGAACATGTTAATAATACTATGAAAGTAGGCAATGATGAATACAAGTTGCCTAATGTCTTAGATATGAAGGAACTCATATGAGAGAACCTTGAGCGGAAGCGGATCGACCAAATTCCATAAATTATTGAATACAAAGTTTATAGTAAACAAACAACTAAATATGCATTTAAAATTAAATTACAACATGTTATAAACGAAAAGGGTTTCAAGAATTTCACCTTTAAAGACCTTTTCTTCACGATCTCCTTCAAACGGAATCACCAACTTCTTAAAGACCTTCTTCAAGATAACCTCAAACCAAAACCCAGACACAACCACAATGGAAACCTTGATATTCCCAAGGTAAGAACCCAGGAACGGGGGCTCTGACTATTTTGGTTAGGAGGGAAACTTTTATGTGGTGGAAAAAGATTGAAAATTCTTACAACTCAAGACAAAGTATAGAACTTTTCTGTCTTTCTTACTCAATCGTTCAATAGCAAAAGCAACAAGAAGAAGAAAACATTTTTCTTTTTTTACTTGCCCAAATTAACCACCACCCAGAGAAAATATGGGAAAGCTCCCTTCCTTATTATCAAAATAATAATAATAATAATAATAATATAAACATATATATGGTAAATAACTTATCATATTATACATATATATTATATTATATGTTATATCAAATATAACATATAACCTATAGTTTTAATATTATATCATATACAATATAAACTATTGTTTCTTTTCTCTATTATATGTCATTTAATATAAATCATATTTATATTAAATTTAACCTCTATGAATCCCATTCATAGAAAATATATTTTAATCTCATTGAAATATTTATTTCCTCCCATTTAGCTTTAATGTATCAAATACATTATGACAATATCATATATAATTAAATCCCTCTATTAATTTGAACAATTCAAATTAATCCAAAAACTAATTCTCAACTAAATCCTATTGAGCTACCAAGGGGACCTCATTGACCTGTAGCTTGAAGCTCCAATGGTACATGAATAATTAATTAAACTCTTTAATTACATTATTCACCATTCGTTAACTATCAGGCACTCCACTAAAGACCGACAACTACACTCTTCGCACTACAAATATATTTCTGTGTCCATTGGATATAACCAATCAATAGTACGATGACCCTTTACAAATTGCTCGTAAGTACAGCTAGGCTAAATTACCGTTTTGCTCCTATAGTTACATCTAACTCATTAAGTACCACTGATCCCTCTAATGAACAATAAATCATAGTCCTACTATGACTAAACACCTCTCGGGCCAGGAGTGGGTATGGCGCCACATTGTTCAAAACCCAGAATCAGCCCTTAAGGGAGCAATTTATCTACTTACCTTGCTTCGGGGAAGGAGTGAATTCCATCTTGCATAGTTGCGTTCCCAGCTTCCCAATCAGACAAATCCCCAAAATGGTAGGCTTGTTGAGTCAAAGATCTGGCCACTCTCACCCATACAAATCAAAGAACCACCCTTATAAGCAGGAGTTCACAACTCTCTTAGAATTTAGGTCATGTTACCTATGGTCATCCTCGTGAAATGTAAGTCTCTATTATGAACGGTGTTATATAATGAGACTAAACATTTCATGATCTAGTCTTATACAAACTCCTTTGTATTGAATATCCCCGCTCGCATGTCTAATACATGAATAATCAAGATCATATCATTTATAGCACTTTACAATAATTGTAACACCTACAAAGTGAGCCATACTTGTAGTGTCAACAGGATACGGTACCTAGCCTTATCCATATACTACAGACCATTTAGGTTATCACTTAAACATGATCCACTCGTATGTCTCCACATACATGTTTAAGTTACAAAGATAACCTCGAATGTTAGTTTATTGGTTTGTGGTTAATGCAACTATAAGATCACATATTTTATGACAATGAATAAAATATTAAATATTTTATTAAGTACTAAAGAGTTTATTCGACAATGTTTACAAACTATAGGACCCTATGAGATTTAAGGCATCAACCTCAACAAGATACGCATGCACTACAACACGTTAATAGCAATGAGATGAAATGGATGCACGGTTGATAGCAATCTCTCGTTATCAACATATGATTGTGAAGGTTGTTGGCTTTTGTATAGTGAGGCAGTATAGCGTGAGCCCTCTCTGACTCCTTCTCTAGTGAACTTTCGATGTCGAAAAAGGGTGGAAAGTGAAAGTAGATTGTTCTCTCCAACTCTCGTGCTTCTCACTTCTCCCTCATCCTGGCATCAAGGCTCTATTTATAGATCCACGGATTCTCACTTTGATCTGTTATTGTCATTTATCATGGTAGGTGAGAATGTCAGCGTTGCATCATGGTCAATGCTCATAAGATTTGTCAGAGTATCTGCTGGTACAATTTCAGAGATCCCGAGCCATGCGTCTGCCACATATTCTTTGAAGGATTGCATGTGAGGTCATCTATAGTTACCTACAAAATACAGACTTTGGCGCACTTCGCACATGAAATGCAATCAGCGGGTGTCTTTTGAATACCCTGGCGTAAGCTTGGTTGATTTCATAAATTTACTTCTGATTGACATATTTTCTTCCTACTTTTCATCGCATATTCTAAAAAAGACAGCACGAATGACTTGTATTTCTACAAGTTGTCACCCCCGTTCACATATCTTAATATGAATGATAAGAATCAAATAATTTGTAGCACTTTACAACAATTGTAATAACTACAAAGTGGGTCGTATCCGTAGTGTCACCATGATAAGGTACCCAATCTTATCCATTTACCATAGACTGTTCATGTTATCACTTAGACATGACCCACTTGTCTGTCTCCACATACATGTTTAAGTTACAACAGATAATCTTGGATCTTAATTTATTGATTTTTGGGTTAATGCAACTAAATATCAAATAAAATACCTCTTATTTTATTAGATAAGTAAAATGTTTGTACAAATACAATTACAAACTACAAGATCACGGGATTTAGGGCATCAATCCAATAGAATGAAACAAACTCATCCATACTATTTACCCTATTATTTGTTGTTGAATATATATTACACAAATTAATCTAAATGTAAGATAACAAACCACTTAGAATAAGACATATGCACATTATCATTGAATTCTTAAAATAACATATACATGAATTACAAGTCTCAATACATTGGGGTGCTCGTCCATAATTGAAATGCCAATTGTTTTCTAAAATATGACATGTTTTCTCAACACAATGTTCCAAAATTAGAACCATATGCTAAAAATTCAAAATATATGATGATAACACCGCATAATCACTACTATTTCGAGATGTTTGCAAGATAAAAAATAGTAACTAAAATCTAGCTAAAACATGTGTAAAACAACTTTAAATCACCTCTAAATCACCTAAAACAAGTATCAAACTGATTTGGGATTGAGTATTCGAAGTTTGGAAGTATCAAGTATCACCTCAAAAGATCAAATTATCAAGTATCAAATTGATTTGGGATTAAGTATTTGAACTTTAAATCACCTCGAAAGATCTGAATACCCAGAACAAACCGAGCCTCTCCCAAATCTTTCATTTGGAATTTGGTCACTAGGCAGTTCTTCACTGTAGTCAGTAAACCTACATCAATCCCAATGAGTAGGATATCATCTACATACAACACTAGGAAAACTACTGAACTGTTGATGATCTTCTTATAGATACAAGGCTCATCAACGTTTTGATCAAAGCCATAAGATTTGATCGCAGTATCAAACCTTATGTTCCAAGATCGAGATGCTAGTTTCAATCCACAAATGGACCGATTAAGCTTATAAACCTTTTTCTCTTGACCTTGGATTATGAATCCCTCGGCTGCATCATGTAAATGGTCTCCTCAAGATTGCCATTTAGAAAAGCAGTCTTGACATCCATTTACCAAATCTCATAGTCATAATATGAGGCAATGGATAAGAGGATCTGGATAGATTTAAGCATGGCAACAGGCTAGAAAATCTCCTCATAGTCAACTCCCTCTACCTGGGTATAACTGATAACTGGTAGAAATACAAGTTATTATAGCTCAAATAAGTAAAACAATGAGAGAATGCGATGGTAAAATAGGCAATATCATGTCTGAAAGTGCCAAACTAAAAGGAATTGCGATCGCGAGTGCTCATCGCATAAAAGCAGTTAATTTACCTATTTTGTGTAGGTACAATGCGATGGCACATATAAAATTGCAGTCCAAAGGCACAATGTGACAACACGCTTAAAGTTGCGATCGCAAGTCATGCGATCATGAGAAGTTTCTTAAAAAGGTGATCGCATAAAGACCTCACATCAAGGCGACAGCATAATAAATCATGATGAGACGTAAAACTGATAACGGTCGATTCCGCATTCAGTTGACAAGCTTTTAAAAGCCACACTTTAGCAAGTACAATGAACTTTCGGTGACTTTTAAACGGCGCAACAGAGTAGGAAAATTAATGCCGCCCATCATTGCAATCATTAGCAAGAAAAGTTGTTTCACCTTGAAATCTATAAATACCAAATGCCACTAGAGAGAAAGAGGGAGATCGATCTACGCACATACATATACATAGCTAGCTAAATTTCTCACACCATGCATGAGTAGCTAAATTTATGAATGGGTTGAGAAGTACTTAGCTAGCATGACTTAAGATTTACATCTTATGCGATCATCTTGTCTTATGTATGCATCATTCACCCTTTGGACATACTTGAGAGAGTAGTCTAAAGATAGAATCTAGGCTTGAGAGAGTCAGATTAGAATCTAGGCTTGAGTGAGTCAAATTAGAATCGCATAAGCAAGAGTTACTTAGAGATAAGTTCTATTGCTATTCACACATCGCATGCGCCCTAGAAATAGGTATGATGGTATGTGGTCACCTTGTCTTATGTGTGCGTCATTCATCATTTGGACATACTTGAGAGAGTAGTCTAAAGATAGAATATAGGCTTGAGAGAGTCAGACTAGATCGCATAAGCAAGAATAGAGACTTAGACATAAGTTCTATCGACAGTTTTCACATATACATCGCATGCGTCCTAGAAATAAGAATTATGGCATTCTGCATTGCAAAATGTAGTACTGTTATTTGTGTATAGCTTGATCGCATAACTTGTGCACAATCTTGGGAAATGTTAGTTAAACCCCTTTTTAACCCCTTCGTTGCATACTTATTCTAACTCTACGCTTTCATTACTTCGCACTCAACTCTATCACATAGGAAATTTAAAACAAAACACTATCCACTTCTTTTTCACCACCACAATAGAATCAAAGAGTTTGTCGCATATCTACTTAGTAGTCCCTGTGTTCGACCCTGGGCTTACCAAGAAACCTAAGAAGGCTTATACTTGGGCTTTGTTAGGAAAACTTGCATGTTCATCGCATAACACACACATCATCGCATACTCACACCATCACATCATAATTTTACGCATCAATAACCCTTTGTACCACCAGTCTAGCCTTGAAGGTTTGCACCTTCCCATCAGCACCCCGTTTCCTCTTGTAGATCCATTTACAACATATAGATTTAACCTCATCAGGTTGATCTACAAGATCCCATATGGAATTGAAGTACATAGACTCCATTTCGAGATCCATGGCTTTAATCCATTCATCTCTATCAATATCCTCCATTGCCTTCTTGTAAGACAATGGATCCTCAACCTTTCCATCAATTACCATAGCCCAGATTTCGGTTAAACCCATATAGCAAATAGGTGGGTTCACAACCCTCCATTGTTGGGGTTAATACCCTAAATTGCGTAGGGTCCTATAGTTTGTAAACTTTTTATGAACAAACTCTTATATAATTAATAATATATGATATTTTATTCACTTTGTCTATAAAATATATGATATTTTAGTTGCATTAACCACAAACCAATAAACTAACATCCAAGGTTATCATTGTAACTTAAACATGCATGTGGAGACATATATGTGGACCACGTTTAAGTGATAACCTAAATGGTTTGTAGTAAATAGATAAGGTTGGGTACCTTATCCTGGTGACACTACGAGTATGGCCCGCTTTATAGGTGTTATAATTGTTGTAAAATGCTACAAATGATCTGATCCTGATCATTCATGTATTACACATGCGAGCGGGGATATTCTATACAAAAAAGTTTGTATAAGACCATACCACGAAATGTTTAGTCTCATTATATAACATCGTTCATAATAGAGACTTTCATTTCACTAGAATGACCATAGGTAACATGACCTGAATCCTGAATAAGTTGTGAACTCCTGCTTATGAGGGTAGTCCTTTGATTTGTATGGGTGAGAATGGCCAAATCGCCGACTCAACAAGCCTACCATTTTGAGGATTCGTCTTATTAGGGAGTTGGGAACAGAGCTACACAAGATGGAATTCACTTCTTCCTTGAGGTAGGGATAAGTAGATAAATTTCTCCCTTAAGACTGATTCTGGGTCTTGAACAATGTGACGCCACACCTTCTCCTGGCCCGAGAGGGGTTTAGTCATAGTGGGACTATGATTTGTTGTTCATTAGAGGGATTAGTGGTACTTAAGGAGTTAGATGTAACTATAGGGGAAAAACGGTAATTTGGCCCAACTGTATTTATGAGCAATTTATGAAAGGTCATCATACTATTGATTGGTTATATCAAATAGACACAAAAATATATTTGTAGTGCGAAGAGTGCAGCTGCCGGTCTTTAGTAGAGTGCTTGCCAGTTAACGGATGGTGGAATGTAATTAAAGAGTTTAATTAATTAATCATGTACCATTGGAGCTTCAAGCTACAGGTTCATAAGGTCCTCTTGGTAGCTCGAAAGGATTTAGTTGAGAATCAGTTTTTGGGTTAATTTGAATTGTTCAAATTAATAAGAGGGATTTAATTATATATGATATAATTAAATTATTTCAATGATATATGATATAATTGCATAATGTATTTGATACATTATAGTTTATGGGAGGAAATAAATATTTGAATGAGATTCAAATATGAATAAGATTCATAGTTGTTAAATTTAATATAAATATGATTTATATTAAATGCCATAAAATAGAGAAAAGAAACTATGGTTTATATTGTATATGATACAATATTAAAACTATAGGTTATATGTTATATTTGATATAACATATAGTTTAATATCAATATAATATGATAAGTTAGTTATCATATTTATTTATATTATTTTTATTATTATTGAATAACTACCATCTTTTCTCTCCAAACACCTCAGTGGGTGGTTATGGTTTTTGTGGCAAGAGGAATAAAATAAAATAGTTTTCTCTTCTTCCTCTAAGATAATGCAATTTTCTATATGATTGAACATTGAGTTTTTGCAGAATCGTTATGTGTGCTTCAATCTTCTTCTTCCTCCAAACTCAATCCAACCCTTCTTACCAAAATAGTCAAAGCTCACCACTCCTGGGTTCTCACCCTGAGAATACCAAAAGCTCGTTGTGGTATTGTCCTCTTTGTTCTGTTCGAGATATCTTGAAGAAGGTCTTCAAGAAGCTGTTCGAGGCTCGTGATTGTTCGAGGGAATTACACGAAGAAAGGTCTTCAAAGGTAATGTATTTTGAACCCTTTTCTTGTATCAAGCATGTTATAATTTATTTGAATGCATATCTTGTATGTTTACTGTAAATTTAGTTTTCAATAATTAATGAAATTTGGACGATTCGCTTTCGCTCAAGGATCTCCTTCAAAACAAGTTCCTTCAATTGCTATCAGAGTCAGGTTGTAGTTATGATTCCAAATTCCATTTTTGTATTGAATTTGTTTACAGTACTTGTGGGTTCTTCAATCTGCATTGTGTTTATATGATAAATGTTTTGTGGATGGTTTGTTGATGGATGTTTACGGGATAAAAGTCTCTGTTTTGTGTCTTTCTGTTTAAATTTACAAAGTTAATTTGTAAGGGCCCCTATGTTTTTGGGCAATAAAGTGCAATCGAGTATGTATTTGCTTAAGTTTTGAGTCGCTCATGAGGCTTCAGAAGAAAGGTTATAGTGTGTTTCAATGGAGAAAATGAAACGAAGGTTGCCGCATCATGTAGCTAGAGCTAAACGATCGTTTAGATTTTTTTATGTGATCTTGTAGAGTTTACTACACGATCGTGTAGCATTTGCTAAATGATCGCATAGTTAATGCTACGCAATTGTGTAGAGTTGGCTACACAATCGTGTTGCGTTGGCTGCATGATCGCATAGGCGCTCGATGGGTAGACAATCGCCGGATATATGATCCTCGACATAAGCTTGCATGCTAAACGGTCGTGTAGACTATCATGCTCATCGCATAGTCATTAGCTACATGATCGCATAATATACGATAATCGATGTACGCTACACAATCGCGCAGAATTTCATGCTCATCGCATAGTCAAAAGCTACGCGATCGCATATAAATGATCGTATATACTCGACGCCTCACTGCTCAATGATCAGGGGTTTACTACACGATCAGCTGCAAGGGTTCTTGGTGGAGCGGTTAGAGGCGAGCGGTTCAAAACCCGATTCACTTGTTCCGAACCGGTGGACTCAATTTTGTAATAAGTTAGCCTTTAATTTCCAATTTTTTAGATTATTTATCCCGGTCCATCAACTTTAGTTTAAATATACATGTGATGTATATTTATTTTATATGTCATAATGTATGTCATATAGTTTTAAAACCCACTATAGGTTATGCATTTATTTTCATGGATTATTTTATATTATAATTGTTATAATATATTAGTATGCATGATTTAAATTACATAAAGCACGCTCATGCATCATATAATATAAGAGTTATATTATATGTATGCATGCATTATAGCATATCCATGCATCATTTATATTTTAAGTATTATAATATAGGTTGAATGGTTGTTTGGAATGTATGCTATAGAATAGTTCATTACTTAGTTATATAAAAGTTATATATTAGTAATAAATGAACATTGCATGAAGCATGACACTACCTTAGGTTAATTTATAAATGTTATAAATAACTTATGTATGTCTTTCATGTGATGGTTAGTTTTAATTGTTTCATTTCTTATAAGTGTTATAATAAATGAAATTAGAATTAAAATCAATAATAAAGAGTTGCATGCAAACCTTAGGCTATAATCATTTTTTAAAAGTGTTTTGAAATTTGATTGAGATAGACCTAAGATTACGTTGCTAATGAGATTAGAAATCTACGTTTAATATTTTAAATTGATTTAATAGGATTAAATTGATTCCTAATAAAAGATTAAATATGTAACAAATGTATCTATAAGGGACCTTTTGTCTAAGGCTGGTCCTGGCTAGGCTGGGGTACTTAAGTCGATGGAAACGCCGCACCTCTACCTGGGAACCTACTTGGAAAGGTGAATTAGATAGATTTGTTACATGCATGCAATTTGATGAAAATCTGTTAAAGAATTTAATGGAACTTGAATCAAAGTTGTTTAATCATCAAAGACAAGTGTTGTTCTTTAGAAAATTAAACAATCACTTAGATAAAATCAGTAGCCACATTTTCTTGGTTAATTAACCCTAGGTAGAACACTCAGTGGGATGAAAATGGAGTATATGATACTTCAGTTTACCCTCTACACGTTTCTCACATTTCTCCCTAAAAGTTCATACCGTTGAAATCTACTCTTGACCTCAAGGCACCATGGGTGTCCCTTTACGGGTGGCATTTGGGTAGGTCAATACCAAGGTGAATGAGAGAGTGTTTATAGTAAGTGGGAGCGAGACGTGTGACAACATATCCCTTGGTCTCTCTCATTAGGTTGAATAAAGTTTTATGCATTGCCTCGAGGCATCGTGGATGTCCCCCTAAAGGATGGTAGTTTTGCATGATGCTTTATTTAATCTCCATAAATGGATAGGTTACTTTAGTTTCATGTTCCAATCAGCTTTTCCCTAAGGTTGGCTCATTAGGGCGGGACTTTAGAACCTAAAATGAGGGGTTATACTTACATAGAATTGTAAAGGATGTTAACAAATTCTGGACCAAACAATGGTGACTATTAGTTACAGTTACAAGGAGTTGCTTCTGTCTAATGGTTGAGAATGTCTCATTTCAGTGAAGGGGCACTTAATCACCCTACGGTGGCTTTTGTCCTGCCTCACTGAAGCATCGTTGTGAAATAGATGTCACTTAGGGTATATTAGACTATTTTTCTAAACTTGATTGGTTTTCTAAAAGTGGTTTAATGCAAGTAGACTTAATTAAGTTTGTTCTTATTTCAGCAATTTCATATGGCTACCGCTACACTAAGTTTACTTGTCGCCGACAAATTAATTGGTGAAAATTACACTAGTTGAAAAAACACCATAAACACAATTTTAATCATTGATGACTTACGTTTCGTCCTAATGGGGGAGTGTCCTCCCATTCCACCTCTGACTGTTCCTTGAAATGTTCAGGAAGCATATGAGTGTTGGACAAGGGCAAACGAGAAGGCCCGAGCGTATATCTTGGCAAGCCTTAACGAAGTCTTGGCCAAGAAGCATGAGCCCATGGTCACTGCACATGAGAACATGGAGCCCCTGAAGGAAATGTTCAGACAACCATTCGCACAACTTAGGCACGACGCTCTCAAGTACATCTTCAATTCCTGCACTTCCATAGCAATGTTGTTCTAAACAGGATTGACTACAACCTAACTACTCTACTCAATGAGCTGCAGAATTTTCAATCCTTGTTGAAAAGTAAGGAGAAGAATGGTGAAGTAAATGTTGCTTCATCATCTAAAAAGTTCCATAAAGGTTTAACCTCCGGAACTAAGTCTACACCTTCTCCCTCCGGCACCAAAAAGTGGAAGAAGAAGAAGGTGGAAAGGGGAAGGATGTTGCTAACCCAGGAGTTGCTGCTCCAAGGGATAGTCAACCAGTGAGGGTTGACAAGGGAAAATGTTTCCATTGCAACCAAGATGGGCACTAGAAGAGGAATTGCCCCAAATATTTGGCAGAAAAGAAGAAGATCAAACAAGGTAAATATGATTTGTTTGTTTTGGAAACTCGTTTAATGGAGAATAATGATTCTACTTGGATTATTGACCCCGAAGCCACTAACCATGTTTGTTTTTCATTTCAGGGAATTAGTTCCTGGTGGCAACTTGATGCTGGAGAGATGACGATGCGAGTTAGAGCTGGACACATCGTCTCAGCTGTGGCAATAGGAGGTCTTCAGTTATCTTTACAGGACAAATTTCTCATTTTGAATGATGTATTTGTTGTTCTTGATTTAAAATGGAACTTAGTTTCAGTAAAGTGTCTTTTAGAACACAATTATCAATTAAACTTTTCTCATAATAAAGTGTTTATTACTAATAATGGTGTTGATATATGTTTTACTAAACTGGAAATTAATTTATATGTGCTAAGATCGTTAGTAACAAATTCCCTCCATAACATAGAGATGTTTAAAACTGTCGTAACTCAACATAAAAGACAGAATTTCTCCTAAGGAAGAGCCACTTCCTTATTACCATTTAGACAATCATGGAAAATCCAATTTTCTAAGGCATGATTACGACTACGTGAATTGGCACCTAAGGCTAGGACATATCAATCTAAATAGAATTGAGAAGTCGGTGAAGAATGAACTTCTAAGCGTGTTAGAAGAAAATTCTTTACTTGTATGTGAATCATGCCTTGAAGAAAATTATTTACCTGTATGCAGCAACTACTAGGTTAGCAGCCTTCCCTTTTCCATCTTTTTTCTTCTTCCACTTTTTGGAGCTGGAGGAAAAAGGTACAAACTTAGTTCCAGAGGTCGAACCTTTGTGGAACTTTTTGGAAGATGAAGCAACATTTGCTTCACCCTTCTTCTCCCTACTTTTCAACAACGATTGGAAGTTCCGTAGCTCATTGAGCAGGGTAGTTAGGTTGTGGTCAGTCAATCCTATTCAAAACAGCATTGCTATAGAAGTGCAGGAAACTTTTAGGTAAAGATTCTAGTATTATGCTAACCTGGTTGTCCTCATTGATGCTTGACCCGTTCATCTCTGCCATGTTGAAGTGGATCATCATCTTGAGAACGGTTGTCCTCATTGATGCTTGACCCGTTCATCTCCGCCATGTTGAAGTGGATCATCATCTTGAGAACGTGTTCTCAAACAGATGCCTCTTCTTGCATACGGGCATTGAAGATGTACTTGAGAGCATTATGCCTGAGTTGTGCAGACGGTTATCCGAACATTCCCCTCAGGGACTCCATGATCTCACGAGCTATGAGCATGGGCTCATGCTTCTTGGCTAAGATTTCGTTAAGGCTTGCCAAGATATACGCTCGGGCCTTTTCGTTTGCCCCTGTCCAGCGCTCATGTGCTTCCCAAAGGGGGACACCCATGGTGCCTCGAGGTCGAGAGTAGATTGATGGGTGGTTAATGCGATGGAATAATGGTATAAATTACGATGGTGGTGCATGCATTGTGCATGCAAGTTTTCTTAGCAAGATCCAAGTATAAACCCTACTAAGTTGCCTGGTAAGCCCAGGGTCGAACACGGGGATGATGGAAACAGTATGCAAAGGTGATTTCTGATAACTTTGCGATGACAAATAAAACAATGCGTTGGTTGGTATGTTTGTTTAATGTATAAATTCTATACGGCAGAATTGAGAAATGGGTCAATAACAACGGAAGTACAATGAATATGCGAGGGAATGGGTTGAGAAGGGATTTAGATAACACTTCCTAAGATTGCGTTCATGCTATGCGATCATGCTACACACATACAACAGCAAGTCATCTCTCAATGCAAATGTTATAGCTTTAGTTTTAGAACGCATGTGATGTATGCGATGATGTCTATAGGACTTACATCTAAGCCTCTATTCTTGTTTATGCAATGATGAATGGCACACACATACACAAGGCGACCGCATACTACTATAACCTATCTCTAGGGTGCATGCGATGCATGTTGGCAAACATAGCTTATCTCTAAGTATCTATCTCTTGCTTATGCAGATCTAATCTTGCTTTCTTAAGTCTAGATTCTAACCTAGCTCTCTCAAGTCTTAGGTTCTTTCTTTAAACTCTCTCTCGAGTAGCTCTAAAGAGGTGATGGACGCAACATAAGACAAGATGATCGCATGCAATGGAGATCTTAGGTCATGCCAGCTAAGTACTTCTCAACCCATTCAAAAGTTTAGTTGCTCATGCGTAATGTAAAGAGAGTGAACAGATGTAGAGATGCAGGTTCCATTCTATAAATGAAATCAAATAAAAAATGACAATGGGAAATAAAGATAGGGAGCCTAGTAGCAATTTCTTGCTTCCCAAGGATTTTACACTACTTTTCTCTACTCTGTTCGAAGAATATTCTTGCTTTCGCAAGAGTCGGCCCTCTCTCTGTTCTCAACGCTTCCCGGCACTCTCTCTAGCTGACCAGGAATGATCTTTCGGCGTCTTCTCTCTTTTCTCGCCTCTGCCTTCTAAATGTAAGAAAAAATATGAACAAAGGCTAACTATATTCTGTATGGTGAACTCTCTATATGGCTCAGCTGGAATGGAACCAAAACCGAACTCCTTTAACGAAGGTGGCCTTCGGTATTTATAGAGATTCAGGGTGAAGAGTTTTTTCTCTCACATGATTGCACTTATGAGATGTCATTAATTCTCTGTCTGATGCACCGATTAATTGCCACCGAAAAGTTGAGTGTACTTGCTACAGTGTGTCGTTAACGGCTTGCCACTAAATTTGGATTTGACTGTCATCAGCTTTCTGTCCCATCGTGATTTATTAAGCTTTCACCTTGATGCGCCGACTTTATGCGACCAACTTCTTGAGCAAATCTTCGCGAACGCAAACGATCGCATAGCCTTGCGGTCGCAATCTCTTAATGCACTCGGATGCTGAATTCCTTGGATCACAATTCTGCCTTGCGCCAATGCATTTTTCTGCACAAAATACATAAATTAGTTGTTTTAATGCGATGGACACATGCGATCGCAATGTTCTAAACTTAATGCTTTTGGACACGATTTTATATATTTTTACCATCGCAATTCTGCATTGTTTTATATCTTTTCACTTTAATAACGTGCATTTCTGCTCGTTATCATAGATCTCACGGTATGAACTTTCAGGGAGAAACTTGTAGAGGCAAAATTGAAGTATCATATACCCCATTTTCCACCCACTGAGTGTTCGACCTAGGGTTAATTAACTTAGGAAAATCTGGCTACTGATTTTATCTAAGTGTTTGTTTAATTTGCTCAAAAACAACTCTTGTCTTTGATGATTGTACTTTGATTTAAGTCTCATTAAACTCTTTAATAGACTTGCATCAAACTTGAATGCATGTAACAAATCTATCTAATTCACCTTTTCAGGTAGGTTCCCAGGTAGGGGTGCGACATTTTCATCAACTTAAGTATGCCAACCTAGCCAGAACCCACCTTAGACAAATGGTCCTTTATAGATACATTTGTTACATATTTAATATTTTATTAGGAATTAATTTAGTTCTATTAAACTGATTTAAAATATTAAACTTAGATTTTCAATCTCATTAGAAATGTGATCTTAGGTCTATCTCAATTATATTTTTAAAAAATTTTAAAAATGAATATAGCCTAAGATTTGCATGCAACTCTTTATTATTGATTTTAATTCTAATTTCATTTAATTATAACAATTATAAATAAATGAAACAATTAAAAACAACCATTGCATGATAGACATACATTAGTTAATTATAACATTTATAAAGTAACCTAAGGTAATGTCATGTTTCATGCAATATTCATTCGTTACTAATTTACATTTATATAATTAAGTAATGAATCATGTTATAGCATACATTCCATACAACCATTCAACCTTATATTATAACATTTATAATATAAATGATGCATACATATGTTATAATGCATGCATACATATACTATAACATTTATACTATATGATGCATGAGCATGATTTGTGTAATTTAAATCATGCATATTCATATATTATAATACTTATAATATAAAATGATGCATGAAAATAAATGCATAACCTATGGTGGTTTTACAATGATATGACATACATTATGATATATAATGTAAAACATACATCGCATGTATGATTGACTATGCGATCGCGTAGCTAATGACTATGCGATGAGCATGAAAGTCTACGCGATCATGTAGCACGCAAACATGCATTGAGCATCCAATTAACCGCGTGATCTTCAACGAGCGCTTATGCGACCTTGTAGCAAACGCAACACGATGGTGTAGCAAACTCTACACGATCGCGTAACATTAGCTATGCGATCATTTAGCAAATGTTACACGATCGTGTAGTAAATTCTACACGATCGCATAACAAAAGCTACCTGATCATTTAGCTGTAACTATATGATCTAGAACCACTGTTTCATCTTCTCCATCGAAACAACGCTTTGAAACCCTTCTTTAAAGCCTCTGAAACATCACAAGTGACTCAAAACAAACAAATTACAGACTGATTACAACAATTAATGCCCAAAAACGTAAGGGACTTTATAAACCAACTTTATAAATTAAAGAAAGTCTTAAATAGAGAATTCTATCCTGAAACATCCATAAAAAAATTCATCCACGAACATTTATCACATAAATAGAATACAGATTATAAAACCCACCATTACTGTAAATGATTCAATACAGGAATGGAATTTGGAATCAGAAACCAACAACCTGGCTATGATACAATTTGAAGGAACTCGTATGAGAGAACCTTGAATGGAAGTGGATCAACAAAATTCCATAAATTATTGAATACAAAGTTTACAGTAAACAAACAACTCAATATGCATTTAAAATTAAATTACAGCATGCTATAAACGAAAAGGATTTAAAGAATTTCACCTTTGAAGACCTTTTTCTTCACGATCTCCTTCGAATGGAATCACCAACTTCTTGAAAACCTTTTTCAAGATAACCTCGAACCAAAACCCAGACACAACCACAATGGAAACCTTGGTATTCTCAGAGTGAGAACCCAGGAGTGGTGAGCTCTGACTATTTTGGTTAGGAGGGAAACCTTTATGTGGAGAAAGAAGATTGAGAATTCTTACAACTTAAGACAAAGTACAGAATTTTTCTATCTTTCTTACTTAATTGTTCAATAGCAACAACAAGAAGAAGAAGACAACATTTTTCTTTTTCTACTTGCCCAAATTAGCCACCACCCACTAATGTGGGTCGAGAGAAAAGCTGCGGAACACTTCCTTATTATCAAAATAATAATAATAGTAATATAAATATAAATATGGTAACTAACTAATGCGTGTCGTTAATGCAATGAAATAATGGTGTAGAATGCGATGGTGAAATATGTGTTGTGCATGCAAGTTTTCTCAGCAAGATCCAACTATAAATCCTACTGAGTTGCCTGGTAGGCCTAGGGTCGAACACGGGAACTAAGGAAACAGTATGCGATGGTGATTTTTGATTACTTTGCGATAACAAATAAATCAATGCGTAGGTTGGTATGTTGTTTGAAGTATAAAGTTTATGCGGCAGAGTTGAGAAAAGAGTTAATAATACGAAAGATGCGATGAGTATGTAGGGAAATGGGTTGAGCAGAGATTTAGCTAACACTTCCTAGGATTGCATTCATGTTATGCGATCATGCTACATACATACAACAGCAAGTCATCTCTCAATGCAAATGCTACGGCTTCTATTTTTAGAACACATGCGATGTATGCGATGATGTCTATAGAACTTACATCTAAGCCTCTATTCTTGTCTATGCAATGATGAATGGTACACACATACACAAGGCGACCGCATACTACCATAACCTATCTCTAGGGTGCATGCAATGCATGTTGGAAAACAGAGCTTATCTCTAAGTCTCTATCTCTTGCTTATGCAGATCTAATCTTGCTTTCTCAAGTCTAGATTCTAACCTAGCTCCTCAAGTCTTAGGTTCTTTCTTTAGACTCTTTCTCGAGTAGCTCTAAAAGGGTGATGGACGCAACATAAGATAAGATGATAGCATGCAACAAAGATCCTAGATCATGTTAGCTAAAGTACTTCTCAACCCATTCGACAGTTTTAGCTACTCATGCGTATTTTAAAGAGAGTGAACAGATGTAGAAATGCAAGTTTCATTCTATATATGAAATCTAAGTACAGCATGACAATGTGAAATAAAGATAAAGAGCCTGGTAGAAATTTCTTGCTTCCCAAGGCTTTTTACACTGTTCTTCTCTACTCTGCTCAAAAGATTTTCTTGCTCTCGCAAGAGTCGGTCCTCTCTCTGTTTTCCACGCTCCCTAGCACTCTCTCGAGCTGACCAGGACGATCTTCCAGCATCTTCTCCCTTTTCTCGCTTTCGCCCTCTAAGTATAAGAAAACTAAGAACAATGCTGACTATCGTCTATATGGTGAACTCTCTAAACTGAGCAAACTCCTTCAATGAAGGTGGCCTTCGATATTTATAGAGCTTCAATGTGAAGAATTTTTTCTCTCGAATGATTGCACTGATGGGATGTCATTAATTCTCTGTCTGATGCGCCGAATATTTGTCACCGAAAAGTTGAGTGTACTTGCTACAGTGTGTCATTAAGGGCTTGTCATCTTAATTCAGAATCGACCGTCATCAGCTTTCTGTCCCATCGTGATTTATTAAGCTTTCACCTTGATGCGTCGGCTTTATGCGGCCACCTTCCTCAGCAGATTTTCGCGAGCGCATATGATCACATAGCCTTGCGGTCGCAATCTCTTAATGTGCTCGGACATTAATTTCTTCGGATCGCATTTCCGCCTTGCGCCAACGCATTTTCTGCACAAAATACATAAGTTAGTTGTTTTCATGCCATGGACGCATGAGATCGCAGTGTTGTGAACTCAATGCTTTTGGACGCAATATTGTATATTTTTATCATCGCAATCCTGCTTTGTTTTATATCTTTGCGCTGTAATAACGTGAATTTCTGCCCGTTATCACTAACTTATCATATTGTGTATATATATATATTATCTTATATGTTATATCAAATATAACATATAACCTATAGTTTTAATATTGTATCACATACAATATAAACTATAGTTTCTTTTCTCTATTATGTGGCATTCAATATAAATCATATTTATATTAAATTTAATGATTATGAATCCCATTCATAGAAAATAAGTTGGGATCTCACTTCAAATTATATTTTATTTCCTCTCATTAGCTTTACATAGAAATATATTATGAGACATTATACACATTATAATGTGAAATACATTACTTATTATATCATATATAATTAAATCCCTCTATTAATTTGAACAATTCAAATTAATCCAAAAACTGATTTCTCAACTAAATCCTATTGAGCTATCAAGGGGACCTCATGGCCTGTAGCTTGAAGCTCCAACAGGCTATGAATAATTAATTAAACTCTTTAATTACATCATTCACCATCCGTTACATATGGCACTCCACTAAAGGCCGGCAACTGCACTCTTTATACTACAAATATATTTCTGTGTCCATTGGATATAACCAATCAACAATACGATGACCCTTCACAAATTACTCGTAAGTACTGTTGGCCAAATTTTTTATTGCCCCTATAGTTACATTCACTCCTTAAACTACCACTGATCCCTTTAATGAAACAATAGTATCATAGTCCTCCTATGACCTAAACCCCCTCTCGGGCAAGGAAAGGGTGTGGTGCCACATTGTTCAAGACCCGGATTAGCCCCTTTAGGGGAGCAATCTATCTACTTACCCCTGCTTTGGGGAAGGAGTGAATTCCATTTTGTGTAGTTGTGTTCCTAGCTCCCCAATCAGATGAATCCCTAAAATGGTAGGCTTGTTGAGTCAGCGATCTAGCCACTCTCATGCATACAAGTCAAAGAACCGCCCTCATAGGCTTGAGTTCACAACTCACTCAAGATTCAGGTCATGTTACCTATAGTCATCCTGGTGAAATGTAAGTCTCTATTATGAATGATGTTATATAATGAGATTAAACATTTCATGGTCTGGTCTTATAAAAACTTCTTCATATAGAGATAAGTTCATGAATTGAAGATTTCAATGGGTACTTCACAAAACTTGCGTCCCTGATGAACTTGAATCGTATGATCGTGCAGGGACCGCCCACTTCTTTTTCAGTCTGAGTTCCTCAGGCACACGGAGGCGACCTTGCGATGCAATTCTTCTCCACGATATATTTTGACTCTTTGCCTGTTAACTTTGAATACATTGGTCCCGTCTTCATTGGATAACTCAACTGCGCCATGGAATACCTTTCTGACTATGAAGGGCCCGGACCAACGTGACTTTAATTTCCTAGGGAAGAGTCGTAGCCGCGAATTAAATAGTAAGACCTTTTGTCTGACTTGGAGATTCTTCTCACATTATTGTTTGCCAGCACTTTGCGCGCTCTTTGTATATCTTCGCATTCTCATATGCGTGAGTTCTCCATTCCTCCAGCTTGACCAATTGAAGTTTTCTTGCTTCCCCTACAGCCTTTAAGTTAAAGTTTAGCTTTTTCACCGCCCACAGTGCTTTGTGCTCCAGCTCAAGCGGTAGATGACATGCCTTACTGAACACCAGCACATACGAGAACATGCCTATAGGTGTCTTATAGGCGGTCCTATATGCCCACAGTACATCGTCCAGCTTTGTTGCCCAATCTTTTCGTGAAGGCTTTACCACCTTCTCCTGCTTGACACTTCAGCTTGACACTTCAGCTTGACCATTTTTCTGTGGATCGTATGTGGTGGCCACCTTATGGAGGTTATTATATTTGAGCAGCAAGTTGTTGACGATGTGATTAACAAAGTGGAAGCCTTCATCACTTATAATGGCACGTGGAGTGCCAAAACTAGTGAAGATATTTTTCTTTAAGAACTTGGAGACTACCGTCGCATCGCTTGCGGCACGCGCTACCGCTTCTACGCATTTGGAAACGTAGTCGACGGCTAACAAAATATATTTGTAACCATTCGATGGTGGGAATGGTCCTATGAAGTCTATGCCCCAGACGTCGAATAATTCCAGTTCTAAAATGATGTTCATGGGCATCACGTGTTTCCATGAAATGTTTCCCGTGCATTGGCACCGGTCACATTTCATCGCATAGTCTTTTGCATCCTTAAATAATGTTGGCCAATAATGCCTACTTTGTAAGACTTTCGTTGTTGTGCGTTGGCCTCCAAAGTGTCCTCCATATAGCGATTCATGGCATTGTGATAATATGCATTGGTGAACAGCATCTAGTACACATAGGCGAAAATTTTGGTCTGACCCCCTCTTATAAAGATTTGGCTCATCCCAATAATATGATCTGCCTTCATGTCTGAGCTGCCACTTTTGGTGGTCTGTATAGTCTTCAGGAAATTGTTCACAAACCAATTAACCACATCCGTGTACCATGGTAATTCTTCAATCTTAAATAGCTACTCGTCTGGGAAAGTTGTGTTCACCTCTGGCTGATTGCGATCAACTTCTGGATTTCCTAATCTGGATAAATGGTCCACAACCTGGTTCTTCGTCCCTTTACGATCAATAATTTTCATGTTGAATTCCTGGAGGAGGAAAACCCATCTAATCAATCTCGGCTTCGCATCTTTCTTCGTCATCAAATATTTTATCGCCGAGTGGTCAGTGTGAATGATTACTTTAGTTCCCAGCAAGTAAGCTCTAAATTTTTCCAACGCAAATATCACCACAAGCAATTCTTTTTCTGCGGTCGTGTAATTTGTTTGAGCAGGGTTCAAGGTTTTACTCGCATATGCGATGGGATGTAGCATTGTTTTCTTCTTCTGTGCCAGCACTACTCCCATCGCATAACCGATTGCATCGCACATTAGTTCAAAGGGTTGTGTCCCATTCGATGCGATCAACACATGTGCGATTGTTAATGCGTTCTTCAATATTTTGAATGCGTTGAGGCATTGTTCATCAAAGTCAAACTTTCTTTTTGCCTCCAGCAACGCACTTAGTGGTCGTGCAATCTTTAAAAAGTCTTTTACAAAACATCAATAAAAGCCAGTATGTCCTAAGAAGCTTCTAACAGCCTTCACATTCACTAGAGGTGGGAGCCTTTCAATCACCTCAATTTTTGTCTTGTCCACCTCCAGCCCATCCTTGGAGACCTTGTGCCCAAGCACAATACCTTCCTTTACCATGAAATGGCATTTCTCTCAATTAAGCACGAGGTTCGTCTCTTCACATCTTTTCAATATCTTCTCCAGATTGTTGAGACAGAATTCATATGTTTAACCATACACCGAGAAGTCGTCCATGAAAATTTCTACAGAATCTTCAGGATATTCAGAAAAGATGGCCATCATACCTCTTTGGAAAGTGCTCAGCGCATTGCATAGGCCGAACGGCATGCGTCGAAACGCAAATGTTCCATACGGGCAAGTGAATGTGGTTTTTCTCTTGATCTTCAAGAGCAATCATGATCTGGTTATAGTCGGCATATCCATCCAAGAAGCAATAGAATCATTTCCAGCTAGGCGGTCTAGCATCTGGTCGATAAAAGGCAAAGGAAAATGATCCTTCTTTGTTGTCGTATTCAGTTTGCGGTAGTCCATGCAAATCTTCCATCTGGTGACGATTCTCATTGGTATCAATTCGTTATTTGCATTAGGGACTACCGTCATCCCTCATTTCTTCGGCACGCATTGCACGGGGTTGACCCACGTGTTGTCGGCTATTGGATAGATAATTCTCGCATCGAACCACTTGATTATCTCCTTCTTTATGACCTCTTTCATCGCAGGGTTGAGTCTGTGTTGATGTTCGAGCGATCCTTTGTGATTCTCTTCGAGATGAATCCTATGCATGTAGTATGTGGGGCTAATTTCTCTAATGTCTGCGAGCGTCCAACCAATTGCTTTTATATACTTTCTCAGGATGCTTAGCAGTGCATTCTCTTGATCATCATTAAGTGCAGAGGAAATTATTACAGGTAGCTTTTCATTCTGCCCCAGAAACGCATACTTTAGGTGGTTTGGAAGGGTCTTCAGCTCTATTATTGGTGGTTGTTCCAAGGATGGTTTTGTTGTTTTTCTTTCTTCATTCACTGACAGTTGGTCTTCTTTGGATGCGATCATCTCATCTTCTTGGTTGTTTTTCTGTGATTGCATTGCATGCTACTATGGATGCGGTCGCATCCTCATCTTCATTTTCATTTTTGAACTTTTCTTCTTCATTCAAACTTGGTTCATCGTTGAATTCATTGAGGTCTTCTTCATTAAGATGTTTCATGGCTCAGATAATGTAGAACCTGAGCTTTTGTCCATTCACGCTCAGTGTGATCTCTCCTTTGTACACATCAATCTGAGCGCGACCAGTGGATAAAAGTGATCATCCCAGAATGATGGGTACATCCTTGTCTACTTCATAGTTCAGGATGATGAAATCTGCTGGTAATAAAAAAATTTCGATGGTAACTAGAACATCCTTCACCTTCCCCTCTGGATGCACAAGAGATCTATCCGCTAATTGGATAGTCACCGTCGTGGGCGCCAGCTGCCCCACATTCAGCTGCTTAAAAATTGACAGGGGCATCAAGTTGATGTTGGCCCCGAGATTGCAAAGTGCTTGACCGATGTATAACACTTCGATAGAGCAAGGTACAGTGAACCTTCCAGGGTAGCGCATTTTCAGTGGAATTATGGATTTTGAACTTTGTGTCAATGCCACCGTTGCGAACTTACCAATGATTCTCTTCTTTGTCACCATGTCCTTCGGAAACTTCGCATATGCGGACATCTGTTCAATCACCTCAGTGAAAGGAATGTCAATATGCAACTGTTTCAGCATATTCATGAAGCGTTGATACCATACCTCATCATTTTTCTTCTTTTTGAGTCTCTAAGGGAATGGTGGCAGCTGTATTCTCACAGTCCCCTATTCTTTTGGCTTCGAGGTGGACACAATCTCTGGTTCCATGGCTTCTTTTTTCTTCTATTTCTCCTCGATTCAACAAAATCTTTGGTTTTAAAGCAATTGGAGCAGTTCGACTAGGCCTCTTCTCCCCCGCCACAGTCTTTCCACTCCGCAACGTCACAACTTGACATTGCTCTTTTCCCGTACCCCTTGGGTTGGCGGGAGTTCAGTTGAACTCGGTAGGGCCCTTTGTAGTCTATTCTTTAGTTCCCTCGCAATCT
Source organism: Benincasa hispida (assembly GCF_009727055.1). Classification (NCBI taxonomy): domain Eukaryota; kingdom Viridiplantae; phylum Streptophyta; class Magnoliopsida; order Cucurbitales; family Cucurbitaceae; genus Benincasa; species Benincasa hispida. Next base: position 25,216,634 of record NC_052356.1, read on the forward strand.
ATCCCATCTAAATTTCTAGAATGCAGATAGACAGCGCTGGGTTGTACGTGTTGGAAAACAAATTATTCTTCACAAAATAGACTGACTGTGGTTTTATCGGGCATTCCTCCATTGGATGGCCTTCACTACAAGTAGCACAACTTGCGGTCGTCTGGTTGATTGCGTTAACTTGCTCAATATGCATTCCTGGGCTACTGATTGCGATTCCTTGAATCATATTCATCATCGCAGTCATTTGGCTCTCAAGGGATGCGATGGCCCCGTTATTCACATAACTGTCTTTGATTCTCAATCTTTGATCACTTTCTCTCCAATATTCATGGTTTTTAGAAATGCAATCAAATATATTCTTGGCCTCATCATAAGTTTTATCTAGCAAACCACCAGCTGCTGCCGTGTTGATAGCCATCTGTAATGCAGGGTTCAGTCCGTGGTAGAAAATTTCCATCTGTAAGCAGTCTAGTAAGCCATTATGCGGACAATCTCTTACCAGCCTCTTAAACCTCGCCCAGGCATCACTGAGCGATTCGTCAATTTCCTGTTCAAAATTTGTAATTGACTTCCTCCTTCTGGCATTCTTCATCGGAGGGAAGTATTTCTTCATAAACTTCTCAACTACTTCTTCCCATGATGTAATCTCCCCTAGTTCGAGAGAATAAGCCCATTTTCGTGCCTAGTCACACAACGAAAATGGAAACAATGTAGTCGAACCTCCTCAGCAGAGATATTTAGGAACACAAAAGTGTTGCAAATTTCAATAAAACTCCAGAGATGGGCACGCAGATCTTCGTCGCCTTCCACCAACTATCCGGTTCGTTGTTGAATCATCTGCAACATAATCGGTTTTATTTCAAACCTCGATCCATCCAGAGCTGGCCTCATGATTCCTGGGGAGAAATCATATAGATTGGGCGACGCATAGTCCCGAATGGGTCTATTGCGGTCATTCGCCAGGAGTTGGCCATTATATTATCTGCGTTTGCGGCCCTCTCTTCCGGTTGTTCTGCCATTCTTGGAGTTCTGTCTTCTTGTTGTTGGCGGTTGTTTCCCAATCTTCATCAAAACGTTCTCTCGATCTCTGTGTCATAAATGGGCTCAGGATTTTGTCCTTCGCTCATAGGACGCCCGCTTCTTCCCTTACCTAAAGAAAAGTAGTGCACAGAGACAGAGAGTCTGCAAAGAAAATAAAAAAGTTACCGTTAGCACAATGTATTGCCGAAGTCCCCGGAAATGGTGCCAAAAACTTGCTGCATGTCGTTAATACGATGAAATAATGGTGTAGAATGCGATGGTGGAATATGCATTGTGCATGCAAGTTTTCTCAGCAAGATCCAAGTATAAATCCTTCTGAGTTGCCTGGTAAGCCCAGGGTCGAACACAGGGACTAAGAAAACAATATGCAATGGTGATTTTTTATTACTTTGCGGTAACAAATAAATCAATGTGTTGGTCGGTATGTTGGTTGAAGTATAAAGTTTATGCAGCGGAGTTGAGAAAGGAGTTAATAATACGAATGATGCGATGAATATGCAGGGGAATAGGTTGAGAAGGGATTTAGCTAACACTTCCTAGGATTGCATTCATGTTATGCGATCATGCTACATATATACAACAGCAAGTCATCTCTCAATGCAAATGCTACGGCTTCTAGTTTTAGAACACATGCGATGTATGCGATGATGTCTATAGAACTTACATCTAAGCCTCTATTCTTGTCTATGCAATGATGAATGGTACACACATACACAAGGCGACCGCATACTACCATAACCTATCTCTAGGGTGCATGCAATGCATGTTGGCAAACAGAGCTTATCTCTAAGTCTCTATCTCTTGTTTATGCAGATCTAATCTTGCTTTCTCAAGTCTAGATTCTAACCTAGCTCTCTCAAGTCTTAGGTTCTTTCTTTAAACTCTCTCTCGAGTAGCTCTAAAGGGGTGATGGACGCAACATAAGACAAGATGATCGCATGCAATGAAGATCTTAGGTCATATTAGCTAAGTACTTCTCAACTCATTCGATAGTTTTAGCTACTCATGCGTTTTTTAAAGAGAGTGAACAGATGTAGAAATGCAAGTTCCATTCTATATATGAAATCAAAGTACAGAATGACAATGTGAAATAAAGATAAAGAGCCTGGTAGCAATTTCTTGCTTCCCAAGGCTTTTTACATTGTTCTTTTTTACTCTGCTCAAAAGATATTCTTGCTCTTGTAAGAATCGTCCCTCTCTCTGTTTTCCACGCTCCCTGGCACTCTCTCGAGCTAACCAGGACGATCTTCCAGCGTCTTCTCCCTTTTCTCGCTTCCGCCCTCTAAGTATAAGAAAACTAAGAACAAGGTTGACTATCGTCTATATGGTGAACTCTCTAAACTGAGCGAACTCCTTTAATGAAGGTGGCCTTCGGTATTTATAGAGCTTCAAGGTGAAGAACTTTTTCTCTTGAATGATTGCACTGATGGGATGTCATTAATTCTCTGTCTGATGTGCCGAATATTTGTCACCGAAAAGTTGAGTGTACTTGCTACAGTGTGTCATTAACGGCTTGTCAACTTAATTCGGAATCGACCATCATTAGCTTTCTGTCCCATCGTGATTTATTAAGCTTTCACCTTGATGCGCTGGCTTTATGCGGCCACCTTCTTGAGCAAATTTTCGCTTGGACATTAATTTCTTCGGATCGCATTTCTGCCTTGCGCCAACGCATTTTCTACACAAAATACATAAGTTAGTTGTTTTCATGCGATGGACGCATGCGATCGCAATGTTGTGAACTCAATGCTTTTGGACGCAATATTGTATATTTTTACCATCGCAATCCTGCATTATTTTATATCTTTGCGCTGTAATAACATGCATTTCTGCCCATTATCACTAACTTATCATATTGTGTGTGTGTGTGTGTGTGTATATATATATATATATATTATCCTATATATTATCTTATATGTTATATCAAATATAACATATAACCTATAGTTTTAATATTGTATCACATACAATATAAACTATAGTTTATTTTCTCTATTATGTGGCATTTAATATAAATCATATTTATATTAAATTTAATGACTATGAATCCCATTCATAGAAAATATATTTGAATCTCATTCAAATATTTATTTCCTCTCATTTAGCTTTAATGTATGAAATACATTATGACAATTATATCACATATAATTGAAATAACTTAATTATATCATATATAATTAAATCCCTCTATTAATTTGAACAATTCAAATTAATCCAAAAACTGATTCTCAACTAAATCCTATTGAGCTACCGAAGGGACCTCATGACCTGTAGCTTGAAGCTCCAACAGTCTATGAATAATTAATTAAACTCTTTAATTACATCATTCACATCCGTTAACTATCGGCCACCCCACTAAAGACCGGCAACTGCACTCTTTGTACTACATATATATATTTATGTCCATTGGATATGACCAATCAACAATACGATGACTCTTCACAAACTATTCGTAAATACAGTTGGGCCAAATTACATTTTGCCCCTATAGTTACATCTAACTCCTTAACTACCATTGATCCCTCTAATGAATAATAGATCATAGTCCTATTATGACTAAATCCCTCTCGGGCAAGGAGAGAGTGTGGCGCCATATTGTTCAAGACCCGGAATTAGCTCTATGGGGAGCAATTTATCTACTTACCCCTGCTTCAGGAAAGGAGTGAATTCCCAATTTGTGTGTAGTTGTGTTCCTAGCTCCCCAATCTGACAAATCCCCAGAATGGTAGGCTTGTTGAGTCAGCGATCTAGCCACTCTCACGTATACAAATCAAAAAACCGCCCTCATAGGCTGAAGTTCACAACTCACTCAGGATTCAAGTCATGTTACCTATGGTCATCTTGGTGAAATGTAAGTCTCTATTATGAACGATGTTATATAATGAGACTAAACATTTCATGGTTTGGTCTTATACAAACTTCTCCATATAGAATATCTATGCTAGCATGTCTAATACATGAATGATCAGGATTAAATCAGTTGTACCACTTTACAACAATTGTAACACTTACAAAGCGAGCCATACTCATAGTGTCACTAGGATAAGGTACCCTGCCTTATTCATATACTACAGACCATTTAGGTTATCACTTAAACATGATCCACCCGTATGTCCCCATATACATGTTTAAGTTACAAAGATAACCTCAGATGTTAGTTTATTGGTTTATGGTTAATGCAACTAGGAAATCACATATTTTATAGACAATGAATAAAATATCAAATATTTTATTAAAAACATAAAGAGTTTGTTCAACAATGTTTACAAACTATAGGACCCTATGAGATTTAGGGCATCAACCCCAACAAGATAAGCATGTACTACAACACGTTAATAGCAATAAGATGAAATGGATGCACGGCTAATAGCAATCTCTCGTTATCAGCATATGATTGTGAAGGTTGATGGCTTTTGTATAGTGAGGCAGTATGGAATGAGCCCTCTTCTACTCTTTCTCCGATGAACTTTCAATGTTAAAAAAGGGGTGGAAAGTGAAAGTAGATTATTCTCTCCAACTCCCGTGCTTTTCGCTTCTCCCTCATCCTGGCGTCAAGGCTCTATTTATAGAGCCACATGTTGTTCTGCATTGGGATTCTCGCTTTGATCTATTATTGTCATTTATCATGGTAGGTGAGAATGTCAGCGCTGCATCATGGTCAATGCTCAGAAGATTTGTCAAAGTATCTACTTGTATAATTTACAACAATTGTAATAACTACAAAGTGGGTATCCGTAGTATCACCATGATAAGGTACCCAACCTTATCCACCTGTATGTCTCCACATACATTTTTAATTACAACGGATAACCTTAGATCTTATTTTATTGGTTTTTGGGTTAATGCAACTAAATATCGAATAAAATACCTCTTATTTTATTAGATAAATAAAATGTTTGTACAAATACAATTACAAACTACAAGATCACGAGATTTAGGGCATCAATCCAATAAAATGAAACACACTCATCCGTACTATTTGCCCTATTATTTGTTGTTGCATATGTATTACCCAAATTAAATCTAAATGTAAGATAACAAACCACTAAGAATAAGACATATACACATTATCATTGAATTCTTAATATTACATATACATGAATTACAAGTCTCAATACATTGGGGTGCTCGTCCATAATTGAAACGCCAATTTTTTTGTAAAATATGATATGTTAACCAGATGCTAAAAGTTCAAAATATTTGATGGTAAACACTGCATAATTACTACTATTTCAAGATGTTTACGAGATGTTTGCAAGATAAAAAATAGAAACTAAAATCTAGCTAAAACAACTTTAAATCACCTCTAAATCACCTAAAACAAGTATCAAATTGATTTGTGATTGAGTCTTTGAAGTTTGGAAGTTACGAGATGTCTGCGAGATTGTGCGAGATAAAAAAAAAGTAGCTAAAAAACTCTCTAAAATATGTATAAAACTATCCTAATTCACCTAAAAAAAGTATAAAATTGATTTAGCATTGAGTCATTCAAGTTTGGAAGTTGCAAGATGTTTGCGAGATAAAAATTATTAAATACAAACTTGCTAAAACATGTGTAAAACCACCATAAGTCACCTTTAAATCACTTAAAACAAGCATAAAATTAAACTGGGATTGAACATTTAAAGTTTTGAAGTTGTGAGATGTTTGTGAGATATTGTGAGATTAAAAACAGTAGCTAAAAACTCCCTAAATATGTGTAAAACCACCCTAAACAACCCTAAATCAACTCTAAATCACTTAAAACAAGTATGAAATTGAATTGGGATTGAACATTTAAAGTTTGAAGGTTGTGAGATGTCTGCAAGATGTATGTAAGATATTGCTAGATAAAAACAATAGCTAAAAACTCCCTAAAACATGTGTAAAATCATCCTAAATCAACTAAAACAAGGATGGAATTAATTTGAGGTTGGCCATTTAAAGTTTGGAAGTTGCGAGATCATTGCAAGATGTTTGTGAGATAAAAATAATAGTTAAAAAATCCCTAAAACATGTCTCTACTCACCCTAAATCACCTAAAAGTACATATAAAAAAAGATTTGGAGTTAGGTGCTTCGGGTTTTGATGTTGGAAGATAGTTGCAAGATGTTGCGAGATAATTGCGAGATGGATGAAAAAAGCATGTTCCAACCCACTCTAAATCACCTAAAAGAGGTATAAAAGTGATTTGAGATTTGAGATTTTAAGTTTTAAAGTTGGAAGATAATTGCGAAATGCTGCAAGATAATAGCAAGATAAAAAAACGGTAAGTGAAAAGCACTCTACAACCTTTCTAACATTTTCTATATCTACCCTAAAACATGTTTATAAATGTGTCATAATGAGTTAGAATGAGCAAATTGGTGTGTGTAAGTTGGTGTGCTGGAAGATATTTGCGGGAGTCTTAGAAGATACAAAACAATGTGAATGTGAAGCATATAAATGTGGAGCAACTCTTGTTTTTGGAAAAAAAAATAAAACAAAATAAAACAAAACAAACTAACAACAATATTCTTAAGAATAAAAAAAAAACCCAACTTTTCTATTTTGGAAGCCAATATAAATTTACAAATTATAAAACTCATAAACCAAAAAAAAAAAACAAAACAAAACAAAACTAGATGCTCTAGGGAAAAAAAATAGTAAACTACCAAAAGAATTAGAAATTTGTTTTTCTCTAGTCATGAAGGTGGTTGAACTTTGAGTATAGGGATGGCAAAAATTTTCGTAGTGTTGGGATTGGTGTCCTAATTCTTCCGGAGTCTCATTGTTTTGTAAAGACACACATTGTTCAATGAATAAAATAAATGTTATTTAATTATGGTATTTATTCATATCCAATAAACAAAGCTCCTTGGTTATCTTATGTAAACTTAAGCATGTATATGTGATATAAAAGTGGATCATGCCTTAAGTGATAACCTAAATAGGTCTGTAGTATAAGGATTAAGGTGGGATACCTGATCCTTGTGACACTACGGATACGGTCTGCTTTGTAGAGGTTTGCAAGTATTGTAAACTACTACAGATGGTAGATCCTGACCATTCATGTGGAGACGTGGAGCGGGGGTGTCCTATACAAGAGTTTGTATAAGACCTAGACCACGAGATGACTAGATTCTGTATATAACGTCATTAATACTGGAGACTTACATCTAATCTAAACGACACACGACCTCAATCCTAAGTGTTTTGTATCTCATCTAAACGACCATAGATGACACGACCTCAATCCTGAGTGTTTTGGAAACTCCTGCCTTTGAGGGCGGTCCTTTGATTAGTATGAGTGAGATTGGCCAGATTGCCAACTCAACATGCCTACCGTTTTGGGGACTTGTCTGATTTGAGAGCTGGGAACTCAATCCACAAGATGGAATTCGCTCCTTTCTCAAATCAAGGATAAGTAGAGAGATTGCTCCCTTAAGGGCTGATGTCGAGGCTTGAACATAATGGCCACAACTTCTCTTTGGAAGAGAAGACTCAATCATAGTAGGACTATGACTTATATTCATTAGAGAAATCAATGGTACTTAAGGAGACAAATATAACTACATGGGCATAACGGTTATTGGCTCAGCTATACTTACGAGCGATTTGTGAAGGGTTGTCACACTGCTGATTGGTTAATATGGACACATAATATATCTGTAGTAAGGAGAGTTCAGCTATCGGTCTTTAGTGGAGTGCCTGGCAGTTAACGGATGGTGGATCCCGTGACTAAAGAGTTTAGTCAATTATTCACGTATCGTTGGAGCTTCGAGCTACAGGTCCATAAGGTCCCCTTGGTAGCTCAATGGATTCAACTGAGGATCAGTTCTTGGTGTTGATTTGAAATGTTCAAATTGGCAAGAGGTATTTTGATTATATATGATATAATCGGTATGATGTATAAGATACATCTAGTAGAGGATTGATGTAAATGAGATTTACATTAGGTACCATGGAATAGAAAAAGAACTATGGTTTATATGTTTCATGAGATGAAATATTAAAACTATAGGTTATAAATATAGTATGATAAGTTGGTTATCATTTATATTTATAATAATATTAATTATTGGATAATTAATATTATTATAAATATAAATGATAACCAACTTATCATAATTAATTCTTTTTCTTTAAATAACCAAATGAGTGGGTGATTATTGGATCATGGTAACCGTGAGTCTAAAGGAAAATGGTATTCCTATTTTCAAAAGAAGTTTTAAAAATTCCTAAAAGGTTTTCTTTGAGTTTTCTTTCTCACGCAAAAGAAACTCACGAAGTCGTCAAGTAAATTCGGATTTACTAAACGACGGATGGGCGAGCTAAACAATTGTGCAGTGGCGAGTTAAACGATCGTGCAGTGGTGAGCTAAACGATTGTGCAGTATTTACTAAACGATCGTTGGCTCAAGGTAAACGATCGTGTAGAGTCTGTAGGCGACAGACCGAGCTAAACAATGAGCTAAATGATCGCATAGCTTTTGCTAGATGATCGCATAGCTTTATCTAAACGATTGGGCATCGACCTATACGATAGATCTCCGCTATCTCCCACTTGTCCAGTCGTGTACATGATCAGTGTTTCCTTCTCCGTCTGCCTCATACCAAGTCCGAACAGAGCCCACCCTCTGGATTCTCACACCGAGAATACTAAGGTAGTCTTGTTGGTGGTGTCAGGCTCAACTCGACACCGTCGAGGTTTTTTGGAGGCCGTTCATGGTGTTGTGGAGGTCGTTCGTGTTGCTGAGGAGTTCGTGACCGAGGCCATCATTGAAGACGAGCACGAAGTGTTCGTTGTGGTTTGTGGTCGTGTAGATTGAGCGTTTGAGGTTACTGATTGTTCGATCGTTTGTGCGCAACGGAGCTTGGAGGCGCTTCTACCATTATTAGTACGGTTGTTCCTTTTGTGCATTTGTGACTTTCATGCTGTAATCTCTGTTAATTGCATAACCGTTTATTTTGAAGTCGACTGTAAATGCATTGTTTATTCATGATTGTAATTTGGAATGATCTTGTTTTCGCTGCTCATGGAAATCTCAAATCCGATTTCCTTTACGTAGGCCTCCGCCTTGTCGGGGCCGAGAATCCTTGGTATGACGGGGGATCAGGGTCAAACCAAAAAATAAAATAGGTTTACTGGTTCGGGATGGGGTGTGGATAGGGAGAGTATCCCACCCCGTTTTGTTTATATATATATATATATATATTAACAAATTACCTATTAAATATAATTTTTTTAAAAAACCCTATACAATCTTTGTTTAGTGCTCACAGTAGCACAAAATTTTCAAAAATCTCTTCTTTTATTTTTCTGTATGTTTCCACTATTTCTTTATATATTGTTTTTATTTAATTTTCTGTTTTTATTTTTATTTTTGTATTTATTGTAGTAAGTATTTTACTTTTTTTTTAAAAAAAGTTGGGGATGGGTCCCTGTGAGGATCAATGGGAATCTCCATCCCCGTCCTAACATTAATTAGCGGGGACAGGGTAGGGATGAGGATGAAGCTCCCCATGGGGGACGGGGATGGGGAATTCCTCCCCAGCCACACCTCATTGCTAACTCTATTTGAGTATGATGTAGCTGTTGAGTTAAGTCGTCGAAATCACCGTTGTCGGTATGAAAATCTCCACCTCAGAGGCTGTGGAAGGTCTTTGCCTGATGTTCGCATGTCATCCCAGTCTCTACCACTGTCGGACACTGAAGACTCTACCTTTGTCCGATGGTTTGTACGCGTAGGAGAAGAAGAAGGAATCATGGTCGCCACCTTCGTCTGTTCGTACACCGTGCGATGTCGTTTGAAGCTCCAATCGTGGTCGCCGAATGGAAGGTGTGGTCAATAATGTTTGAGGAAGTTAATAAATGGTAGAGTAAGGAAAACGAAAAGACAGAGGAGAATAAGCTGAGAAGGCAAGACAGTCTTGGAATTCGTTGTCCCTATTCAATCAATTATGGTTTCAATTTATACACAATAGCCCTAGAATAATGAGGGCAAAATAATAAATATATATATATATATATTGGATATTACAGAAATGTCACTAGAAGATAGTGGTCTTTACGATCAATCAACCAATTCGGTTAGATAGGATTCCCAGTCGAATCACCTGCTGATTGTGTCCAACTGTGATGCCACTGTGGCATTGGCTTTGCTGACGTGGGCTTTTCCATTCTCCTCCTTAATATCCCCCCTCAAACGAGGTGGGAGTGCAACGACCCCGAGTTTGTGTCGAAGAGCAAAAAACTGAGTATGTGTGAGAGTTTTTGTAAGACAGTCAGCTACTTGATCAACTGAAGGGACATATCAAACATCCAAGAGTCCTTTGAGTACTTGATCTCGTACAAAATGGATATCAATCTCAATATGCTTCGTCCTAGTATGAAAAACAGGGTTGACGACCAAGGCACCAACACTTAAATTGTCACACCATAAGACTAGTTTAGCTGTACAATACTGATTTCTCTTAGCAGTTGTTGAAGCCAAATTATCTCAGCTGAGGCACGAGCAAGGGCTCTATATTCAGATTCGTACTTGATCGGGCCACTACTGACTGCTTTTTGACAGACCAAGACACAAGAGTGCTACCAAGGAAAATGCAATAAGTTGCTACTGACTTCCAGTCATCAACATTGGCAACCCAGTCAGCATCAAAGAACGTTGAGATGGACATATCTGAATTGGATTGAATGTATAGGCCAAAATGCTTGGTTCCATTGACATATCGGAGAAGGCATTTTACAGCATGCCAATGAGTATCGGTGGGACATTTTAGAAACGGACTGAGCTGGTTGACTATAAATGTTATGTCTGGCCTAGTGTTTGTTAGACTAGTGGTCCTCGACCAATCGACCAATTTCTTACCAATTCGGTTAGATAAGGTTCCCAGCCTAATCACTTGCTAACTGTATCCAGCTGTGACGCCACTGTGGCATTGGCTTTGCTGACGTGGGCTTTTCCATTCTCCTCCTTAATAGAGGAGCGGTCCATGTGTGTTAGGAGAAGAGAAGAATAAAAAAGTTTTCATTTTTATGGTTCTTTTAAGGAAAAATTAGACTTTTCACATGCTTATCTGTCCCAAAACTCGTTATTTTTAAAAACCATCTCAAAAATCTTTTCTCCCCCAAAATACTATTTTTGGAAATTTCCCTATCAACTTCTCCTTCAACAAATCCCGCATTCCTTTCAAGACTCTCTCTCCACTAACCAGGAATAGATCAAGTCACCAACCGGTGGGTGGGTTTCGTCGAGCCACTGCCTAGTTGCCCATTGTCGCAAATCGCTGCTACTACCAATGCAGGGTGGGTTTCTCTCTCTAACTCTTGATCCATCCTTCTCTAACTGCAATGTTGCCCAACCACCACTGTTGCCATTTTATCGTCCTGTCGACCTCTATTGTGTTTCCGCCACCACTAACATTGCCATTAGTCGATTTTTAATTTTTTTAGTAAGCTTTTTGGAGGGATTATGGGTTTTCTTGAGAATTCTTGTTTACTCGACTAAGAGTGTGTGTGGGATTGATTTTAGCATGGCCAAATTCATTTTTTCTCTAGCCAAAATCAGTTTTGCATAAAATATATGATGTTTGGCAACCTAAAAGTGATTTTAGAAAATCTAAAATCACTAAAAATTGATTTGTGAAGCATGAGCTGGCTAGTGATTGTGGAGAGTGATTAAACGGGAATCACCACTCTTATTTTATATAGTTTTTTAAATACAAAAAAATATCCCTTATTTAATAAGGAAACTCAACCCCAAAATAACATTTTCCTCCATCCTCCCTATTCTAGCAGCTCCGACGATTCTGTAGCTTTAATTTCCAATCAACGAGGGAAAATTTGTACGGATGATCCTTATTGAGGGGACGACTCGAAATTTAGCCTCACTTTAAAACATGCTCGAAATTTGGCCTTCTTCCTCTCATTTTATCACTCCCGCTCCCCGTTCTCTACTCTCGCTCCTCGCTCCTGTTCCTCTCTTCTTCGTTTTGTTCTTCATTAGACACACTTGCAACTTTTTTCTTCGAAAAAAACTGCATAACGAAAAATAAAGAGAGAAAAATGAAAAAAAGAGGGTGACACAAATAGAAATCGTTAGGGAATGAAAAGGGAAATTACCTAGACGGTAGTGTAAACGAAAGAAATTGTCAAAATAAAAAAAAGGGAAAAATGAAGAAAAGTAGGAAATCGAAAAAAGAAAAAAGAAAAAAGAAAAAGAAAAAGAAAAAGAAAAATGTTGTAAAAGAGAGGAGGAAGGAGGAAGGAGGAAGGAGGAAGAAGAACGAAAGATTAAAGTGGTAAATTCAACATCAACAAAAGTCAAATTTCATTTATTCACAAAAGTGAGACAAAATTTCGAATCAACCCTTACATAGGGTCATTCGTACAAATTTTCCATCAACGAGCTCCTCCATCCCTCCAACCAAATCGTCTAATTAGGTTAGAAATCGTCTAACACGTGCTGTTGTGTTTCTTCCGTCGCCGGAGAAGGAAGACCGTTACTACGCCACCAGAGGATCCACGACGACGGTGGTGGATGAGAACGGCCACGAGGAAAGAGGAAGCAGCTTTGTTTTACCAAAGCTGTTGATTGCTCCGTTTTAGCAGCTTCTGTCGTCTCTCTCCCTCTCGTGATTGCTCTCTTACCTTGCAGGTATTTATTGGTATTAATGTTGTGTATTGGTTTTGAGTTTTGAGTTTTCGTTTTCGTGTTTTCGTTTTCCTTTTCTAGTCTATTTTGTGATTTATTTTTATATTGTTTTTGGAATCTTGTGTTCTGCGTAAATAGCAAAAAATTGGAGTTGGGATGTTCGCTGAAACTCATTTGTGATTGCTGCCTAGAACCTATTCGATAAAATGCCTCTTTAAATTTGCTGATAATTTCGTTGTAGTTCACAATTCATTAAATTACAAAGCTATTCTTTGTAATTGGGTTCTTCCCATTTCTCTGAGATCTCTGTATTTGGATTCCTCTGTGCTATTTCATCAACAATTTCTTATATTTGGATTCCTCTCTGAGATCTCTGTATTTTGTCAATCTCCCACAGAAGAAGAACAAAAATCAACCTGTGAGAAATAAACAAACAAGAATGACATAAGCTTTTTCTGATTATTTCAGACAGAATGGGCCAAAAGAAGGAAAAGAAAAAACAGAAATTCAATTCCCAATCTGATAAAACACTTGCAGAACAGAATTTCAGAACATGAATTGATGCTAAACAGAAACAGAGTATTCAAAAGGGGGTTTCGATTTTCACCTGAAACATGGGGCAGAAAATTGAAAAGATTGTGATTCCGGAAGTGGGTTTATGGTGAAGAATTAATGGAAGAAGTTTTGGGAGTTTTTGTTTCTGAAGAATTTTAGTGAAGAATAATAGGGGGTTGATGTTTGAAAAAAATGGAGTTGTAGGTCGATTGCCATTTCTTATATTTGTACAATGTTTATCAGAGGGTGTTTAACTTTTTTAACTTCTCACTTTATGAGATGGAAAAAGCAATTGGTGTAATGTTGTCTACTCAAGTACCTTGCTCTGGCTATCTAGGCCTTATAAAGGTGAAAAATGTCATCTTCCTGATTTTCGTCGTGGGAGTCAACCAAGAGGTAAGAAAGAAATATTTAACCATAGATATTCATCTTTAAGATGTACAATTGAGAGGACATTTGGTGTTTGGAAAAATAGATGGTGAATGTTATGCCATATGGATAGTTTTCCTTTTGATAAACAAGTGAAGATTGTTGTTGCATCAATGGCACTTCATAATTTTATAAGAACTCATTCTACAACTGACTTTGAGTTCAAGCCTTTCGACGATGATAAAGATTTGCTCCCCTCAAGTGATGACGGAAACAAGTTGAGTGTTGTTGAAGAAGGTGAAATTTCTTGTCATGGAAGGGAGATGGAAGAGGAGCAGAAGAAAATTGCAAGACTTCTTATATCTTGTTAATTTTTTTGTTATATAGTTTGTGTTTCAATAGATAATATATAGTTTAAGTATTTTGTAATGCTACAAACATTTCTAGATTGCATGAGATATATGTTTTGAACTTTCTTTCGTTTTTATTATGTGCATTCTTTTACCTCACATATCAATCATAATTTAACAATAAAACAATTGAAAAATAAATTAATAAAATAGATATTTATTATAATTATTTTTAAAAATAAATTTCCAAATATAAAATATCCTTTTTAGTAATTTGATAATTTAAAAATCACTTCTAAAACCAAACATAATAATTCAAAATCACTTTTAAATATTTGAAAATCACTTTGAAAAGTTTGGAACCCAACATAAATTTGATTGTTTTAAAATCAATTTTACAAAATCAATTCTACCTAAATCTCTTTTTCTAAAATCAGTACTCCAATTATCACTCCCAAACATACCCCAAGTATTTGGCCGAAAACCCTTCTTCCCATAATGTTTGGAGTCCAGATTGGTGGTTCAAAGAAGTTTTGAAGGATGCTTAATACCATAATTCATCCCTACTTCTACTCATAAGAACCCATCTACCCATAATTCATTATCGGCTTGATCATGCTCGTTGGTTCCTATTGGCTTTTCTTCATCTCGATTGTCACTGTATTATGAATGACTGAATTGAATGATGCTTTGGTTTGGATGATGTTTCGCTCTGGGGATTTGCATTGGTTTGATGTTCCTTGGTTTGTAGTTTTGAAGGGGTTACATAGTAAATTTTTTTGAAGGGGTTACTCTATTTGGTTCATCTTGTACTTGGACTTTTACCGTAATCTTTGAATATTTCATTCATCAATGAAATGGTTTCTTATAAAAAAAATCATGTTTGATACCTAGTAGATTGAGACTTTTCTCCACTGATTGGATACCAAATAACCATTAGTTGGGGCAAGTCTCTGGAGGAGTTTGCTATACTGAGTGGCTGGGAGAGGTGATTTTAGGATGAGGTTAATTGTCCACCTAGATGATCATCACAGAACAGTTACCAAATAATCAATTTAGGTCCCACTAGTATAGTCATAATTCACGTTGCATAATGACTGCATACCCCAACCCCAGTAGTTGGATTACTTATTGAGTATTTTTAATGCTTAACCCTTACTTTAAAGAAGTTTTCAGGTAATAACCAGAACATACACAGTGCGACAAGGTGATCAATGGATAGTGCCACGAGACTAGAGATGTCATGTTCTGCACATGTTTTTTAATTTTTTTTTTTATTTTCAGAACTCTTTTAGAGGTCCTTTTTCAGGAAGTAGAGTTTTGTTTCTCATTTGAATGACTTGATTTATTATTTTCAAAGGGATCCTAAAATAAAATTATTTTGTTTTGTGAATAAAATTGTTAATGTTTTGTTTTTTTATTAATTATTATTTTTATAAATAAAGTATTCTTGTGGTTTCATTTTTAAATGTCATGCATGTGGTAATGACTCCAGATAGTGTTGTTAGCAAGCCGGGTTGTTACATTTGGGTAAGAAAATTGGGAGAAAACTTGTTACTTGAAATTGAATTGTTAAGGTCTTGTTTGGTAACCATTTGGTTTTTGAAATTAGGCCTATAAACATTGGTCTTGTTTGGTAACCATGTGGTTTTTGAAATTAGGCCTATAAACATTCTTACCACCTCTAAATTTCTTGCTTCGTTACATACTTTTTACTAGTGTTTTAAAAAACTAAGTCATATTTTGAAAACTAAACAAATAGTTTTTAAAAACTTATTTTTGTTTTTAGAATTTGGTTAAAAATTCAATTCTTGCATTTAAGAAAGATGCAGAATATGGTAAGGAATTGAGATGAAATAGACTTATCAAACCAAAAACCAAAAACAAAAAGGTTTCTAAACGAGGTTGAAATTGTTCTGTTGCTTTTTAACTGCTTTTCTTGGCTGCAAAAAGGACCTTGCTATTATACCTTTTAGCTATTCTTTTACTTATGTCATGTGTTCTAGCGGCTTTAATTTTAGCTTGTGTTCTTGCTGAGATGGCCCTATATACCCTATATTGTAACTTCTTTTGATATTTCAATATATTACTTTGTGTTTCTTTGTCTTTTGGTTTTCTTGTTAGGTGGTATCCTAGCAGAATGCTTCAATTTAAGCTATTGGGCTGAAGTTATATATTCACATCATTTATAAATTTGCTCTATTGCCAGAGGGAAAAAAGAGTTGATAGAATGGGATCGAAGAGGCGGAACAATAGTCTTCTAGATGAGGAAGAGTTGGGCCCAGACTTAAAGAGGCATAAATTACTCGGGGAGGTGTCACCTTCTTCTCCACCTGCCTCAGAGAACCCTCAGCTTCCTGGTTTTAACTATGGTGATGATGAAGAAGAAGAAGAATACAAATTTAAACAAAATGGAAGTAGATATGATGGAGATGAAGGGGATGACAATGATGATGAGGAAGATGATGAAGAACATGACGATGATGCAAATCATGTTAAGCGAAGTCGTGATGTTGAAGTTCGAAAAGATTGTCCTTATCTTGATACTGTAAACCGTCAGGTGCATTGCTTGTTTCTTATTTGT
Source organism: Benincasa hispida (assembly GCF_009727055.1). NCBI lineage: Eukaryota > Viridiplantae > Streptophyta > Magnoliopsida > Cucurbitales > Cucurbitaceae > Benincasa > Benincasa hispida. The sequence continues at coordinate 25,233,141 of NC_052356.1, forward strand.
ATTTTTGTTCTGCATTTTTGCATCTTAAGGTTATGCCATTTGTTATTGCGATGAGTTTGTTACCTTCTGCTAACTATTTAGTAAGTTTTCTTTACTTGTTAATTTATATCTGTTCATACTTTGTAGGTTTTGGATTTTGATTTTGAGAAGTTTTGCTCTGTCTCTCTGTCAAATCTAAATGTTTATGCCTGCCTGGTATGTGGTAAATACTATCAAGGGAGGGGGAAGAAGTCTCATGCTTACACTCATAGTCTTGAAGCTGGACACCATGTGTATATCAACCTTCGGACAGAGAAAGTTTACTGCCTTCCCGATGGATATGAGATTAATGACCCCTCATTAGATGATATTCGATATGTCCTGAATCCAAGGTTTGCTTATACTTGATCCATTATTTGGTTTGCATGTTATTAGAGCATGTTACAATAACATTACATCTGCTTGATGTTGAAGGGGAAATTATACTAGTGCCACCACAGCACCCCATAGAGAAAAATGTAAAACAAGAAAAATGAACAGAAAATAACAAAATCCGGAGTTCTAAGTTCAACACCTTTAAGCTATGATACTCATTGTAAAGGATTTTGGAAAATTTTCACCTTAGACCTTTAATGTTGTTGTTTGTTTGTTTGTTTGATTGATTGATTGTTTGTTTTGTTTTTTATAAAAGTAACAACTTTCATTGAGATAAAAATGAAAGAATACATGGGCATACAGAAAAGTAGCCCACAAAAAAGTATCCCAACTACAAGATGAAACTCCAACTATACAAAATAGAACCTATAGGATGGTTACAAAAGGTCTTCAAAATCGAAGTCTAGAGGGAAATATGAAATCGAACAAGGGACCACATTTCATTCCTTTCCAACCCCTTAAACACACAATTATTTCGTTTCCACCAAAGATCTCTCAATATTGCGAAAACCCCAACAAGCCATGAAAACCAACCATTCTCATGAAAGGGTGGATGGAGGAGGAACTCCCCAATCATATCTTCAAAACTCCCTATTCCATGCTAATGAAAAGCCAAAAGTCTAAGAGAACTCACAAACTCATCTCTCCTCAAAATGTGATCTAGGTTTTCTTCCGTCTTTCAACAGAGAATGCAGCGAAACGAACCAACTAACGAGGACATCTTCTTCACAATGCGATCCAAAGTGTAACTCTTCCAAGTTTCATGTAAAACCTGCCTGGAAAAGAACTTGCCTTTCCTAGGGATTTTAATCCTCCTAAGCGTGGAGAAGACTAACTCAACTATGGGGGTAGTGTTAATAAGCCTATGAAAGAAAGAGCTACTCGAAAATCCCTCCAAAAGGTCGGGACTCCACACCCTAAAGTCCTTCCTCTGTCTAAAAACAACTGCCTCAAGTAAGGACAAGAGCGAGGCCACATCCATCGCTTCTCGACAACAAGTGACGAAACCCAAATGAAAAAGAGATGGAACTTCTATGCCAAACAAACAAGTTCGACACAACACGATTTTTAGAAGAAGAGAGGTGAAAGTGACGCGGAAACATCAAGCAGAGGGGTCTATCCCCCATCCACTGGTTTTACCAAAAGTAAATATCCTTCCCCTCTCCCACCACACAATGAACCAGAAAAAGAAGGGATCTCTTTAGAAATATCATTCCAAAGTTTCCGATAAGTGTTTATTCACCCCCCTCCTCTTCAAGGCACCAACCTTTCAATGACCTCTCACTTCTCTAGGTTATGTGAGATCCTTTACCTTTCCCTCTTCCACCCCTTCCTAGAGAAAATTGTTCATCATCTTCTTGATGCTCTTACAAACTTTGATAGGAGATCTAAGAAGGGATAAGTAATAAATGGGGACACCACTCGACACCAAATGAATCAAAACAAGCCTCCTAGTTTTAGAGAAAAACCTTTTTTTCCAAGGATAATTAATAAATGGGGACACCACTGAACACCAAATGAATCAAAACAAGTCTCCTAGTTTTAGAGAAAAAGCCTTTTCTTATAAAGAAGCCGTCCTTTTCCTAACTTTGTCGACCGCCGGTTTCCAAAAAGTTAAGACCCTTTTTTTCTTTTTTTCTTTTTTTCTTTTTTTTAAAAAATCTTGCATGCTAATATAGAGTTCTGGTTGGAATTTGTGAGCAACTGGTCTAAGGAAAAGATTACTGAATGTTATCTGGCTTGGATCACCGGTCCTTTGAAAATCTATTTTAGTTCATTGCAACATAACTTAGTTCCATAGTAGAGTTGCACTTAATCTACTTGCTCATGTGTCATGATTTTTTTTATTTGTTTTTGTTTCCTTTCAAAAAAAAAAAAATCATGTGTTATGCTCTAGAACATTTTGGATTTTCATGCAACGATGTTTTGATTGGTCAATGGTCTTACCTACTGTTATTTGGTCTCTCATCAACATCATTTTCCTCCGGCATCCATTCAAGAAAGAAAAGGAAACCCTTTGACTTAGTTTCATCTGTGCTTTTTTTCATTTTTTTTGGCTCTTTTGGCTTGAAAGGGACTCCTAGTTCTAGGATATTGGCTCTCTCATGGTGTAAATTATCTTACCTTTTTGTTATTATGGCTTAAGCTCTCTATGGCTCATTGGAAGGGTTCTTTTGTAATTCATTGGATAGGATTTCCCTTTCGTAACTTCATTTAATCCATGAAACTTTTGTTCCCTATATATGTAAAAAAGAACTGCTCAAGGAGGGTAGGGGTAGAGGAAACCCCTCCCAAGGACATTAACACATCCAAAGAGAACTTTTATTTCCTATATATTATGTCGTCTTGTATTTCCTTTTATTAGTAGTTTTTCTATTGGGGTGTGATGAGGCCGCTGTGGGTTTGTCAACTTTGTTGAGATATCTGGGTGCGCTTGTTGATACCAATTTCTTCTAGTCTTCTGGTTTGCCTGCTTATTTATCTCTTTGTAATTCGAGCATTAGTCTATTTTATCAATGAAAAATGTTGTTTTTCTTTTTTTAAAAGAAGAGCCTTCCAATTTCATATAATCATGGAGAGCTTTTGATATAGTAACAAAAAACAGCGGTCTACACTCCACCAAGAAGCCAAATTCTGTATGCTACACAAGCATTTTTCTTTCTTTCTTTTCAAATTGACCAAAAAGTAGCTTTCACCGTGGACTGCCTAAGAATTCTAGCTCTATTCCTTAACCCTAGGTCCCTATCCAATGGATTACAAAAGGGAAATCCTATCCAATGGATTACAAAAAGGAAATCCTATCCAATGGATTACAAAAAAACCCTTTGAAGAATAGATTTCACTGCCGACTGCCAAAGAAAAATATGGTCTCTTTTGTAACTGTTATGGTCATTATAAGAGTCTAAGAGTTAGAAACCATCTAAATCAGCTCCATATTTTTCTTGCTATGACTTTGTACATTTTATTTATTCATTTATATTTTTGTATTTCACACAGAAACATACCATTGACATAAGGAGAAGTATATAATAGTATCTAACTCCTTAGAAGATCGCAAATTATAGAAGGGATTCAAGTACGAAACACCTTTTCCCTACTCCAATTAATCTTCCCTTCAAGAAGAAAGCGAAGTCTCTTTGACAAAATCTTATAAAAAGCATTCTTTGGTACATTTGGATAGAAAAAAAAATCATTATATTTTTGTTCGCGTAGAAAGGAATTTATATTAAACTCATACTTCATTGATTATATCATTTTTTGTTATTGCCTCCTGGTGTAGGACCGTCAATTTGTTTTGTCATTGTCCTTTGTCTGATTTTTGTGTTGATTGGTGGAGGGCATAGTTTCAAGTGTAATTTCCCTTTTTCTGGGTGGAGGCTTTCCTCGCCATCTTTTGTATATTTCAGCATCTTAATAAAATTTTGTTTCGGAAAACATATTTCCACCTTGCTCCATATCGTTTTTTTAATGGAAAAAAGTCTTTCATTGAAATAATGAAATGAGTCTAATGCTCAAAGGAAAAAAGGTAACAAAACATAAAACTAACAAGAAACTATATATATATATATTGGATAAGATACGATATCATTGATTGAATGAAATATCCAAAGATAACAATGGAACAACCGGGCCCCAATCAATGGGTATAATTTTTTTTTTTTTTTTTTTGATTGAATGAAATATCCAAAGATAACAATGGAACAACCGGGCCCCAATCAATGGGTATAATTTTTTTTTTTTTTTTTTCAATTAGCAATGAGAAAGGAAAAGCTACGACTATGAAAGCTGGAATATCAACACCAATAGAAAGCTGAATGAATACTGCTGTCAATAATGTCCTTTGTCATTCTATATTTTCCTTGGAAGATTCTTGAATTCCTTTCGTACCAAATCTTCCACAAAACAGCACCGATAATGCTCAACCATAAACCCCCCTTTGATGCTTTGTAAGGGTGGTATCATATCAGCAAACAAAGCCAGCTTTGTATATCATGAGGGAGAACAATTGACCAGTTAAAGGCCTCAAGAATCTCGAACCATATCTCTCTAGAGAAAGGACAGTAAAAAAAACAAAAACATGTACAGGTACACTGTTCTTTTGGCCGAGGCAGCACCATGATGGAGAGAGGTTGATCCAAGGGCTGCACTTTTGAAGCCTATCCATTGTATCAAGACAGGAGTGAGTCACTTCCCAAAGGAGGAATTTCACTCTTTTCGGACAGGGGCATCTCCAAACGGACTTGAATAAATTGTCGGTTTGAGATAGCATGTTAGTGGGGAGATGAGTGTATAATAATTTGGTGGAGAAACCTTTAGGCTGTAGCTTCCATGACCATGCATCTTCATTCATAAGGGGTAGATTAGGGAGGAGATGGGTGAATCCAGCCCATTCAAGAATTTCATCATCCTTTTAAGAGTCTTCTAAAGTTCATCCTCCATATGCATTGATCAAAATTCCCGACTTCCTTCACAAAAGCATCTTTAGTGCAGTCAAATGAAAGAGCTTGGAAAGATCTGTTTGAGAAGGGATTCACGGAAACAAATGTCATGCCAGAATGATGTAGAAGAGGCATGCTATATTGAATATTTTCATATATAAGGTCCTTTTGCTGCAGAATGTATTTCCAAGGGCTTCTAGATGATGAAGTTCTTCCAGCTGATGCCTTGTGATCAAATTGATGTGAACCATATTTTGCATTAATAAATTTACGCCAAAGAGCTTCCTTTTCTAGGTGAAAACGCCAAAGCCATTTGGCAAGGAGGGCTTTGTTGTGCTGATTGATGTCTATGATTCCCGACCCTCCATCTTCCAAAGGTTTCTTGAGGCAGTCCCATCTCAAAAGGTGAGTTATGTTTCTATCCCAATGGCCAGACCATAAAAAACTTCTATACAAGTGCTCAATGCCATCAATGATTTTTGTGGAGGCACGAAAGAGGATGAATAATAAATGGGCTGATTGGATAGAGTGGCAACAAGAAACTAAAACTTAGTTGGTACAAAAAGAGTAATACAAGACTAATCCAAAATTTAACTAATAAAAGAAGAGGATATAAATGCATTCTAATTTAAACAAAGGTGTTGAATTGACAAAAAGTTTCGAAAGAGAGCTTCATGAAGAAGCCTTGCTCGTACCTCCCCATCTTGATTTTCTCTTTCAAGTTTTTCTATTTCTCCACAAGCTTAAAACTGGCTCTCTTTTTAAGCTATCCCTCTCCCAGGCCTTACCCATGGAGTGATCCTGAAGCAAGAGTTTTGGAATTTGAAAGGTATTTGACCATGTAGTATACCGGTGAATCCAACAAAAAATGGAGTGAGGTCTGATATCATTCATCTTCTTCATAGCTTTGGAGTCTTGGAGCATATCCATCCATTCTCTACTTACCAAGAAGCAGTCAAATAAGATCGTATTGCCTCCTCACTTATATTAGACCAAATGTAGTATCCATTACTGAAGGGAAGATGTACCAGAAAGTGCATCTTGTGCTTCTCTTTGTTCTTCTAAGGTCCATCTCGTGGGATGTAGGGGTGGACACTCAAACTGCAAAAACTGAACCGTTTTCAAAAATCAAATAGAATGTAATCGAAAATTCAATAAAACCAAAAAATGTAGTTTGGTGCAATTTAAAGAAATTTTGGAACCAAATATTTAGTTTGGTTTAGTTTCAATTTCAAAACGAATTTAAAACCGAACCAAACAATTTTTAATATATACATACATGCATTGCATACATACATACATACATATATATATATATGTATAATTAGTTTAAAGTTTAGGCCTTTAGTGTTAGTTTTCTCTCCTTTGCCGCGGCCTAACTCTTAGTATCTCCATCTTGATTCAACATCGCATCTCCTCTCAATCTCTCCCTTTTGACTCGACATCACATCTCCCTCTATCCCTTTAATTCTACTCACATTTCCATACATCTTCAATTCCAGGGGCTCTGTGAGAGATTGATAGAAGGAAATCAATCTCTCTCACAGAGCCCTAGTGGGCTTAGATTGTCTTTTGATTACAAATCGGTTTTTTGGAAAAATAGGTTTAGGTTGTAGACTTTTAAGGTCATTCTTCTTAAAGGGAAAATAACTTTTTTTTTTTTTTTTACAAGCAAAACCAAATTTGACTTTTGACTCGACATCACATCTCCCTCTATCCCTTCAATTCTACTCACATCTCCATACATCTTCAGTTCTGGGGGCTCTGTGAAAGAGATTGATAGAAGGAAATCAATCTCTTAGAGAGCCCTAGTGGGCTTAGATTGTCTTTTGATTACAAATTGGTATTTTGAAAAAATAGGTGTAGGTTATAGACTTTTAAGGTCATTCTTCTTAAAGGGAAAATAACTCTTTTTTTTTTTTTTTAACAAGCAAAACCAAATTTCAAATCGAACCGAACCGAACCGTATATTTGTGGTTTGATTTGATATGATAAATCAGTTCGGTTTTGCATATATTTTTTAAAAAAATTTCGGTTCGATTCGGTTTGATCACCAAACTGAACCGAACCGAACCATTTTTGCCTCTAGTGGAATGAAAACTCTTTCCCCTTTGTTTTTGCCCTATGCATTTTATTATTGATCAGCTGATGTTTTATTCTATAACCCATTATTTTGAATGCGATTTGAACTGATGGATGTACCACAAACATTGACAGCTGCGCTATTTAAATTTTGTTTTCACTCATCATCTTTGGTAAATAAGGATGTAAAACATCATCATGAGTCATCAAATCATGAAATCCCCTATCCCAAATTTGGGAAGTATATGAGAGATTTAGGGATGTTCCAAGCTGTTGAAACCATATTCAGTGTATTTGTGCAACATTAAAGTTAAAATCAAAATAGGAGGAGCAAAATGAGAGAAGGTGCAATGATTGACATGATTGGGGGAGTGAGGGTGTATTTGTTGTTGTACAGTGTCGGGGGGTATGTGCTCTTTTTTTAGTCATGTAGCTAAGGCTTTTAGGTAGGAGGTTCTCCCAACTCTCTCGAATTGGATGGTGAGGCATGTTTGGCTTATCATTGTTTGTAATCGTTTATAATATCTAGAAGTATCAGTAGAATAGTGTTCTCCCAATACGTTCTCTATTTTCTAGTGCTTTTGTGTTTGGTTTGTTGTTGGTTATTGCTAGGGAGAAATTCCTGGCAAATTGATATCAGAGTATTACATCCTAGGGAGATTAGGGAAAAATGGCTCAATGGAAGATATAGGAAAGCTTGGGTGGAAATGATTATGATATCAAGGAGATAAAGAAAATGTTGAAAGAATTAGTATGTAGTATCGCTAGACTAACTGTGAATGTCTTAGATAGTTTCGTCTTGAACAAAGGGTAGAAGAAACACAAAATGCAGTAGCATCTCTAATGTTAGGAGATTGTGAGCAATAGATGTTGAAAGAGCCCTTTATATAGATAGAGTGCAATGCTTTGGATCAACTTGCGAGAAAGATGGTTTCGCTAGTTGATGTGGTTTGTTGTATTCTTTGGAGATGTAAGTTTGTGAGATCAATTTGGAATCTTTTCTTCCAAACGTTTGGCTTTTCATTGGCTTGACACATGGATACTAGAGATATGATGGGGGAGTTCCTCCTACATTCGCCTTTTCATGATAAGAGCTAGTTCTTGTGGCTTGCTAGGGCATCTGTTGTTTTGTGGGATCTTTGGATTGAATAGAATAACAGCGTGTTTAAAGGGTCGGAGAGGGACCTGAGTGAGGTTTGGTCCCTCGTTAAGTTTCATATTTCTTTTTGGGCTTCGATTTTCAAGATCTTTTGTAAATTGTCTTAGACACTACTTTGTATAGTTGGATCCTCTTTCTTTAATGAGGTCCCCTTTTGCGGTCGAGGATAATGCCTTGTCTTTCATTTTCTTTTTACCAATGAAAGTTGTTTTCATTAAAAAAAAAAAAAGAAAAAGAAAAGAAAAAAAAAACTTCCTCCATTTGGAGCAAGTCTTGAAAAGAAAATGAAAACAATCAATGGAGGACGAAGTGACTACCATGACTGTGATGATGGTGAATCCTCTAGCAGAGGAAGGATTTGATAAGAAACACTGTAGGTTTAAGAAGGTTGAGATGCTAGTGTTTTTTAGGAGTAGATTTGGACTCGTGGTTGTTGTGCATTGCATGGTATTTTGACATTCATAAATTATTTGATATGGAAAAGTTGATGGTGGTCGTCGTATGCTTCGAGGGAAAAGTGATAAGTGGTATTGGGGGCTGTGAGCGAAGAACCTTCTCGGGGTGGATGAAGTTAAAAGACTTAGATTTTTTGAGAGATTTTAGCTATTGCAGGAGGGGAGTTAGTGTGTGAGGTTACTCGTCGTGAAGTGGCTGATCTAATACCTACTCGCAATTATGACTTTACCAAAAGAAATGGGGCGGGGGGCTTTTTTGCATTGCAACTTGCAACGAGGAGTATTTGATCGACGAGCATTGTGTCAAGCCCCTGTCCTGTTCACAATGATTCTAACAAGAAGATAGATATAGATGATGGGAAAAGAGTGTTTATATTGATATTAATTCATCAAAAGCTCATAAACACCAGCACAAAAACTTAGACATTTAGAGAAATATGAACTTCAATGACAACATAAAGAAAACAAAACAAAAAGAGCAAAAAGAACTAACAACCCAGCACAATTCAAGAGAGCTGGGAATTCTCTCCTTAAGGGCTCTCTAGCTCTTATTTATCTTCAGAAAATGGCATGCCTTCAGGTGACCTCAAATTGTCTTTTTATAGGCCTTTGCAAGGTTCTCCTAACCGTTTTCATCCTCCACTAATTCCCCCATATTAGAATTATTCCCTGCCAGTTCGGTTGTAACTAATTCCTTCAGCATATTTCCCTTTTTACCCTTTCTTTTATAGGTGTAGACAATTGGGGGTTTTACAATACCATCTCTCTCGAAATGCACCTTGTCCTCAAGGTGGAAATTAAGAAATTGTTGCTTCATCAACGAGACCACTTCCCAGGTAGCTTCACTCTCCGGAAGCCCTTTCCATTTAACCAACCATTCTTGAGATGCTATCTCCCCATTCCAACGGACCCCTAAAAACAACTTTGGTTGGACTTGCCGTTCGAATTCTTTCGAGAGTATTGGTGGCATGTGTTGCACTTGTTGAGCTTGTCCAAGTTTCTTCTTGAGTTGAGATACATCAAATACATTGTGAATTGATGAATCTAATGGAAGATCCAATTTATACGCCACTTCTCCAATCTTCTCCAACACTCGATATGGCCCATAGAATTTAGGTGATAGCTTTTCACTTTTCCTTCGTGCTAATGAGCGTTGGCGGTATGACCTTAGTTTTAGGTAGACTTCTTCCCCTACTTCAAGTTGTAGTTCTCGTTGATGTAGATCAACATGTTTCTTCATATGATTATGTGCTAGCACCAAGTTTTCTTTGAGGGCATTCAAAGCTAAATCTCTATCCTTCAACTATTGCTCTACTGAATCATTCATCGTTTTTCGGTCACCATACGATATCAGAGGAGGAGGTGGTCTTCCATATACCGCTTGATAAGGAGTCGTCCTTATTGAGATGTGAAAGGTCGTATTATACCACAATTCAGCCCAAGCTAGCCATTTGTTCCATCGTGTGGGTTGTTCATTGCAGAAACACCTTAGATACGTTTCCAAACACTTATTGACTCTCTCGGTTTGCCAATGCATTTGGGGGTGAAAGGCGGTGTTTTTTTTCAATTGTGTTCCCATGGTAGTGAACATCTCCCTCCAAAAGTTACTCAAAAAGATCTTATCCCGACAGTAGTTATTGACTTTGGAATGCCATGATGCTTGACAACCTCCTGCAAGAATGCTTCAGCCACTTGCTTGGCAGTAAACGGATGTTTGAGGTGGATAAAATGCCCATACTTACTTAATCGATCAACCACCACCAAAATTGTATTATAGCCCCATGCTTTAGGTAATCCTTCGATGAAATCCATGGTCCATTCTTCAATAATGAGTTTAGGAATTGGTAAAGGGTGTAGCAAACCAGCTGGAGACAGAGAGTCTGTCTTATTCATCTGGAAGGGTGTAGTAGACCAGCTGGAGATAGAGAGTGTCTTATTCCTCTGGCAAACTTCACATTTCTCCACATATTTATGCATATCTGACTTCATTTCCGGCCAATACAATTCCCCGTTCATCCTTTTGTATGTTCTTAAAAATCTGGAATGCCCCCTAGTACTGAATCATGGAAAGTGTGTAGCAAAACTGGTATCAAGGAAGATTTTCGTGAAAGGACCAGCCTACCTTTATATAATAGCCGACTATTCTTCCATTGATATTTTGGCTTTGCCTCAGGGTCAACTTTCAATAGCTTTATTAGTTGTTGGAGTTCCTCATCCTCCTCTACCTCTTTGAGAATGATATCTATGTCTACTATGGTTGGTGTGCTCATCATATAGGCTTCAGCTGATGGAGGAATACGGGACAGTGGGTCAGCTGCTTTATTTTGTAATCTTGGTTGATATAATATCTCAAAATCTTATTCGAGGAGCTTGGTCAACATCTTTGGAACTAAGGCTGCACTTCCCATTGCTCGATCAAGAATTTGAGAGCTTTCTGGTCCGAAATGATCGTGAACTTCCCTCCCAAAAGATAATGCCTCCATTTCTGCACAGCCAACACTATTGCCATCCGTTCTTTTTCATAAATGGGCTTACTTTGCACCCTGGAGGATAATTTTTGGCTGAAGTATGCTATTGGTTCGTTGTTTTGAGAAAGCACCGCTCCCAGCCCAAAGCCTGAGGCATTTGTCTCAATAACAAATGGCTTAGAAAAATCCAACAATGCTAACACTGGGCAAGTCATCATCCTTTGTCTTAATTCATCAAAAGCTCGGGAGGCCTCATCATTCCATTTGAATCTGTTCTTCTGCAAGAGCTTGGTTAGAGGGGCTGCAATATTGCTATATCCTCTTACAAACCATCGATAGTAGCCGGTGAGTCGCATTTGTTGGTTTAGGCCATTCCAGCACAACTCTTATCTTGTCACCATCGACTTCTACTCCTTGTTGGGAGATTCAATGGCCCAAGTACTGGATCCTTGGCTGGTAGAAAATACACTTCTTGTGGTTGGCATACAACTGATTGTCCTTGAGGATATTAAAAACCACTCTGAGATGGGTCTCATGAGAGGAAATGTCTGGGCTATACACAAGAATATCATAAAAAAACACAAGGATAAATCTTCGAAGAAAAGGCCTAAAAACCTGATTCATCAGTAGATTGGAACGTGGTTGGAGCGTTAGTCAATCCGAATGGCATCACCAAGAATTCATAATGTCCCTGGTGGGTTCGAAAGGCTGTCTTTTCTACATCCTCTTCCCTCATCCGAATTTGATGGTACCCTGATTTTAGGTCTAGCTTTGAAAACACAGTTGCTCCATGTAACTCGTTTAGTACTTCTTCTATGACCGGGATTGGAAATTTGTCCGCAATCGTTGCTTGGTTTAACTTCCAATGATCGACACAAATGGCACCCCCTGTCCTTTTCAACTAGCAAAACAGGGCTGGAATAGGGGCTTCTACTCGGTTGGATGATCCCTGCTTGTAGCATTTCACTTACCAGCTTCTCTATTTCCTCTTTTTGTGCGTGCCCATATTTATAGGGTCGAACATTGATAGGCTTCTGCCCTTCCATGGTTAGTATTCGGTGATCAATGGCTCGTTTTGGAGGTAAGGTCGAGGGGGTGTTTGAGACTTCTCTGCTTTGCTCCAATAATGCTTGAATCATCACGGGTAATTCCTCGCTCTGTTTTCCTTCCTCTTTGCTACTCGGTTGTTCCTCCTCGATCTCAAGGTGCTAGAACTCGATGAGGAATCCCACATCTTCCTCCTCCCATATTTTGGACAGTACTTTGAAAGAGACCTCTTCTTTAGTGAGGGATGGATCTCCCCGAAGCACCACCTGAGAATCACCTGACCAAAAACTGACCAAAAAGACATGATTAGTGAAGGCCAGTGAATATCCATAAACCCCGTGGTGCAAAGCCAAGGCACCCATAAACCTTGTCCATCTGACCCAACTCGATCGCCAAGAAGTCCGCTCTGACTACCAGCCCTGGCAACTTCATCTCAATGTTCTTACAGACTCCCTTACCTTGAATAGACGACCCATTTCCGATCACTACTCCAAACCGAGTCCCCTGTTTCAAAGGTAGTTTAAACTTTCTTACCGGGTCTTGGTGAATGAAGTTGTGGGTGGCTCTTGAGTCGATCAGCACAGTGACCACTTGATAAAAAATGATACCCTTCAGCTTCATGGTTCCCTTGGCTGAAAAACCAAGCACTAATTTCAGAGCAAGCTCCGCATTCGCAATGGTTTCCAACTGATTTAACTCTGATTTTTCTTCTTCCCTGGTCTCCTCTCGATCAGGATCTTCTTCTTCATTGGCTATGAACAACATCAATTGCCTATTCTCCTTCATTTTGCATTGATGTCTTGGGGAGTATTTCTCGTTACAACGAAAACAAAGACCCTTATCCAACCTTTCTTGAAATCTTGAGTCAGATAGCTTCTTTAGAGGGGGGGTCTTTCTTTGTGGGAATGCTTTTCACCGGTAAGGACACCTACTTCGTTACAGAGGAGTCGCTTATTTTCATTAAACCCTTTTCCGCTGTGTTAGGCTCTTTTTTTCCGCTTTGGGCCTCTCTCTTGCTGGGCCCAATTACCCCTAGATCCGTCAATGCTATTTTCAGGGCCAAGTTGCGATCGTTTACCGACTGTGCTTCACGCATACATTCGTCTAGTGTTTGGGGATTTCTACTGATCACTTCTGCTTGTAGGGCTGGTTCGAGTCCGTTCATAAACGAATCCTTCAACACATTTTCTGGAAACTCCAGTAGGGGTGTTGAGTAGGTAACAAATTTCTTCACATAATCAGCATAAGTGCCATCTTGCTTGATTTTCAGTAGACGGGCGCCCAGACTTCCTTCTCGGGGCTCTGTAGTGTTCGAACAGACGCTTCTTCAGCTCTTCCCAGGTGGTGATCGTCTTTTGGTTGTTACTCCATCTGAACCAATCCACTTCAACGGGAGCAAAACTCACCACAGCAACCTTTCACCTTCTCCGTGTCAGACAACTCATGAATCTCAAAATAATGCTCTGCACGATATACCCAGGACTCCGGGTTTTCTCCAGTAAACAGGGGATCGTTTGTACTTACCTTTGTCATTGTTGCTCGCTCCCACGGATTGAGAAGACTTGGCTTCCTCAACTTTTCCCTTCGACTTGAGATTGCTTCCTTCGACAACCACAGATTCTTCCTTCTTCCTCGAGGTATTGTTTTCCCTAACTTCTTCAGCCAACTTCTCGATATTCTTGCATAATCCCATCACGATTTCCTTCATTCCCGCGATCTCCTCGCTTTTCTCCATTCTTTCTTCCAATAGCTTTTGAGTCATGGCTCTTGTCTGCTCCAGGGTTGTTTGGGCTCTGATACCAATTTGTCAAGTCCCTGTCCTGTTCACAACGATTCTAACAAGAAGACAGATACAGATGATGGGAAAAGAGTGCTTATATTGATATTAATTCATCAAAAGCTCATAAACACCAACACAAGAACTTGGACATTTAGAGAAATATGAACTTCAATGACAACATAAAGAAAACAGAACAAAAAGAGCAAAAAGAACTAACAACTCAGCACAATTCAAGAGAGCTGGGAATTCTCTCTATAGCATTCAGGTGACCTCAAGTTGTCTTTTTATAGGCCTTCGCAATGTTCTAACCATTTTCATCCTCCACTAATTCCCCCATACCAGAATTATTCCCTGCCAATTCGGTTGTAACCAATTCCTTCAGCATATTTCCCTTTTTACCCTTTCTTTTATAGGTGTAGACAATTGGGGGTTTTACACGTTGTAAGCTACAAGAGATAGGGAGAAGTCGAGTTGGATAGAGAGGAATACTACATTGGATGGTCTCAAGAGGTTGGGGAATTGGTGGATTTGATGCTGAAATCGATGTTGGGATTTGTGAGTCCGAGTATGATCAAACTCAGACGAAAAGTGGGAGACCAGAAAGTTTTAGTACTAATTGACTGCAAGAAAACCCATAATTTTATATTCATCACCTTGGTTGAAAACTTGAACCTTATGCTGTCAGAAACAACAAATTGTGGGTTCATGGATAATGGGGCAACAATAAGGGGACATGAAGCATGATTACCAGAGATGATGGTAGAAGAGGATCTCCTTCCACTTGATTTAGGAGGGATTGATATGATTGGCCCTGGGATTTTTGTGTTTTGGCATGATCAAGCTCAAAGTAAAAGTAGGAGACCATGAGGTTCTAGAACAGATTAGTTGCAGGGCAACCCATAATTTCATGTCCATTTCATTGGTTGAAATGTTTTTTCTTCAATGAAAAACATTTCAATGATTAATGAAATAGGGGGAACCCATAAGCCAAAAGGCAATTACAAGAACCATTTCAAATTGGATACTAAATAAGATTAGTTGACATGTTGAACCTTCCACAATGAGAGACAACAGATTATGGGGTCATCATGGGTAATGTGGTAGCAATAAGGGGGCGTGGAGTATGTGAGAGGGTGGTGCTATGTTTACTCAAGATGACTGTAGAAGGTTTCCTCCTGTTTTTTTAGGAGGGCTTGATGTGATCTTAGGAATGTAATTGCTGCACAAAATCGGTCACACAGAGGTCAACTGGGCACTTAGGGAAGACGACGTGGTTTTATGACAATCATGTGGATGTTTAAGGGTGGCTTGACCTTGACCTACAAGAAGATGTCCCTGAAAATGATGACTCAAAGCTGGACAGAAAACGATCAATGTTTTTTAGTGAAATTGCAGGAATCTACTGTGAGGGTAATGGAAGAGAGGAACTCGGAAATGATCTCTATCTAGACTTAATAGAGTTGCTGAATGAATTTGAGTATGCTTTTGAATTGCCACTAGAGTTACCACCAAAGAGGGAAGTGGGTCATTGTATTAAGCTGATTGAAGATCATCCACCCATCATTGCCAGGCCATACTGTTGAGGGAGTGAGGGTGCATTTATTGCCTTACAGTTGGGGGATCGTTATTTTGGGTTATGGGTATGCTTGATTTTTTTGTGAATTGTGTAGCTAAGGATTTTCTAGCTCCCTCAAATTGGATGGTGAGGTCTGCTTTGTTGTTTGGTTATATCCGGCTTATAATTGTTTCTCTTGGTAATTTCCAGAAGTATCAATTGTATAGTGCCTATCTGTTCATTCTCTGTTTTCTGGTGCTTTTATGTTTGGGTTTTCTGCAGGTTATTGTTAGGGAGAGACTTCTAACAAAGAGATGTTGTAGAATTATCTAGAGGACTGTAGTAGTCTATAGTCCACCTTGAATATATATTCCAGTTTTAGAGAAAAATTAAGTGTATATAAATGTAAGACCCCTAATTAGGGAAAGAATAGGATTATTAGTAGAATATTAGTATAGTTATTGGAAGTGGGTATATTAATAATTAAATAGTAAGTTTGTTAGGGCTTTTAGTATAAATAGAGGTAGTGGGCTGAGAGGAGAGGGTGAAAAATTTTGTGGGATTTCCTTAATTAGGAATTTGGGAGAATCTAGCCCTCTCGAAAGGCTAGTGGTTACCTTGTTACTTGTTCTTATGATATTATAACACATTTCCAATATCTTTCCATATAATTATATATTTCAGTGTACTTGAGTATTTTCTTGTTAGTTGGTATCCTAACAATAAAAAGTATAATCCCTACTCGTCTAAGATATTAGACTTGAAAATTAGAATTAGGTTTTCAGAAAACTGAAGGCTTGTTTAAATGAGACTAATTATTAAAACATGTTGTCAAACTTGAGCAGAATATGTAACATAAAGGACTATAAATGAGAGAATATAATAAAATTATTGTGTTTGGCTATGAATAAATATGATACCTTCTTTAATGAAATGTGCTTTAACGATCGTTTTGGCTTTGCTTGCAGGTTTGCCAAAGAGCAGGTAGAGCAGCTTGACAAGAACAAGCAATGGTCTAGGGCACTCGATGGTTCTGATTACCTCCCTGGAATGGTAATTTTATTTTTTATTGTATTTGGGTTGTCTTATCTGTTAGATTTGCAAAAAGGCCTAAATTTGATCATGGAACCAGGTGGGGCTTAACAACATTAAAGAAACTGATTTTGTAAATGTGACAATCCAGTCCTTAATGAGGGTTACACCACTCAGGAACTTCTTCCTAATACCCGAGAACTATCAGCACTGCAGATCTCCACTTGTTCACCGGTTTGGTGAACTCACACGTAAGATTTGGCATGCAAGAAACTTCAAAGGACAGGTTTGGCTTTATTGTTCATTGACATTCTTTCTCGGCTGTGTTAAGTTTTTGTTTTTTAGATTAAAAGATTTTGAGTCTTTAAGAATTTATAGGTAAGCCCGCATGAATTCCTGCAAGCAGTTATGAAGGCTAGTAAAAAACGCTTTCGAATAGGTGCACAGTCAGATCCTGTTGAATTTATGTCATGGTTTCTTAACACACTTCATTCAGAACTGCGAATTACAAAGAAAAGTAGCAGTATAATCTACGAGTGTTTCCAGGTTCTCTTCAGTTTCCTAAAGTGATATTCTGAATTATGTTCTGTTGGGCTAGTTAACTGCAACTTATATTATATATTTATATTTTGAATAGGGGGAATTGGAGGTTGTCAAAGAGATTCACTCAAAAGCTCTTGCTGAGAAGAAAGAAAATGGTGACGATCAGGATGCTGGAACTGAAGATAGCAGTGTGGTTATGGAAACTTCAAGAATGCCATTCTTAATGCTTGGATTGGATCTACCACCGCCACCTCTTTTCAAAGATGTTATGGAGAAAAATATAATACCACAGGTAGGTGTAGTTTTGTTGCTAGTGTCTCCTGCGCAGGAAGATTCCATTCAACCACTAGTTTCCATTGTCTTTTGAAAGTTTTCATTTGGTGCTTAATTCAATATTGGATAGTTATTTGATTTTGAGATTACTCAAGACATCGTATGCCACGACTTTCTCTCTTCTCTTTTTCCCTCTTTATCACCAGACTTCCAAATCATCCATCCATTTTCCCCGTTGACCATCCAGTCCTGTTCACCATGTGTTTGCTTCTCATCCAATCCGTGTGATCATCATTGAGGGGGGAAACCTTCTCTATCCAAGTTGACTCTAGATCTACAGCTATGGAGTCTGCATAACCGAAGCTGCTAGGGATAGGTCCTTCTCCACGTCCATTCACATGAGTTATCTATGATGGTTCATCAAATGCCTGAAGTGGTTGTTGTGTGCATCTCTAAACCAGAAGTTCTTCAAAGAAACAAGAGTTAGATAAAATCTTTGGTTAGAGAAACTTTCCAGATAAAAGGGTTACTCTGTAGGTTAAGCCTTGCTATAATGGAGGGGAAACACGGTACTCATTCCAATAGCAGAACAAAGAAAAGGATGGAATGATTTTGTAAACCTCATTACTATCTACCACTCTTATTCCAAAGAGGTTGTAATGATAACCACCTCTCCTGTTTCAAGCGGAATTTGTTTGTTTCTTGTGCTTGACTTTTTGCTATTTGGTAAAAATGGTTGAGAATTTGAGGCTGGCATGGGTTGGAGGTAATCGTTGTCAGAGGAATCCAAAATTGTTGGTTGTTTCGGTAGCTGCTGTTAGTTGGGAGAATTGAAGAGGGAAAGGCTTGAAAACTTTTTAAAATATGAGAAGTTATTTTCTTCTTTTCCCCCCTTATAAATGTTGGATATTATTGATTTTGAAGCTTCTTCTAATCTTCATACCTTTTAGTTTTGCTAACTTTTATAAAAACATTAATGAAAACTAGGCAGGCTTTTCTAATTTCCCTGGTCCTTCTGCGTTGTGGCCCCCAACTTGTCTCACATTTCAACTCTGTTAGTAGGAAGGTTTCTCTTAATTAAGAGTTGTGTTCAATCAGAGTATATCTATGACTTAATTTTCTGAATGTTCGTTTATTTCTTTCCTAGGTTCCACTCTTCAACATTTTGAAAAAATTTGACGGTGAAACTATCACAGAAGTTGTACGGCCACGTATAGCAAGGATGCGCTACCGAGTTACTCGACTGCCTCAGTATTTAATTCTTCATATGCGGCGATTTACAAAGAACAACTTTTTTGTGGAAAAGAATCCCACATTAGGTAGTTACTCGTGTTACATTTGTAGAAATATTACTACTGCGTAATGAAAACCTTCTTAATGTGCAATCTTCAGGTAATTTAATAATTTTAACATTTTGGTCTCAGTGAACTTTCCCGTCAAGAATTTAGAATTGAAGGATTATATCCCCTTGCCAACACCTAAAGATAATGAAAAATTGTGTTCAAAGTACGATTTGATTGCAAATATTGTTCATGATGGGAAACCCAATGAAGGGTACTACAGGGTATTTGTACAGAGGAAGTCAGAAGAATTATGGTAATTTTCTTTCCCTTTGTTGTAAATGGTACCTTATGATCTATAATTTGTCTGATCCATTGCAATCTATCGTCGATATTACAGGTACGAGATGCAGGATCTTCATGTCTCAGAAACACTTCCTCAAATGGTTGCTCTCTCTGAGGCTTATATGCAGATATATGAACGACAGCAATAGATAGGAAGTTCAATATCTACATCTAATTAGCGAATTAGTTTTGTTAATTTCCCTCTAGAAAATATGTACCTGTACTTAAACAGGAGATGAGAGTAGATAAAGCTTTGAAATCCGTGATATAATGGAAGCTTCCTACTACTAATCTCTTTGTTTAATTGTAGAATCAATTGTCACATTGAACATACCTTGGAAACTTGAACTGAAAAGGTCTAGACTGTTTTTAGCTACACTCTCCTTTCAGAAAAGTAGGTGAAATTTTGTTGCCTAAACTACTTTTCAGTTTCTGTAACATAATGATAATATTAGGGCTGTAATTTTCATCATTCTAAATTTTTCCATGCAATGGGATAACTTTTCTGTGTTCAGAGTATTTGTATTTGCAGAGATGTGAGTGATGTGTAGGCATAACTTCAACTTAGTAGTTTTGAATGAATTCTGATTTTTTTTTATTGTTTGATACCATTATGAAGGTTTTTTTTACTTTACCACTGGGCAATTCGAAACTTGTTGAGTTGATGATCTGCATAGTTTTTACCACTCCATTATCGTACAAATATAAGTATAATATTTTTCTAATATTTTTTATTAAACCATTTTTCTATTTTTTAAAAAGAATTATTTAGATTCATTTATGATGTAGTGGAACTTATAAGTTTAAGATTTGAACTCAGTTTCAATTTGGTTTTTGCAATTAAAAAAGTTTCATATAGTTTTTTTTTTTTGTTTGAAAACTTTCAATTTGAATTGAAATATTATACCTTGAAACATTTGTGTATCCAATATATATCAAACATTTGTGTATAATTCAATTTCTTACTAAAATTGAATTGTATTAAATTAAATTAAAAATAAAAATAAATCTCTCAGAAACGGAAAATGACTACTAATTTATCTTTGATGCCATAATGTAAACTACATTGAATTCACACATGATGGTACCATACAAGGATTCAATTCACAAATAAATATTTATTTAAATTTTCAATCAATGAATACTATTAACCCACCCCACAAATGTTGTACTCCACTTCATGGACGTTACAAAAATGAAAAGAAAAACAACTTTGCAGTTACCAAAAAAAAAAAAAATAATTTTCCTTGTGTCTATAAATATAATTTAATATAGGGAGACGATCACAAAATGTGAAATGAGATAAATAAAGGGGCACTCCTCTGGTTACATTTGTTTAAATTTTAAATTCGAAACTTGTTCAGGTAATTATGGCAATAAGACATTACAAAGAATTGAGTAAACCAAGAAATTCATGGCTAGATCACTACTAATCGCGGCGGTGCTGATGCTGATGACTGCCGTCTGGTTGATGGAGGCTTGCCCGGCGGACGGCAAGATGTGCGGCGACTACATCAGGGACAAGATGGAGCTGGAACACCCCTGCGTTGTGGTGGTTCAAGGTCGAGGTGCGTTAAACGGTGCGATTGCGGCGGCGCGTGGGGGAGCTTGGCAACCTGGAAGGAGTGCATGTCCAGATGCAAGTGCAATTGCAGTTCTTCTTCGAGCGTGTAATTAATTAACAAGTGGAAGAATGTTCTGTAATGCTAATGTTAACCTCCCTTTCGTTCTATAATCTTTCAAGTGAAGAAGAGAGGTTTCTAAAAATTGTCCTCAAAATTTTAATTAAGACCAGGTTTGAATGGTTTGATGTTGTCAGTTTGTTGCTTTGATTCTTACTTTCAATTTTAGATTTAAATTAAATTAAAATAGCTTGATAAAATTTACTTTTTAAATAATTATAATAATTAATTAAGTTAATTAATGTAGCCGCGGAGGCCAACCGCGCGCCTATAAAAACGGTTGGACCGACAGCCGGAAAAGTAGTGTCTGTGTGAAACCGTGTCGAAAATTGCAGAAAGGTTTCGTGAGAATGAAGAAATCTTTAGGGCGTCGGAAGATTGAGATAAAAAGCTTGAGAAGAAGAGTACACAACAAGTTACCTTCTCAAAACGCCACGCCGGACTCTTCAACAAGGCCGCTAAGCTTTCTGTTCTCTGCGGTGCTGAGATCGCCATCCTCGTCTTCTCTTCACGCAGCAAAATCTATACATTCGCCAATCCCACCGTCGACGCTCTACTTGACTCTTCAACAATGTCCTTTGGATTTAAGCTTCACACCTAACAAAAATGGCATCCACCCAATGGACTAATTGTCCCATTTAAATAAGCACAGCGAAAGGACAAGGAGCAACCCTAACTTCCATAGCAGTCTCATGCTAAAAAGGAAAGGATATCGAGAGGAAATAATCAACATCGATAAGGAAAATTTTTTGCAGAGTCGGCATTTTGAAGAACATTCCTATTTTTGAAATCATCAATGCAGAGACAATTTCTAAAATATCTAAGAAGCTTAAATAAATATTGCCAACCAACGAAATCTAACATTTTTCATAAACTAATTATTCACATTCTCCCAATCCAAGAAAGACATATCTCTAGAAAATCACCTAACCAACACACACTATATACATATACATATATATATATACATATACATACATATACATACATATATATAGATATATATAATATATATATATATATATATATATATATATATGTATATGTATATATATTCGTAGTATATATCATGTATATATATATACATTGTATATATTGTTGACTTGGAATAGAGCTTGGAACAACGATTCCAACACCTCTTGAATCACTCAAATCGGACCTAAAACGAAGACGATATGACCGAAACAAGTCTATAGAGAAAATACCGTGGTGGATGACATGGCATAACCGTTTGCATGTAGACATATGGCAGCATATTGGTTGAATGGTGGATCATTAAGAGATTAACATATGATGGACTTTTGATTTTTGGATTGATTTAAAAAAAAAATTATTGGATCGATATGGCAACCCTAAAGAGGGGATGAATAGAGTTTAATTAAACTTTTATTTTTCTAAATTAATCCAATTAAACTAATTAATATAATTTTTATAAATAATAAGAAAATTTTAATTTATGCAACAAATAAGATGACAAAAAGTGTGATAATTTAATTCTATCAAATTTTAGAAAATAAATAAGAACAAACTAAAACATCTTATAAATTGCTTAAATTAGTTGCAAAAATAAAAAGGAAAAAGTTAGAGAAGAAGACACCGTAATTTTTATAGTGGTTTGGTCAAACTCGACCTACTCCACTTCCCAAGCGCCTCTTGAAAATTTGAATAAAATCTTTCCAACTCTTTCCATGGATTAGAGCCTAACCATTACACCACCGCTCCTTTTACGGGTTCAAGAGAAAACCCGATCCTTTCCACAGTTTAGGATCAAACCGTTACAAATGTTGGAATTTTTGAAGAACACAATACAACTTCACTGGAGTGGATTTACAAGTTTAAGCACTCAACAAATTTATCCTCACAATACAATAACACTCTTTCAAGAATAAGATGAAAAGAAAAAAAAAAATAGGGAGTTTAGAGAGAGCAACAATGAAAACTTTTGAGTTTTGGAAGATTATGAAATGTAAAATTTGTTAGTACAAAATTTGGAGAGGAAGATGGTTTATATAGAGATGAAATTTTTTTTAGAAACCACAATTAATTTGGACCATTGGATTTTGGAAAAGAAAAATCAATGGTGGAGATTTTAAACTAAACTAGTCGTTAGATACAAACAAAATATAATATTAAAATTCCATTTTCTTTTAAATTCCTTTCTCTTTTAAAAATTAATAAAAAAAACATACCATGTGTAAAAAACTAGCCGTTAGACACAAACATAAAATAATATTAAATTCATTTTCTTTTTAAATTGATTCTTTTTAAGTCAGGACCAAAAATAAAAACATATCATGTGTAAAAATATATTTTATATTTGTGTCTAACAACAAAAAAGAAATCAATTTAAAAAGAAAATGAATTTAATATTATTTTATGTTTGTGTCTAACGGCTAGTTTTTGACACATGGTATTTGTTTTATTTTTGGATTAATTTTAAAAAGAATGAATTTCAAAAGAAAGAATTTAATATTATATTTTGTTTGTATCTAACGACTAATTTAGTTTAAATCTCCACCATTGATTTTTCATTTCCAAATCCAATGGTCCAAATTAATTGTGGTTTCTAAAACTTTTTCTCATCTCTATAAAACCATCTTTCCTCTCCAAATTTTATACTAACAAATTTTACATTCATAATCCTCCAAAACTCAAAAGTTCTCATTGTTGCTCTCTCTAAGCTCCCAATTTTTTCCCATCTTATTCTTGAGAGAGTGTTATTGTCTTGTGAGGATAAATGTGTTGAGTGCTTAAACTTGTAAATCCACTCTAGTGAGAGTTGTATTGTGTTATTCAAAAATTCCAACATTTGTAACGGTTTGATCCTAAACCGTAGAAAGGATTGGGTTTTGCTCTTGAACCTGTAAAAGGAGCGGTGGTGTAAGTTGGGCTCTAATCCATGGAAAGAGTTGAAAAGATTTTATTCAAATTCCTAAGAGGCGTTGGGAGTGAAATAGGTCGAGTTGACCGAACCACATATAAAAATTACGGTGTCTTCTTCTCTAACTCTTTCCTTTTTATTTTTGCAATTAATTTAAGCAATTTTATGAGTATGTTTATGTTTTGTTCTTATTTATTTGCTAAAATTTGATAGAATTAAATTATCACACTTTTTGTCATCTTATTTGTTGCATAAATTGAATTTTTCTTATTATTTTAAAAAAGTTATTAATTAGTTTAATTGGATTAATTAGAAAAAAAAGTTTAATTAAAACCCTATTCACCCTCCTCCTCCTTCCCCCAGGGTTTGCCATATCGATCCAACAATTGGTATCAGAGCGGGTTGCTCTTCTTGAAATATTTGCTTCTTGATAAACTTAATTGTTTTTTAGCTATGGAAACTTTAGGTTTTATCCCTTTTACCGATAGTCAATCTATTACAAAGCCTCTTTTTTTAATGGTACTAATTATAGTTATTGGAAAATTAGAATGAGATTTTTCTTGCTTTCTATTGATTATGATTTATGGGATATTGTTCAGGAAATATTTTAAAAATTCCAACAAAAGATGTTGATGGTGTTAGCACTATAAAACCTAAGGAAGAATGGTCAATAAATGAAAAAAGCATGCTCTTTAATTCAAAGCTATCATTTGCTATTTTGTGCTTTGAATGAAGTTGAATATAATAAAGTATCTATTTGCAAAACCGCTAAAGAGATATGGGATAAAATTAGAAATTAATTCATGAAGGAACTAGTCAAGTAAAAGAAACAAAGATTGACATGTTAGTTCATCAATATGAAATATTTAAAATTGATGAAAATGAAGCTATTTTCGATATGTTTATTAGATTTACTAACATTGTCAAGGCTTTAGAAGGACTTGGGAAAAAGTACTCAAATCTTGAGAAGATAAAGAAGCTATTGTGGTCTTTGCCTAAACAAGTATGAGCCTAAAGTCACCGCCAATCAAGAGGCAAAGAATCTCAAATCTCTCTCCATTGATGAACTCATTGGCTCGTTGTTGACGCATAAGATAAAGATCAAGAAAAACATGGAGGATGAGAAGAAAAAGAAAGAAAAGAGTTAACCTTTAAAGACCATCTCTTTAGAAGTTGACTCCTAAGATGAAGATGACCTTAATGAAGATGATGTTGCTATCTTTCACGTAAGTATAAGAATTTCATCAAGAGAAAGAAGCAATTCAAGAAGCATCTCTTCAACCAAAAAGATGTCAAAAGTGAAAAAAGCAAAAAGGATAGGTAATATGCTATGAATGCAAGAAGCGAGTCATATTAGAACCGAGTTGTTCTTTTCTCAAATCATCAGAGAATCCAAGAAGAAAGCAATGAAAGCTACTTGAGATGATAGCGATGAAAGCAAAAGTGGGAGTGATAATGAAGAAGTGGCCAATTTTTGCTTCATGGCTCATAGTGACAAAGAGGATGAACAAAATGATGAGGTAACTCTAGAACTCTTTCTTTATAATGAATTGTTTGAAGCTTTTGAAAATATGCAAATGAGTTAGAAAAACTTAGTTCTAAGTATGTTGTACTTAAAAAGAAATACAATGTTTTATCTAGTAAAAAATAAGTCTTTACTTGAAGAAGATGCTTGCTTAAAAGATAATGAGTATGATGCTATGCATATTGATGAATGAATATCTCTTGTGACAAACATGCTTTTGATTATGATGAGAAAAATGCCTTGCTTGAAAAAGTTAAATTTCTGAGCATGATAGTTGTGAAATAGATAATTATAGAATTAAGTACCAAAGACAAGTGGAGGAAAGTGTCGATGAGTTTTTTAGCAAAGAAGTATTACTGTAAAAGTGCTAAACTAAAATGAATCTATTAAATAAATGGTTGGTAATCACAATTAACAAAGTTGCGAGCTCACACAAAATAATATTAATAAGACAAGAATAATTAGTCTAATAGTTAGGACAAGTCTTTATTGGTGATTATGTAAAATAGAGGGTTTTAGGGTATCATGTCTATTGTGCAATTGAATGTAATTTAAGATAAACTCCTTATACAAAGTATTATTTAAAAAACTAAATCTTTGTTAAATGCATTCTCATATATAATGCCTAAAGGCGTGTAAATATGTTCTCTAAGTTTTGTGATCTAAGCATGTTAACAGAATCTAAATCTTTGTGCCTAAAGTTGTCTATTATTCGCTTGGTTGCGTGAGGAAGAGAGAATTATTTGAGGAGGCTGCTAAAGATGGTTTTTTATGACATTGAAGTTATGCCTCATTAAAACTATATTCCTTCGAAGATAAATTTTTCCTTTCTCAAAAGGGCAAAGTTTCACACAAATGCTGCCAAGGAATAATATTTTGATTCAAATAGAGATGATATGCTGTTATGTGGAAAGATATTTGCCTTGATGTTTGAGGAAGATATAGATATAGAGATTTTTGCATAATGTTGTTGGTTGTCGTCTATGAAAGTGGCAAGATATTAGTGCGAGCATCACCAACTTATGTTGTTCATGTGAGTTAAACATATATGTTCTAAATCAATGCCCTTTAAACTAAAAAAACTGAGTATCTTAATTAAGTCAGAGAACACTAGTCTCCATATAGAAAAAAAATGTTGAACTCTGACCGCCAACAATATGAGGTACCTTAATTAGTGTGGAACATAAGTTCTCATGGGTGGACTAGCGCAACTATTTAATATATTATTGAGTTGTGAAATTCCTATAATTATTATAATTACATACTCGCTGTGAAACATTATTTGGTGTGTGACTAAGGGCTTCGCGTGTTGACTTGACAGTAATTCTCTCTATAGAAAGAGATCAAGTCGAGGGTGACTCCCCACCTGATAGACCTTAGTGGTTTTTGAACTCAACATTGGATCTCGAGAGGAAAGGCACCCACCGTAGGAAAATGAACGGGAGACTCTCAATAAGTCCATAGGTTTTTGAGGTCTTCTCCTTTTCTCAAAAAGGTTGGAGCGTCTGATCAACATTTGAGAGTTTGACAAACTCGAAGAGCCAACTTTAAATGTTAAAACTTCAATTGTTTGACGCTTATAAGTTTTAGTTATTTATTAATGTTCGCCGATTGACTCAATGAAACATCAAGTTCTTAACTTCAACTTATGAAAATGTTACTTTGATGGTTGATGTTTGAACGAGTCTATACACCTCAACATACACTAACAATCAGGGTAGTGAGTTAAAGTGTGTGTGATAAAAGCGTATAAGAAGTAGTATAGTGTTAGTATGAGCAAAATTATAACATAAGCGATTGGGATTCAGACTAGTGAAGTGAGGTGACATCTGGGAGAAATAAAGAAAAAAGAAAGTGGAGCACCATAGGGTAAGTAGAAAATAAGGGGAGTCGAATGTAAGTAATACTATTCTTTAATAATAATGGTGGTGCAATTGCATAAACCTAATGATGATTCTCCTTAATATTATACTACTAACAGGTGGATTTTCTGCCGTGTGAATCACTTCTCAAATGTTGTAAGTCAGGTTGGCTTCTCTTAGTGGTCAATAGATTCTTTATGGTTTTTACAAAGGGCGTATAACGGAGAGACATGCTATCGGCACAAGCACTATCTAGCATTGCACTTTTAATCACCAGAATAATTATTTCCAAGAAATTCTTTATATGAGAATTATATTGAGAAAAAGATAAAAGGCTCTTCATCACACGCACACTACAAGCTATCCCTACATTATTAAAATTCTCACTAATAGGATACTGCATACTACGTTGAGTGATGAACTTGTCTTGCGTGTAGAAGAATAAGGGGTCTTAAGTTAATAACTAAGATCTACTCATGTTTTCTATTTTTATATATTTTCATACAAACAATGTAATGGGATTTCCTCTACCACGCGAACAGATGCTATATCCACTCCATTTATCCAACGTTAGACATGCTTCCTACATATGATCCACCAAATTATCAATCTTCTTTCATTGGTGGATATTGGAAGTGAACACACATTCTTCTACAACTCCTCTAGAGGTTTATTGCTGTATATATTCAGGAAACTTGGTAAAATCAATATTTATATTCATCATTTATTTATTGTGGGTGGTTAACATTTGGCTATGCAAGTGCATTTACATATAGATACAGTAATTATTAGACCTTATTGGGTGTCGTATAATTTATTAATTGTCTGTGCATATAGTATATAACATTAAAGTGAAATTTGAAACAAAGTTATAAACACATTTTCATATAGGAGGGATTTGCTATTGTCTTCTCCTAATGTTACTTTGCATATATGGAATTACTAAGGCTTCTTCAAAAAACACAAAAAGATCTTGTTGGATTTTGCTTAAAAAATTTTGGGAGTGGAATCTGGAGGGAGAATTGATAGCCAATCGCTTTGAAAACTTTTGTGCTGAAAACAAATGTTTTCTCATAATTTCTCCGCTTCCAAGACTCCTCAATCAGAAACGGTGGTAGTTGAAAGGAAAATTTGTACTTTGCAAAGAATTGCTTAGCATCAATATGCAGAGTATGTTTACTACATAATTTTGGGCGACAGCGTTAACACAGCTGTTTATGTTTTAAATAGAGTTTTTAAACCTTCTTTGGATAAAACTCTTTATGAACTTTGACTCATAAAAAAGTCCAAATATTGGGTCTTTCAAAGTTTTTGCGTTGAATGTTTTATTTTTGAATAACAAGAAAAAAACTTGAAAAATTTATCTAAGATAGATGTTTTGGTATTTTCCTTGGCTATTCCTCTCTAGTAAAACTTTATAAGTTTTGCAATAAAGAATTTATGTATTGAAGCGAATCTATCATGTATGTATTTGAATAATCTTCGTACAATGTATTCTAATGAGCAATATTTATAGCGATGTTTTTATAAGAAATTTGGAGATTTACTTGTTAAATGACAAAGGCAAGGAAATTGTTTCCAAAGTAAGCAAGAAGTGAGCTATAATCGAAAAATGAATTGGTTCTTCACCATGCCTAAAGAGTGGAGGTATGCTCCTTCCCATTCCCAAAGAATTAATTCTTGGTGATCCCCAAACAAGGTGTGAAAAACTCATTCACTCTCTCTTTAATATGTTTAAATAATCTTGCTTTGTTTCTCTTCAAATTGAACCAAAAAAGTTTTAAAGATGCCGAAATGATGAATTTTTGGGATTTAGCTAAAGCAAGAAGAATTAAAATACAATTTGGGGAGTAGTCCCTAGGCCTCTTATTGCTTCTATAATGGAACTAAATGGGTCTTTAGAAATATAAAATGGATTGAAAATGGAAATATCATTAGAAATAAAGCCTAGGATTGTAGCTCGAAAGGTGTATTGTCAGAGGAAGGATATATGATATGAAAAAACTTTTTAACCCGTTACTAGATTAGAAGGCATTGAACGTGTGTTGCTTTGCTTCTTATTAGAATTTCATTATTGTTATCAAATGGATGTGAAAAAGCATTGTTTAAAGGTTATATCATATGCAAATTTATATAGAAACAACCTCTGGGATTTGAAAAGTTTTGATTTTCCTAATCATCGTCTATAGTGAAAAAAGGTCTTTATGGCTTAAAATAAGCTCCAGGACTTCGGTATGATAGCTTATATTTCTTGCTTGAGAATTGGATTTAAAAATGGGGTTAAAAATGGAATTGCTTCTTTTTATTAAGACTAAAAAGAAAATGATATGCTTTTAGTACAAATATATGTGGATGATATTATTTTGGATTCTACTAATCCTATCTTTGTTTGTGAATAATTTTCTAAGTGTATGCATATGAATTTGAGATGAGTATGAAATGGGAGAACTTAGCTTCTGTCCTTTGGACTCCAATCAAACAACTCAAGGATGGTATTTCATAAGTCAAAGAAAAATACACCAAGTGGATTTGCTCCATAAGATTCAAATTCATATGAGGTAAAATTGCAAAACTCCTATGAGAAACAACCACTAAGCTTAACAGATGAAAAAAAGTAATTGTGTGGATATAAAAACCTATAAGAAGTATTGATTGTGATCTTTACTTTATTAACCGCTAGTAGACGCCGATATGATGGTTTTAAGTGTATGTCTTTGTGCTTAGATTTCAATTCCTTGTCTAAGGAATCACATACATACGTTAAAAGAATTTTTAAATATTTGGCTTCGATGTGTACTATTTGATTTAACTTATGGTAATACCTAGAAATGTTGAATTTAATTTGGTACGATATTCCGATGCGGATTTTACGGGTAGTTTACTTGACCATAAGAGTACTAGTGGGACTTGTCAATTTCTTGGTAGTTCCTTAGTTTCTTAGTTTAGTAAAAAACAAAATTTGGTTGTCTTACCTACTACCGAAGCGGAATATATTGCAGTTGCTAGTTGTTGTGTTCAAATTCTTTGGATGAAACAAACTCTTTGTGATTTTGGATTAAAGTTTGATAATGTGCCTAGATTTTGTGATAATACTAGTGCTATTAATTTGACTAAAAATCCTATACATCATTCTAGGACTAAGCATATTGATATTAGACATCACTTTATTAGAGAGCATGTGCAAAAAGATAATATTACTCTTGAATTTGTAGGCTCTAATAATCAATTAGCGGATATTTTTACCAAGCCTAGAAAACTTTTGTAAAAATAGGCTTGAGCTCCGTATTATTCGTTGTGATGCCTCTTGATTTTATTATTTTACTTGTTAAATCTTTTAGAAGGCATTTTGATAGGGGGAGATATGGAAAGCATGTATTAATATTCTTAGGGGTGGCTAAATTTATGTTCATATTTTTAAGGGAAACATTTATGTAGTTCTAAATTTTTCTTAATTATTATTTTTGATGATTCCAAAAGGGGAGAAGTTTAAGAAAAATATGTTATAAATTTATTATGATTTTGATTGTATTAATTAGGGGGAGAATTTATTTTTTGAGTGAATTTCAAGAATGATATTTATGGTGATATGTTGAATTTTATTATGTGCTACATATGGTTTACATGTATTTCAAGCTATTTTTTTTTGAATGGTTTGTCATTATAAAAAAGGGGAGATTGTTGGCTTTTTGGCCCTTAATCTCAAATTAATTAATTTTAATTAATCAATTAATCAATGTTTTGATGTTAACAAACTCAATTTTTAATTACTGAAAATTTTAGTGTTTTAATATGTCCATAGCATAGAGCTCGGAACAACGATTCCAACACATCTTGAATCACTCAAATAAGAGCTAAAACGAAGACAAATATGACCAAAACAAGTTTATAGAGAAAATATCGTGGTGGATGATGTGGTATAACCAGACCATTTGCATGTAAACATGTGGCAACATATTAGTTGAATGGTGGATCATTAAAAGATTAACATATGATGGACTTTTGATTTTTGGATTGATTTAAAAAAATGAAATTTAAAAGAAATTTAAAAGGAAAATAAATGTAATATTATTTTATGTTTTTGTCTAATGGCTAGTTTTTTTATACATGATATGTTTTTTTTTTTTTGAATTGACTTTAAATTTAATATTATTTTTGTGTCTAACGGCTAGTTTTTTACACATAGTATGTTTTTTATTATTTTTGGACTGACTTTAAAAATAATCAATTTAAAAAGAAAATGAATTAAAAGGAAAATATATTTAATATTATTTTATGTTTGTGTCTAACGGCTAATTTTTGACACATGACATGTTTTTTATTTTTTGGATTAATTTTAAAAAGAAAAGAAATTTCAAAAGAAGAGAAATTTAATATTATATTTTGTTTGTATCTAACGACTAATTTAGTTTAAAATCTCCACCATTGACTTTTCTTTTCCAAAATCCAATGGTCCAAATTAATTGTGGTTTCTAAAAAATTTTCCATCTCTATATAAACCATCTTCCTCTCCAAATTTTGTACTAACAAATTTTACATTTCATAATCTTCTAAAATTCATAAGTCTCAATTGTTGCTCTCTCTAAGCTCCCAATTTTTTTTCATCTTATTCTTGATAGAGTGTTATTGTATTGTGAAGATAAATGTGTTGAGTGCTTAAACTTGTAAATCTACTCTAGTGAAAGTTGTATTGTGTTCTTAAAAAATTCCAACATTTGTATAAATATATATATACATTATATATATATATACATTGTATATATATATTATATATATATACATTGTATATATTACATATACATTTTATATATACATATATATATACATACATATATTATATATACATATGCATATATATGCATATATGTTATATGTATATCCATATCTATATATACATACATACATATATATACCCAAAACTTTAAAACAAAAATTGGTTAGGGAGAAAAGAATTTTTATATCACATTTCAAACAACTACTTGCTCCATAATCAGGGGCGACTCAAGATCATATGAGACTTTAGGCATAATTTTGATAGAGAAGCCTTCATATAGAAAATATTATCTAAAATTTATTTTTCTTATTTTCTAAGATGCAAAATTATGTATTAAATTTTGATAATTTAAATTCATTAATATATCCTTTTCAATGGACAATATAACCAATCCATTTAATCTTTCTTGTGACATAGTTGACCTTAAATACGATTTAATTAATTTAATTTTTAAAATCTTCTTTCAACAGAAGCAACTGTTACTGGTATTGTTATTAATATTCTATAAGAAACATATGCATTTGAAAAACATTTACTTTTTTTTATATATATATAATTTAATATTTTAATAGGACAATCAATTTAATGGAAAATTTGTACCATAGGGGCCCAATTTGGGCCTGCTTTTATAAACAAATGAAATTTGGCCTTTTGTTGATGTCGTTATGTTATGAATTTACCATTTAACTCTTTTTTTTCTTCCTCTTTCCTTCTTTCTTTCCAACACTTTTTCTTTTTCATTTTTTCTGCTTTTCTTCTTCTTTTATTTTTTTTTTTTTTCATTTCTTGCGATTTCTCTCTTTTTCCTCTCAGGTGATTTCTCTATATGTCGCCCTTTTTTTTTAACGGTTTTTCTCTTATTCTTCATTCTATAGTATTTTTCCGAAGAAAAAAGTTACAGGTATGTCTGTTAAAGAACAAGACGAAGGAGTAATGAGTGGGAGTGGAGAATGGAGAATGGGACGGGGAGCAAGGAGTGGGAGTGGGAAAATGAGAGGATGAATCTGAAAAAATGAAAACAAAAATGAAAGAAAAAGGTTGTTGGCCTTATAAAGATCAAGACAAAGGAGTGAAAAGCGGGAAAGGAACTAGAAACAGGCCTTCGCGCTCGTTCTTAGGTCAAATGGTACTTTCACATGTTGATGACGTCAACAGAAGGCCAAATTTTGAGCGTTTTTTAAAGTGAGGCCAATTTCGAATGGGCCCATTGGTACAAATTCCTCCAAACGGGGTGTAAACAATTAGCTTCACTTTTCACATTAGGATCTTAACTAGTTTCTCCTAATTTTAATAAAGCATCCTTTATTTGAGGTGCTTGAAATCTTATTACTTTAACACTTTCAATTCGACTTTCTCATGGTGTTTGTGACGATGGTTTGATAGTCAAGTTGGTTATGTGATCTAACAAAAGTTACCATCATTTTATCGATGAAGAAAATAAAGAATAAATATGTTGCACAACTCCAAAAAAATGTCATGGCTCTATGACATGAGCTAGCTATATCAGAAAGTACTAGATTGAGATTATGACAACCACAAAGTATATAAAATTCTCTAAGATTTATTTCGTAACCTTTTTTGTACACCTTCTTGTTTTCATTTCATATCAGATTCATTGTCATATCCTTGTCCTCTTGTATTCGATATATCAACTTTAATATCCTTCATTGTATTTATAAGCACATCAAAATAAACATTTCCCTGTAGTATCTTCGACTTCTAAAAATTCTAAAAAATATTCTTCTATTTTTATTGGACTTGTTGAAATATCAACACACCTATATCAGAGACATTTGATCTTGATGACTTACATCAGGTATACAATCTAATATGACTCAAAAATATTTTGCTTCTTTAATTTTTTCAATAATTATATTTTTTATTTAAAGTTCTATTGTATGAGTTCATTTTGTATATTATGTCCAAGATAATGATAATGAATTTCTTTATTTTGAATATGACGAATATGTTCTTGCGTTATTGTATCGAATTCGACAATTATTTCAATTAAGTTTAAAAAATTTCTATTATTTTCTTGTTAAATTTTTTCATTACTTCCTCGAAATGCTAAAGTATGTTTAGTAAGATTTTTAACAACAACAATAATTCGTGTTAATACTTTATTCCAATGTTCTTTTTCTTTATTAATTAATTCTTGAACATCCTTGTCAATTGTTTTATCTTTTAACAATCTAATTTGTATATCAAGCCAAGCATTGATATTAGTTATGTGAACAAGTTCCATGATTTTTCAGCCGAGAACTAATGTTTTTTTAATCATTTATTCATTAGCCAATTGAAGTGTATTGGATTTAGTACCAAATAACTTACAACAAAAACAATAAACTTTATCGAAATATTTTGAGTAAACTAGCCAATTTCTATCATGTTTTTGGCCATTAAATAAATTTTGAGTATAATGAATATTAGAAAAATGTCTAAATTTTTCATCTTTTGGAAAAATTAAATGACTTTCTCTAATGAGACATTTTTCTACCAATAAGCCAATTAGTTTAGATTAATATTTTTCCATCTTCCTGGATCATGTATATTATAGTCAGAATGTACCATACATGCCTTATTATCATTACTAATATCATCATTATTTTTTCTGTTTCCACTTTCCTCGCTCTCTAGTTTATTTTTTTTCATTCAAGTTTATTTAATTATATGCTTCATTTTCAACCATATAATTATCTACTATTTTTGTTTAATCTTTTGATTTGTCTATAGCTGTCATTTCTTTTATTATATTATCCGTTTTATTATTTTTAATTCCAATAACAAATTTATCAAGAATACATTTTTTAGATTCAATTTATTTTTCTACTTTTCTTTTCTTCTTGAGCTTTTCATATTGAGATTCACATTTTTTAGTTGACATATTGATATTCTAAGTATGCAAATATAAACAAATCTTAGATGTTAAGGTATTGAACAATCAATAATATGAAATATTTTTGTTAAAAAAAAAGGTAAAAAAATGAACAAATAAAACTTGAAACTTTGAAGCAGTTGGACTGAGTTGAGGAAATGATTTCTGCTCTAGCAATTGATAATCAAATTCGTGAAGTCACACAGAATATCGATGAAAATCTGAGAGTTAGAATGAATCTAACCTACCCTATATAATATATTTATGAGGGGAATTGGAAGGGTTTAGTTTTGAAATAAATAAATATGAAATATGAAAGGTCATCAACTCTCCCAACGTAAACTTATGAGAGTTCTCAGGTTATATTAATGGCTGAGATTTTTAAGAAATTTGAAAGAAACTATGAATAAAAAGATAAAATATTAATAAATTTGAAATGTCAGCCAAATTAAATCGAGAGAGTTTATGAGCCCATTCATTATGGATTTTTTTAGTAGTTTGTATTTTCAATATTATAAGAAAATTTTTATGAAAAGTAATAAGTATATTATTTTACATTTTAAATTTAATTTCATTAAAAATTAAATTAAATAGATACCAATATTATAAT
>NC_052356.1:25268238-25462800 GCF_009727055.1 Benincasa hispida
ATATACACACTACTACAAAAACTGTGTTACTTGATGCTTGAAACTTTTGAGTACTTGATGTTTTTATATAAAAAAAGGTCATGTAAATTTGATGAAAAACATCAAGAATAATGGAAAAAAAAGAGGTTGGCGGAAATTTTCGGATTTTTTTCATTTCTTTTTTACTCAACGCTTTATAAATGTCAACTAATTTGTGGTTTAATTTTTTTCGGGTTTCATATATTAAAGAGATGAAAAATTGACGGATGTGCCCCCAAACCCTCGAAACCACACCAAAAACCTATCTCCGACGACTCCTTTTCAACGTCTCCGCTCTATTCACGATCGTCGCCGCTCTCGTCTAACTTCCTCGCCGACATCTATAGATCAATGAACTTCAAGCATTCGACGAGTAGCTATAGCAACCCACACATGAATCAGGTTCGTTTTCTACTTCTCTCTACATGACGTTTGCAAGTTGCATGTTTCCTTCTCCTCTAGACCTATTTTCTAATGAACAAACAACCATTTCTTCTTGATTTATTTCATCTCCGATCCTGTACTCTTTTTACATTTTTAGTAATCAAGAGAGCGAAATTATTTAGACCGACAAACCCTATGATAAAATTAGCTACCGATGATGTGATTTTTGGCTTTTTGGAGACTGTTAAGGGATTGGTTGTTGGTTTATTTATGATTCTCACTCGTGTAGGAATCAATGGTTCAATGAATTTGAGGGATGGAGTTGATGCATCGGGAAGGAAAGGCAAGGTTACTATTCAGATATCTAAATCTCTTCTTTCCATCGATGAAACTTCCGTTTTAGTAATCTTATTAGCTACCCTATCACATAAAAAATGGTATAATCAATTTAGTTTATTGGAAGTAGACAGAAGAAAAAGTTGTTGGTGCAAATGGGCTTCTTAAGGCACATATAGGAGCAGTTTAAGGTGAAGTCTAGAAAATATGAGTAAGTTATGAAATGAAATCTTAGTTGATATTTCTTATATGTATATATATATATACAATATGCTTTTGAGAAATTGATTTTATTTGCGGAAATAGTTTTCCATTGTAATTTGAACGTGTAATGCTCTTCTGGTTCATAATTGTCAATGGAAATTTTTATTTTTTTGGTTTAGGCGCCTAAAAGATTAGGAACTTACTCTTTTATAAACTAGGAACTTATTTTATATGTATTTGTAGATCTGTTTATCATGCTGTGACGGATGTAACGATTGAGGTTTATGGTGGAAGTGTGTTGGGGTCTATGTTGGCAGCATTCAGAAAGTGGTTTTTTCCTCTAAAAAAGTTGCCCCATGAGGGGATATTTTCTATTTCCATCTAAATTGAGAATAGGGCTAGGTATGGTGGCCCATATAGTAGTAATCTTACAAACGTAGTCACTTGGAATTCTTTGGTTACTGGTCTATCCTTTGATGGCAATTACTTTGTTTCTAGAGATGTTAAAAAATGGGATTGAACCCACCCTCTTTGGTTTATTTGGTGTTCTAGTGGGCTTTTCTCAGTTTAACTAGAAAGCTTGGAAGTCAACTCCATGGTTTGAGTTTGAAGCTGAGGTTTTTGTCTAATGTTGTTGTTTAGAAATTCTACAAATCTTTCTTTGAAACCCTTTGTTGCATAGTTCCCAAAGGAATTTGTTTAATCTTGTTATTTTGATAATATCCCATATGTGCTTCTTTCATTTTTATAGTGCTCAAGAACAACATTTATTTTGACTTTTAGGGGAAGAATTAATGGCATATTACATATTAGTTAACATTTCATCAATTTATGATTCTTGAAAATTCTCATTCTCTAATTGGAACTTGATTATAGTCTTCAAATTAAGTGTTAAGGTTGTTTTAAGGTAAAACTTATCTAAACATTCTTTCAATTTTGATTTAGGATTCTAAGTTGATATATTTATATTATGTGTGAAAGTTCTAAGGAGTTTTATGACGTGTATCTTTTGTTATAGGACCCAGCTCCATTGTCATATCTTTTTGAAAAAAGGCATACAAGAATTATGACATCTCATTGGAGGTACTTAATTCATTCCATTTTACTGCTGTTTTTTTTATATAGTTGTTTTTCTTTTTTTTTTTTTTTTTAGTTTGTAGCTTGATTAACCGTACTTTTGATTTGAAACTCCCAAGTCATATCATATTCAATGTCATCGATAGTTCTAATCTGAGTTGAGCTTCACATTTACGGATGTACGGGTCAACTTGTAGCCATATATTCAATATTTTGATTTCAAAAGAATGATTTAGTTTCAAGCTCAAATGTGATTTTTCATTTGTATTTCGTATTAGGTTTGTGAATCATGTTACCATTTACTTTTTTCTTAAGTTTTTAGGACTTTGTAGGTTGTGGTGTTTAACTTTAGTAATAAAAAGTAAAGTAAAGTTAATAATAAAAAAAAGGAAGAAAGAGAGTTTTGTTGAAACAGAAAAGAAAAAAAAATATATATATATATACACATATATTGTTTATAATAAAAAGTAAAGTTAAAAAAAAAAAGAAGAAATTAAATAAATAAAGAAAAAAAACAAAAAAACAGGAAAAAAAAGGGGGCGTCGAAACCCTAGGGCACCCCCTCCCCCATCTTCCAGCCGGCGAGGCGCGCGAAACCCGAAAACAGCTACCAACGGACACGAGCGGTGGCAATCAATGACTGACGGTTGGATGGACTACAGATGTGGTGGACGGTAGCGGCAGACGCTGAACGGGCCTCGCACAAAACTGATGCTAGACAGACAGCAGACGGCTGGCGTTCGACTACGAGCAATACAGCGACGGCCGACGGTTGGGTAGTTGTGGGAGCTTCATGGCGGCGCTCGATTCACGAATGAGGCAAGGTCAACAACGGGCGATGGAACCTCGTTCGTCAGGTGCGACGAGGCTGCGGCTCACGACACGGCTCGGGCTGTCATGGCTCGACGGCTTGGAGTTAAAAGAAGAAGAAGTAGAAATGGGTGAAGTTTTTTTTTTTCCCTCTACCCTTGATTGACTGGGATGAAATTGCTTTGAGCAATAGGGACTCCACTAAATCCAGAATCTAGAAATCTTAGATTTGGTTTTTTTTTTCCCTGGTTAAAAAAATTCTTTTTAAGCTCAAAATCTTACCTTTGATTTTTTTTTCCCATCCCTCATCTTCTAAAACTTTTGGTCATGCACCAAACATTTTTATTAATCGCGTTTTAGCCCTAAATTAAATTAAATTGGGGTGAAACTTGAATTTTTATTTTAAATTCAAAATTTCTGAGCTTCATCCTTGAAATCAAATTAAATTGGGATAGGAGCTCAAATTTTTTCAGAAATTTGGCCATATTCCCAAATTTCTTTCGTTTTCATCTCCGAATTAAATTGGGGCAAAACTTGAATTTTTATTTTAAAATCAAATTAAATAGGGACAAAGCTCAAAATTTTTTAGAAATTTGGCCATATTCCAAATTTCTTTCTTAAAGCCAAAATCTTAAGTTTTCATCTCTAAATTAAATTAAATTGGAGTGAAACTTGAATTTTATTTTAAACTCACAATTTCTGAGTTTTATCCTTAAAAAAACAAATAAAATTGGGACAAAGCTCAAAATTTCTTGCAAATTTGGCCATATTCTGAGTTTTATCCTAAAATCGAGTTGAACTTATGTTGTAAACTCATAGCTTGACTAACACGTCAATTGAGGTCAAATTCAAGAACATATATATTTGGATTTTGATTTCAACTTTATATTTTTTTCGAGATTCATCCACCCATATATGTGCATAAATCTCGAAAGGGGGCATTTGTTGAATGAGAAATTTTGGACCAATCATAAGCTACCATGTCATTTACTAAATTAATAATGAAATTCCAAATCAGTAAATTTAGAATGATTAGGAGTTGTCACATGTCCCGAATTGAAGTTAAAGACAAATTTCGGTGATGTCACGTGGTGTCATCATGACCGTTGAATTGAGAAAGATTAATTTAGCCCAATCTAATATAATTATTTGGGTAAAAGTCCAGTTGAGCCCAAAATTGGGCTTAATGAGGCCTAAATACCAAAGTAGGTCCAGATCCAAATAATTCGGCCCAAAGACTAGGCCCAAATCCACGAGCCCAATAAACCCATGGGTCAACCAGGCCCAAACCCATGGGCCAACTAAACCCATGGGTCAACCCGCCCAAACCCATGGGCCAGACAACCCAAGCCCATGAAACCCATCAAAGAGTCCTATAAATAGATGAACTCTTCTCATTTTTGGGGTCAGCAATTCTGCATTCAGAGAGCCCGGAGAGAATTCATCAGTAGAAAACTTCTGAAGCTGCACTCCTAGAAGATAGAAGACCCTTGAAGATTGAAGTCCTTCGAAGATACAAACAATCTTCCAAGACTTCAACTCTAAGATTATCACATGCTTCGCTTCCTCAAATCAAGCGTACGCATTCGACTAAGAGAGAATCAGAGGATTAAGTACTAGAGATCTAACCACATCGCATCAAATCAACATCAATACCAACTCAAGTTCAACTCCATGAAACAAGTTTCTCCGGAAGCCTTATGCGAACACTAATTCTCCAAGAAGATCATCAAGTCCAAAGGTCGATCATCCAAGAAGATCAACGAGTCCAAAGGTCGATCGTTCAAGAAGATCATCAAGCTCAAAGGCCGATCATCTACGAAGATCAACAAACCCAAAGACTGATCATCCAAGAAGATCAACAAGCCCGAAGACCGATCATTCAAGAAGATCAACCAGCTTAAAGACTATAATTTATTTTGAAAATATCAAAATATTATGTATTAAAGATTGCACTCACTTTCCACAAAATTAATACAAATACAAAGTTCAAGTTCCACGAAATAAATTTCTCTTAAAATCTCATGCAAACAATATCTTTAGTAGTTTTATCATTTAAAATAATTTCCCTTAAAGAAACTACCCACTTCATTTTTCCTTTTTCCTTTTTTTTTTTAGCTTCTCCCCCTCCTATTTTACTTTTCAATTTTCTTATATTCTTTTATACATATTTTTCTTACCAAATGTTATAATTAATGAGTGAAATTACAATCTTACCCTTAAAATTATAAAATTCTCTTTTTTCCCCTTATTCACCCATTCGATTCCATTGTAGTTAATTAGTTATTTAATTTAATTATCAAATATGTAATATTAAATTATTCATTATTGTAAAAATCTAAGGTTATTATATGTAATCTTAAACAATATGTGGCAAACATATATATAAATGGATCATGTTCAGTAATAACTTAGAGAGTCTATAATATATGGATAGGGTTGAGTGTTTTATCTTGGTGACACTATAGATACAATCTTTACAAATAATTAGATCCAAATCGTTCATGTACAAATATGTGAATGTGATTATCTATTTATCGTAATCGAGGAGATTGGCAGTGCATCAAAGTTAAGAAAATGAATTTGAAAAGAGTATATAAAGATAAAGAAACGATAACAATAGAGAAAGAGAAAGTGGAACAAGTAGTGGACCATAAATCTTCTCCTGTGAACTTTCAGATGTTGTGGAGAGAGAAAAGGAGAGCAAAAGGTTCAGAAAATTGCAAATCCGCACTCGATCTACTTGTCATTTACTCCATGCGAAAATGAGCATTGATAGCTCACTAATGGGCCATTTGGTTTGAGGATGAGGGTAGAATGGATATGGATTATATAAAATCTTTGTTTAATTAGAGAATTTGAGATATTTAACTAGAAAAACATTTTTCCTTGGCATTCAGGATGCCTCTCTTTGAATGCTTTTTATTCCTATTGTAATTAGTGGATTTTAAATATCGATTGCTTGTTGAACCTTGTGAATTGCGTGAAAGTAGGATACTCCAAATTCAGTTTTTCTCTTTTTTTTCATTATTTTTCTCTTCTTTTTATATTTATTATTTCAACTTTTTTTTTTTATCATTTTTTCTGCTTTATGTGATTTTTTTACATGTTTTTTTTTATATTTTTTCTTTAATGTATTTATTTTATTTATTTTTACCTCTTCATTCTATTTATTATTCATTTTTTCTATTTTTATTTTTTATTTTAATTTTATTATTTTACTTCCTTTCATTCTTATCACTTTATTTCATGTTTTTCTGTTCTATGATGAAGATTAAATAAATTATTTTGTTCAAAATTATTATGGTGTAAAACAGTTATTGAAGGGTAAATTTGGTTTAATTTAATACTTTATAGTTGCTTATTATTCTAGCAACTTTAATTATAAATTATTCATCTTACAAATACTTGCAATTAATAATTTTATTATTATAATTATTCGATTGTTAATAATTATTTTTCTCAAAATTTTGAATTGAATTTATTGTTTATCAATTAATCTATAAAATTTCGAAGAGTTGTCATAATTAATTTTATAAATTAAATACAAAGATAATTTGTTCCCATAAAATTCAAATAGCATTTCCATGCACAACAAAACACAGTTATCCTTGATTCCCATCAATCTTATTCCCAAGTTTATAATTCTCGATCATCCTTAATTCATGGGCATCTAGAAAACCTTAAAGCAACGGCCTCTAAAGGATGTCAAATCCTTTGATGGATCATAATTTTTTGTGCCTACCTTAATTTCATAGTATTAGTGTAGTATGCAGGTCAAACCACATAGAACAGTTGCATTTCTCAAGTAAAATCTTAATGTTCCAAGATAACTAGAAAGGGTGAGGGTTTGTGTGATTCTTGAATAACTTAAATAAGAGACAGTGTGAACGTAAGAAAAGAGAAAACTACTGTGCTTGAAGAGATCTAGCTTGGGTATTTTCGGAGTCCTTCCCAATTAGTTACTTGATTATTGAACTTGTCTAATCTTAGCCAAATTAATTAGTAATACTAATCAATCAACCTAATTAACTAATTAGCTCCATGTATTAGATGAATTCATGTTAATTCATTGGTATAACCTCATTAAGGTTAAGGTAATGCTAAGTTGCCTATAGGTAATGCCTAATTAAAATCTCAATTGGGTTCTACCCTTGGTTAACCAATATTTATTGAATGGGCACCAAAAAAATTCATAAGTTGACGTAACCACTTGCCTTGATTCATTGACTTAACAATAATGGATTAAGTGTAAATTCTTAGCAAAAGATCATGCAATCTCAACTAGTTTGTCAAACATTCTCAAGAGAACAAGATAAAAAGGAATTCATTGGGGAAAAACCCAAGAACACAAGCATCAATTCAGTTTAGACTAAGAATATTGTCTCACAAGTTAACATAAAAGAGTAAAGACTCTTACACCCAAGCTAAAACTTACATGTTTAAGCCGATAATCATTATCCAAATAGAAGCACTATGATTAAATTGCATCAGTACAATCCCCTCATGAATAAAATTAAACGAATGAAGAGTTTTTGCTAAGGGAGAATTTGAAGAAGTGATAACTTTCATTGATGTTGCAATGCTACAAGACACAAGCACTGTCTCGAACTTTGGAGCGTCGTGATGCTTCCTTTCTTCACAACCTCTGTAAATCACGTCAGGCACAGAGCTCCACTTGTTAGTAACATTCTGTGGATGGCACAGTGACGTTAGCCCTCAAGGGCTGCTTTGGTCCTCTTTTGTAATTAATAAATTTCCTCGATATTCGTCATGTACAAGTGAGTACCATCTATTTGAATAATTGGCCAACATCTATTACAGACAAATTCAATGACCAAATGCCCAAAAAATAGAAATAGGTTGACATATCCTTCAGTAAGCATGCCTTTTAATCTCCACTTCACACATGTTCCGGGATTGGTCTGTTTAACCATATACAGTCACTTGGGCAACAATTTGTATCACTCGTCCCAGTCACCAAACACTTTAGGCAACATATTTATTTTTCCCTCCCACATCCTATGGTAAGGAATATAATATCCAAATTTTGTTTTTATGTCAGACTATAGTTGTGTCACACTGATGGACAGTTTTTCTTTTACAGCATCACAAAACGCTAGTGCATCAACGAAGAATCTAACTGCATATGACTTTGACTAAGTTATGAATAAAAACATGTATCTTGCCCAACATACTTAGTGATCTCAAATAAGACATGTAATTTTTCTTTGTTGCACGAAGTCTCCATTTGCAACATTCTTTCCATTTCTTACACCGAATTGCCCAAATCATCGGTGTCGATTTCACAACTTCTTTCCATTTCTTACACCGAATTGCATTCATCTCCCCATCAGTGAATGTATCTGAAGTAACTCATGTTCACGACCATAAAAGTCCAACACCTCAAATTCATCATATGTTTCTGTTCTAAAATCCATGTATCAATTCTTAGCCATCACATGTTCATCATCACAGACTGGTGCAATTGATTCAGGATCAGGGTCAATATATTGAGTTAGGTCTTCAAACTGACTAAAGGGTTGTGCATTCGAGTTTATATCCAACCTTACCCTACTCATATTTACATATAAATGCACTAAATTCGAGAGCAACATCACAATTGAAAACATTAGGTTCATTGCTTGTTCATTAGTAATAGGAAATGACATAAACCTTACTTATCTTAATGATATTAGATTAGGATGTCTATATACCTTTTTTAATTGGTTTGCTCCCATATCTACACCAAGTGATATCCCTACCATTTCAATGAATTTTTCAAAAATAAGGTCATTGTTCACATTTATGCTAAAATCCCCACATGCTGGTTGGTCACATTCAACTCCATCAACACCATCAATCATATAACCATTTATAAACAACATACATTCCAAATATATGTTTGTCATTTTCTAATACAT
This sequence comes from Benincasa hispida, assembly GCF_009727055.1. Taxonomy (NCBI): domain Eukaryota; kingdom Viridiplantae; phylum Streptophyta; class Magnoliopsida; order Cucurbitales; family Cucurbitaceae; genus Benincasa; species Benincasa hispida. The sequence goes on from NC_052356.1 coordinate 25,276,992, forward strand.
TACCACTACTACAAAAACCACATTACTTGACGCTTGGAATTTTTGAGTACTTGACGTTTTTATTAATGAAAATAAGCGGAGGTTGACAGAATTTTTTGGATTTTTTCATTTCGTTTTTACTTGACGCTTTATAAATGTCAAGTAAATTTATGGTTAAAGGGTTTCATATATATCAAAGCTCGTCATCCCTCTCACACCTTTCCTCTTTTTCATTTTCCCTCTCATCCCACGCTTCAACTTCCGTCCATCTCTTTCAACTTCTCCCTAATTTTCTTTCATCTCTCCCTTCTTAGGTAGCCACCCTCCTCTCTCACATTTTCTTCCTCTTCTTCACGATTTTTTACTTTTTCTTCATTTGTCTATTCCATTAATGTGTTTAGTAGCATACCCGCTGGCAGTTTGTTTCAGCCGCCAACCAAAGAAGCATCTAACTGTAGATCTATTGCTGTTCAGTCGTTGAAGGTCGACGTCGTCTCGATTGCTAGCCATGAGATGAGTTTTCCGCCCTCTCTCTCTCTTCTCCAACCTAATCCAACCCTTTCTCTCTTAGCCCTTAGATCTACCATCCTAATAGCCAATACGTCGCGTATCTGTCGTAGCTCGTTGCCGATGTACTCCGCCCTTAGTCAGCAACCATCCAATTTTTGTCAAATTTTGTAAGTGCTATGGATGATTTGATGATTTGTTTGTTAGTTTAGGATTTGTTTGTTTGATTGATTTTTGTGGAGATGTGGCTGAAATGGATGATTTGATGATGTAGTGGGTTTCTTGAAATTTTTTGAATACCCATAAGTTTTTTATACAAATTGATTGATGCTCTTTGTGATTCGATTTTAGATTCAAGATTTGGAGAACATTAGTGTGTTGTCCAACAAGTTGATATCGATTTCGGTAAGATTTTCGGTAAGTATATGAGGTATATATGATTTGCTATTGGATATTGGGTTTGTTCCATTGTTGCCCACAATATTTTGGTCGGTGTTGGTAGTTTTGCTTGAAGATTTATGAACACTCAATAAGTTTTGATATTGACTTAGTAATACCTGGCACTTTTTTGGTGTTAGATTGAAGTGTTGGAAGGAGTTGAGTTGTTGTCCAATAGGTTTGAGACCGATCTTGACAAGGTTTTGATAAGTTTGGAGGTTAGTATTAACCGTTCTTTGTTACCCATTGAAGTATTGGTCTAATAATTGAGTTATTTTCAATTTTTGATGTTCAATTCAAAGATTTAAAGGGATTGGAGCTACTGTCCAATAAAGTTAACGATATTTGGACGTTTTGATAGGTATCAAGGCCTTGAAACTCTTTTGGAATTGTCACATAGTTGCTGAAATTTGGGTTTGTAACCATTATTATTGAACTTTTTGTTGGTTGGATTACTTAGTTATAGTTTTGAAGTGGCATTTGAATCAAACCATTCTTTGGGTAATCTATTTGGAGTTAATTGATTGTTTTGGTGGATGAAATTAGGTCCTAAGGGTTGAACTTAAAATTGGATTTATGATTATTGGGTATAATTCTAGACTTTTGTGGGAGAAGCTTATTTTTTTTATTTATAATTTTGCTATCATATTTTTTTTTAAAAAAAATTGTAACTAGAGTGGCTACCTTAGATTCAAATTATTTGTAGATGAAAACTTGCACGTTTTCTCTTATTTGATTCTAATGATGTGTTTCTTATCTGGTGATCTGGATTTTGTTGAAGAGTGTATGGTGAGACACACTTGGTTGTTGATTTTAAACAAATATTTTGGGAGTGTATTTTTCTCTTTTAGGTGTGGTTTATCAAATTTTCAAGGGAAAGATTGCTGAAATTTTTATAAAATTTGATTTAAAAAATTCTACTTCTAAAAGTTTTTACTATGAAAGATTGTTACCACTTAGTTTTGAAAAATGCTTTTAGAGTACGACATTGGATTTCATAATTTAGTTTATTTGATTTTAAGTGTTTGAATTATATTCTCAACTATTGAAAACTATTTGTTATTATGGTTTAGTAAAATTTTTATGTGTTTGATTAAGTTTTAGCAAGATTAACACATTTCATATTCTGTTGAACTTAGACTTGTTGTGCTACTACTTAGTTGTGGGAATGAGTGTTGCATGCATAGAAACTTTTTATTGCTTGTAGATAAGATTGGGCGTCCAATATTCTCTTCTATTCATTGATTTCTATATTAGTTTTCTATTAAATGTGTACTTTGATTGCATTTATAGAGGGATTACAATTGTGTCAAGTCGCTTTCACTTGAAAGTTATGAAAGTTATCTACATTTTTCTATTTTAAATTCTAGCATATGTTTGATTTGTTGATAATCTTCTTCCTCTTATTTATATTTTCTCAAATCTCTCCCATCTTCCTTCGTTTTGCAATGAAAGGTAATTGTTTCTCCTGGGGCTGGATATGGTCAAAAGAGAATAAATGAAATCCCAGTAAATCTTAACTTTAAGTTGTAGATATTTTTTAAGTTTCGAGTATGATATTTTTCCATTGCATAAAGTAAGCCAATCACGTACATTTTTCCTTATGTGTGACTTTTTTCGTTGTTGTTTCTTAACACTTATTTATATATTTTGAAATTTGATGTTATCTCCTTTTATTTTATTTTGCAGGTTGACTTGCTTAAACATGACTTGCTTGACCTTTAATTCTCGATCTTTAGACTTCAAAACTCAATGTATAGAATAAATAATGTACTTTGTTGAGAGGTTACTTATTAAACAATTTGTCACTTTTGTGTTTGTTGAAAGTTGAGTTTTGTATACAAAAGCAATAATTGAGATTTTATTTTGTGCTTGTAGATATGAAAGAGAAATATTGTTGTAATTTGAACATATTGAATTTTTAGTGCATATATTAAGATGATAGATCTTAAATGTATAATGTTTATTTGGTTGATATAATTGTTTTGTTCAAATACAAGGAAGAAAATGAGAATATCAATCAGGACATTTAATTTGGAAAAGAAAAAAAGACATACACTTGACAAATAAAAAACAAGAAGAGTTATCATATATTATACGTAATTAATGTTAAGAATCAATAAACTTGACATATCACCAATGTCAAATGTATTATCTTTTTTTATACGAAAATTATATCAAGAAACATTTGTCTTGATGTTTTTTTCATAATCAAGTTATCACATTATACTTGACAGCCGAATACTCGGCGCTTTATATGATAGAATAAACTAATATGCAGTGGAAGAAATCAGAATAAAAAAAACACTCTAATTACATTTAATTTGAGTTTTAAAACATGCAAAGAAACAGTTTTCTAGAAAGGGTTTTATGAACACATTACCTTTGATGAATCTTTTCAAAACACTGCTATTCTCTACGAATTCAGGCTTCAAATTAGCAATGGACCACTACAGAGACCTTCTCTATTATTCTCTAGCTTGGATTGTGTGGTGGAAACACTGAATTGAGTAGGATTTGAACTTAAAATGAAGAGGGTTTGGAGAGAAGAACAACAACCTTTTTTTTTCCTTCAAATTTTTAGCATCTATATACTTGCACGAACATCAAATTGAAGTTCAATACTTCAATTTATTGATAAAGACCATGCAAATCATTTTGTAAAGTTGATGTCACTTCAAGTTTCATTGAAATTGAAGTGCCATGAGGTGGAATCTTAAGTGGAAAAATCCATGGATTTTCCTACTTTCTCTTTTTTTCTTTTTTTCTTTTTTCTTTTTAATTTAAATCCAATTTAATTTGATAAAATTTGATTACTTTTAAAACTTAATCTTGATTTTTCAAAAAAAAATTCTAAATTAAGTTTTACAATTTTGAATTTCCAAAAAAAATCCAAAATTTTAATTAATCAAATTGTCAATTTTGAATACTAATTTCAAAATTGGATTAAATTGGATAATTAATTAAACTATAATTAATTCAATTTAATATCAAATATTAAATATTATATTTCACCTCATTAAATATTTAAATTATTATTTAAATGTTTTGAACTCTCCAATTTCGTTAACTATATCTAATATAATTAACCAAACCTTAAATTGAATTTGAATGCTTCAAATTCAAAATTCTAATTTCGATTTTGAACATTTCGAATCCGCTCAATTCACTAATCCAAGATCTAATTTACAAGCTAGTAGAAGGACCTTATGGACCTACAGATCATGAGCTCCAACGATTTGAGATTAATTGGTTAAACTCTTTAGACTGAATTAATCAATATTCGTTAACTACCGAGACACACCACTATAGCTCGATAGTTACACTCTCCTCATTGTAGATATATTTCTGTCCATTTTAACCATAATCGGTAAGTCGATCCTTCATAGGTCGTTCATATTTAAAACTAGGTCAAAATTACCATTTTACTCCTGTAAATACATCTTGCTCCTTGAGCTCCCACTGATCCTTCATTGAACAATTGGTTTATAGACCAACTTATAAACCATGACACTCTCGATCATGAGAAGGTGGAGCCCCATTGTTCAAGATCAAGAATCAACACTTAAGGGAACAACTTATCTGCTAACCCTAAGTCGGGTAGGAGAGAATTTCATCTTGCAAAACTATATCCCCAGCTATCTATCCGATCTTATCCTAAAATGGGAGGCTTATTGAGTAGTGTTGATGGACTACTCTTACCTATGTAGATTAAAGGATAATCCCAAATAGATAGGAATTCATAGTTAGCTCAGGATTAAGATTGAGTTACCCTATGTCATTGGATTTGAAATAGTCAGTTTTAACCGTAAACGATCATTTATAAAGAAAAGTGACTATTTTGAGATCCGATCTTATGCAAACTCATTGCATAGGATGCCCCCACTCACATTCCGTTATAGGAATAATTTTGGGATCACATTATCTATATCCATATACAAAATAGGCCGCATCCAATAGAATCACGAGGATGAGGTATCCAATCCCATCCATATACTTATGGACCATTTTGGCTATCTACTAAAACTTGATCCTATTTTATGTGCCCACATAAAGCAAGTATTTATATTGTAGTCATGGTTTTATTTAGATTTTTATAATAGAATGCAATATCAAATAACAATTTATTGAAAAAAATATTCAATAATACTTTTATTGATAAATAGAATATGTTAACAATATTTACGAACTACAAGTTAAGACATTCCCAACATTATAAGCATCAGGTATACCATTTACTTGACATTAGAAAAATATCACCTAATCCAATTTATGTAGTAGTGTACCAATTATTTCACTAAATATCAAACTTAAATAATAACAAAAATACTAAACGTTTGTATCGAAAAAGCTCTAACCCTAAACCCTAAAAACTCTAATACTAAAAGAAAATGGATATTACAAAAAATATTTTAAAAAAATCACTCAAATTAGTAATTTTGTATTAAAAACAAACAAAAAACACTAAACTTTTTAAATTTAAAAACTAATACTATAAAAATCGAATATTATTAAAAACAAACAAGAATACTAAACTTTTTGTATTAAAAAACTATAAAAATAAAATGCAAAGAAAACTCAAATTCCAAATATATTGTACTAAAAAAATCAAACTTTAATATTAACCTTTTTGTATTAAAAACCCTAAACCCTAAACCCACACTTAACTCAAAAACCTAATAATCCAAGAATATCATAGTCATATATATATATACTATATAACATACAATTTATAAAAAATATCTTTCCAAATTTAGTAATTTTTATTAAATCAAACAAAAGTAGACTCAAACCTATAATATTAAGAAAACTGACAAACAATCACAAACCATCCCTTAAATACAAAAAAAAAAAAAAATGCAACATATATAAACACAAATTTAAGAAATTCACACACAAATCTAGTAATTTTTTTAATTAAAAAAAACAAAAAACAAGCTTTTTTAGAAGATTTTTATAAAAACTTACTAAAAAAACATAATATTGAAAAAAAATAAAAAAAACAAGCCTTAATTCAAGTAAATCATTTTATGTAATAGAGATACCTTTTAAACATAAAATTGCTATACTATGATATATAGTATAGTAACTTGAGATATGAAAGATGAAAGTAATTGAACTAAAAACAAACGTAATTAAACATTAAACATTTCATTTTATTCTCAAAATAACACTACAAAACCCGTAACACTCACAAATATAAATTATCTATTATATAATAGACAAGTACAATTATTGGTTAATAACATCACGTAGTAATAAAGTTGAAAATTAAAAATACTAATTACATGATCTTATTAAAAATATACCTGGCAATATGAATGAGTGCCCTATAAATCACAAATCTTTGATTTTTATTTTAATTATGCCAAGTTTTGAGACCCTCAACTTGTCTTATACTTGTGTATACTTTTTTTAAAGATCTTTTGAATTTTGTTTCTCATCTCTTTGATTTTTGCTTCTTCCCTCCTTTTTCATTTTTTTTTCTTCATTTTATTTTTCTTTCGCAGTTTTGCTCATCTAGTCTTTTATTTTTTTTTTTTTTAATTCTTTCTTTTATCCGATTTTTGCTTCTTTCCTTTTTTTTTTTTTATTTTCTTTCATTTCCTTCTTTTCTTCCTTTCTTTTTCTTTCCTTTATTTTTTATTTTCTTTCATTTCTTTCTTTTTTCTTTTTTTTTTTTAATTTTCTTTTCTTCGATTTTTGCTTATTCCTTTTTTTTATTTTTATTTTCTTCACTTTCTCCGATTTTTGCTTCTTCCCTTATCTTTTATTATTATTTTTTTCTTTTCTTTCTCTGTTTTTTGCTTCTTCCCTTTCTTTTTCTTTTTTTAGTTTTTCTTTCATTTTTTTATTTTTGCTTCGTTTTTTTCTATTTAATTTTCTTTCTTTTTTTCAGTTTTTGCTTCTTCCCTTTCTCTTATTTTTTAAAATTTTTCTTTCTTTTATTTGAATTTTTTTCTTCTTCCTTTTTCTTTCACAAGAATTATGAGGCTGAATTCCACATGCAGGACTTGAAAGTACTCAATTCATAAGTGACTTAATACAAACAAGCCAATCATCAAGTTTGATTATTATAACAAATAATAAATATAAATAGCAAATGAAAGTTTATTAGTGATAGCCTAATATTTTCTACCATTGATAGCTTAATCTTTTATTATATTTTCATAGTTAATAGTCACTTATAGAAATCTATCATTGATAGGAAACTTAGTGAATTGAATTAATAAAGTTGAATCTCAAACTAAAATGTAAGTGGAATACCTATAATTTATCACTAATAGCATGTTTATCAGTGATAAAATCTATCATCGAAAAGAAAAGAGACTTATAAATATTTGGGGAGGACAAAAAAGGGGCAAAAAGGTGTTCAGTAGCTATGATTAATAGAAGCTACTACTGATAGCATGTTACCAGTGATAGAAGCTAATAATAATAGCATGTTATCGATGATAGAAGCTATCCGATAGCACGTTATCGATGATAGAGAACTATCACTGATAGCATGATATCAGTGAGATCATTTATAACATCTTATTATTGATGTTATCAGTGAAAGAAGTTATCACTGATAACCACAATATGAGTTATGTTAGTGATATCGGTGATAAAACTTAGGTGATATCTATATATCAAGTTTCTTTCAAAGGTGATAACCAGTTATAGAAGTCTATCATTGATAGCCTTAAGTGTCAATATTTCAAGGTTGATTCTAATTGATGAAAGTCTATCAGTGATAACGACTGATAGCTGCTATCAGTGATAGCCATGATAAAAGATTATTAGTGATAACTACTATGGTAATCAAAATTGTTGGTCTTCTTTCAAAGTTGATCACTATTTATAAATCTATCATTTGATAGCCACTGATAGCCTAAAGTAGTAATATTTCAACGTTGATTCCAATTGATGAAAGTGAATCAATGATAGCTACTAATAATTGATAGCAAATTAAAAGCCAATATTTCAAGATTGTATTAATTTTTCTCAAATTGAAAGCTATCGCTGATAGCAACTATCATCGATAGCAATTGATAGAAGCTATCAGCGATAGCAGCTGATAGCAGCTATCAGTGACTATCATTGATAGCTTTTAATTTGAGAAAATCGGGAAGAAGCGAACAAAATGGTGGCTAGGCATGGGTTTTTTAGTCTTTTACCATTTTTTGATCTATATATGCAATTATTTTATCCTTGTACTACATATTCTATTATTTTGGGCTTAAATTCTATTTATGCATCTAGCCCTATATAATATCTACAATGCAAAAAAAAAAAAAAAAAAAAAAAAATCACTCATATAACTAAACTGTACTAGAAAATGTAACTCTAATACTAAACTTTTTTTTTTTAAAGAAAAGTCTAAATGTTAAAAACTCTAATATTAACAAAACCTAATATTATTTAAAATATAAAAGACAACATTAACATGGTAGATCTAGTATAATATGAATAAGAACATTAAACTATAGGTAAAGAAATTCCTAACATCAAAATATAAATATTCCTGAATTCAATAACCATTACAAAAATAAATAAGAACATTAAAATGGTATGTCTAGCATAATATAAATATAAGAAAATATTAAAAAAAAAAACTAGTAGTAAATAAAAAGTAAACTCATAAATTCAACAGTGGACCACTTTTTTCGCTTAAAGAGAACGGTCCCTCTTTTCTTGTTATTTGTTATCCATCACAACAACAAAACTACGAAAAAATAGAATAATATGAGAATATGGATGTATAACTTATTTACTATAATTAACAAATAGAAATTTAGTGGTACCTTTTCTTGGTTCTTTGTTTCCCAAACAGCAACAAAGCATTGGAAATTTGCGAAGAGTTCCTGGGCACACTCCGAATGGTACTTCTCTTTCGAAATCTCGTCGAAGTCGTACAACTCCTCATTCCAAGGAGTGTTAGTGTAACATCCTGAATTTTAGGAAAATTTAAGTTAATTATCTAAAATTATTGAGTTTAAATTTCCCTTTCATTTCGGAAATTTAGATTAAATTGAAATAATTGAAAAATTTTTATTGGTTAAATTGAATTTAATTGATTAGATATTCAAACTAATTATCTTGAAAATATTGAATTTTGCTTCCCTTTGATTTTGGATTTTAGGGTCAACTTAAAAAAAAAATTAAAGAGATAATTAACTGCATATGGTTTTGAATTGATTTAAATATCTGTAACGATTTAATTTATATCAAATTGATGGATCTTATGCCATTTAATTTAGGTTTTTGAAGCCTAAATTAAGATAATTTGAAAAGTTAATTGATTTAATAATTTAATAGAATCTTTAAAGATTTTGGATATATTGTTATAAAATATTTTATTTATCTTTTCAAAATTTGAAAAAAAAAACAAAAGAATTGAGATTTTTCGAAATTAAATGAGAGTGAAAAGAGATCAGGGAGAAAGCAATTCGGTTTTTCAGCGGCAACTTCCACAAAATTGTTGATTGTAGAAGTTTGAACTATTGGATCGTGCTCAAATTTGATCATTCTGACGGTTGGATCGTTGTTTGAAGATATGGTTTGTTTGTAATCATTGCTGAATAAAATATGTAAAACTAGAAATTCTCCTTCTCTCTCACTCTCACAAACACTCCTCATGCAAGACCCTCACTATCCGCCGCTAGCCTAAACTATTTATGTCGTTCGACAGCAACACCTGCTGCCTATCTATGGTTGCCACCGCTGTTGATACCATTGTCATCGAAATTGATATTTTGGGTAAATTTTAGAATTCTTGGAGGTTCTTGACCACTCATTAGCTTTTGACCCAAATTGATTGATATCCTTTATGTTTCGCTTTTAGATTGAAGTTTGGGAGCGTTTCTGGTCACTATCCAACAAGGAAAACGAGTTTTTGAACATTTACTATTCGAAGTTTGGAGATCAATGGCGTGCTTTCTAGCAGGATTTACGATCATTTGGTCCTTTTGTTGGTTTAGTTCAAGTAAATTGTTGGAGTTGATTGTTGAGATAACTGTCCTTGACTTAATTTGAGGTAAATGGTAGTATTACCGATGTCTTCGTGTCAGGCGACCTATATTAGATTTTTAAAGTTAATTAATGAACTCTAGAAGCATGATTTTATCGTTGTGATATATTTGTTGCATGCAATTATGAGTATTATGAGCATGTTTGAAATTCTAAACAGTACTGAAACTATGTATGTGATGCATGATTAGACAAATAGGACAGTTTACCGTCTCGCCTTAATGCATATTTTATTTCATACGACTGACGAGTCTAGTTTCATGTTTGAGGTGTGCCTTTGGACCGTTAGACATGCGTGAATCAACAGGTTAATGTTCATGTTATTTTTCCATATTTGACGGTATGCCTTCGGGCCGCTAGACATGCGTGAATCGATAAGTTCACGTTCATGTTATTTTTTCATGTTTGACGGTGTGCCTTCGGGCTGCTAGACATGCGTGAATTGACAAGTTCACGTTCATGTTATTTTTTCATATTTGATGGTGTGCCTTCGGGTTGCTAGACATGCGTGAATCGACAGGTTCACATTCATGTTATTTTTCCATGTTTGACAGTGTGCCTTCAGGCTACTAGACATGTGTGAATCGACAGGTTCACATTCATGTAATTTTTTCATGTTTGACGGTGTGCCTACGGGCCACTAGACATGCGTGAATCGATATGTTCACGTTGATGTTAACTTTCCATGTTTGATGGTGTGCCATCAGGCCACTAGACATGCAAGTCAAGGCAAGACATTACGTCCTTTGTTTTATTTTCATCATTTAAGATAGATGTAGTTGTTTGAGTCACGGGCCCATCATTCTTTGCTCGTGGATGCATAGCCTAATTCCAGTAATGGGATCACTTATTGAGTATTTTATACTCAACCTTCTTAATTAATGTTTTTCAGGTAAGGATAGGAATGAACCGGCAGGTGACGAGAAGGACCTGCAATCGTGCCATATGGGACATGTAAATCGCTTCCGCTCAGTTTACGTTTTCAAGCTATTTAAAAGTTTTGATTTGAGACTCGATGTTGGTCAAAATTTTATCGATTTAAGTTTTTTTTTTCTTCATTATTTTAGGGGCCCCGGACAAAAGTTTTATTTATTTATTATTTATTTGTTTTCGAGTTTATTTTGGAAAAACTATTCTTATTGTTTTAATGATTTTTTTTTGAACAAAATATATGGGTTTTAAATGTGTATTTAGTTATAACGGTCTTTTTCAGGTACTCGAAAGGTTAGATCATTAGAGTTGGTATCAGAGCCTAAGTTTTAGGTTTTGTAGACTGACTTATGATGTAAGTCTTCGTTTTGTGTCCCTTATGGCTATTCACGGATCCTTCATCCTCGCCAGGTATATTCTTTCATTAAATGTTTTATGGAAATTATGTTTAAAAGGCTTCATGTCTAAGCTTTATGTATTGACTGATTGTTATTGCTAGTTTAACGACCTAAAAGAAGTTAATATGAGATGATATTTTGTGTTATGGAAAGAAAGAAGGATCATAATAAGGCCATTTGGCGTTAGTTTAATTCATGGACGGACTGTTAGAAACAGACATATATTTCTGTTTAGGGATATTAAAACCTGATAGAACTATGAAGTGTTATGCACTTATGACATGAACGAAAGAAATGGATGTATTTGGTTAAGCTATAGAATAAGGTGGGTGAATTGGAAATTCACTGGGGAATAATATTAAGTTTTGCGTTACGAGAATAAAACTAGTGGTGCTACAAAGAACTTTATCACAAGGCACACGTTCTTAGTTACGAGATTAAAGTTTCTTTATAAGATAAGAAAGATGTAAAAAAGAGACTATAAATTCTATTAAGGATTACTAGACATTAAGTAAAAAATGTTCCAAGGAAAATTTTGAAAGGGTTAATAGGTCATGATCACTTTCATGGTATCGAAGTTGGTGGACCGAGTAATGTATGGTGTTTTGGTTCTTTATGTAACGTGCCTAAAAAGAAGAAGAATTACTAGATGGAGCATAAAGCGATAGTATGAGGAACTCTTTACAAGACTTAGGTAAGATGAATTGGTCAAGGAATGCCAAGATGTTTGAACTATAGTTGCCTTTAGATGGGAGAGTTTTTGGATTGAAAAATTCTTAAGGTGTTTGGGTTTGAACTATGTGTTTGTTGCAATGAAAAGGTTCAAGATTAATTAACTATACCAAAAGGAAGGATAAACATTTTGAAGTTTAAAAGCAATGTTATATTGTGGGGATACACTATTATGGTTCCAAGTTTAGAATAGAATTTTAGATTTATGTAAAAGGTTATAAAGGGTCATATGTCTTGGTTTAGGGATTATGTTTCACTCTGAAAGTGAAAAGTGCACCTTCAAGTAGTTGGGTTAAGCAATGATAAATATGAAGAAAAATAAAAGTATTTAAGGAAAGGTTTTTTTTTTTTTTTTTTTTTTTTTTTTTTTTTAAAAAAAAAAAATTTGGAGAGGTAAATGGAAATTAATATGTTCAACACTTCCAAATAGTTAAATATGATTTGGATTTTAAAACTTGATATGGGTGGATACAAGGCGTTGGTTTTAGTGTAAAGGAGGAACCTCTTATTACCATTTGGAACTTTGGACTATAGTAGGCATTATTCCAATATATATAATATATATAATATTATATATATTATATATATTATATAGCTTACTTAGGTTGTTGGATTGTAGATTGTGAAAGGGAATTCGAAAGTCACATATTTTGGTACAAATATATTTCATTAGGAAAGTGAAAAAGAGCTCCTGGATTTGGTGGTCTTCATTAGTTGTAATTTTGGATTAGTTAAACTTCTGTTATATAGATTTGCTTCTGTTATATTTTTTGTTGTATAGTTTTGTTAGTTTTTGATTTTTGAGCTACATTATTGGTGTATAATATTGGTGGTGAGGAAATGATAAAAAATGGGAAATGACTTTTCTTTCCCTTTACTGATACATTTAGTTTTTTTCTTATTAATATGGTATCAGAAGTTTTTTAAAAAACTTTCTTCTTGTCGTCTTCCTTCGCACGCCAATTAGCCATGAACCACTCCTCCTTTGTCCGATCTTCTACCACTTTCAATCAGTTTTTCGGGCAATATTCCGGTAAATATTCCAACGCCGTCTATCTCATCAATTAATTTTATCAATTCCAACCAAGAATCTTTTTCCATTTCTCATAAAAACCCTTACTTCCTTCATCATAGCGATACCTCCAACCTTTTTCTTGTCACTGAGCCTCTCACCAACACCAATTATGTTACATGGAGGTGCTTGATGATTCTTGCCTTGTCGATTTCGCAACAAATTAGGCCATCATTGATGGCTCTTTCGTTCAGCCCATAGGTGATCTCCTTCCTCTTTGGATTCGAAATAACAATGTTATGATTGCCTGGATCTTAAACTCTGTTTCAAAGCAAATTTCATCCAGCATTCTTTTCACCAATTTTGCTAGGGAGATTTGGCTTGATCTTCAAGATAGGTTTCAGGAATGGTCCTCGTATTTTTCAATTAAAACATGGGTTGTCTAATCTGAAACAAGAACAAGATTTAGCAACTATGTATTTTTCCAAAACTAAAAGATTTTGGGATGAATATATTTCTTATCAACCGGGTTGCACATGTGGTAAATGTACTTGTGGTGGTGTTCGATCCACTCATGACTTCATCCAATTTGAATATTTGTTGTGTTTTCTGATAGGTTTGAATGATGAATATAACCATGCTCGTTCCCAGATACTTCTTATGGACCCTTCCCCACCAATCAATAAGGCTTACTCCGTAATTGTTCAACAAGAACAGTATCTTTCTGCCTCTGCTCGACCATCAGCTACTGTCACTTTAGCCGTCCACAAGTCTGAAAATAATTCCCAGTCCTAGCTTAACCACAATACCAATAATTCATCCAAGCAAAACAAGAATCGTCCTATTTGCACATATTGTCACATTTCTGGCCACACCAATGATAAATGCTACAAGTTGCACGGTTATCCGCCCAGTTACAAGCCAAGAAACAGAACAACTAATCAAGTTCATAAGGTTCCAAATGATGCCCCTTTTACTGCAAGCTCGACTGTTGATACTACTCCCACAACACCTACATCCTCTGTTAACCTCAACAATGACACCCTTACTCGGTGTCATAATATACTTACTATGCTTCAGTCCAAACTTGCTGCTGTTAAGGTTGACAATGATGCTATTAATCATGTAGCAGGTACTTATTCTTCCAATATTCCTTTCGGGGGCTAGATTTTTTACTCCGGTGCTTCTACACATATATGTTTTCAAAAACATATGTTTGCTAATTTGAGGCCTTTTGCTAGTTCTGTCCTTTTGCCTAACAAAACATACATACCAGTTCATTATGCTAGCTCACTTGTCCTTTTCGGTCTATAACTCTTCATCATGTGCTATTTATACCCGAATTTCAATACAATTTATTATCTATAAGTGCTCACATGTCTGATAACTCTCTGTCTGTTCAATTTCCCAATGGATATTGTGATATTCAAGCCAAATCCACTTTGAAGACGATTGGTAGAAGTAAACTACATGATGGTTTGTATCTCCTGGAGAATCCATATGAAGCTGTTGATTTTGTGCATGCTTCGTCTACTATCAATGTTGTTTCACAATCTTCGATTGAGTTGTGGCATTCCAGGCTTGGCCACCCTTCTTTATCTTGTTTATCTGCTTTAAAGACCATTTTGTCAATACCATCTTCATTACATCATTCACATCCTTGTGAAATTTTTCAGTTGGCAAACAGAAGAGATTAGCTTTCCAATCACACAATCATCGAGCATTCACTCTTTTTGACACTATACATGTTGATGTTTGGGGACCTCTTTCTACATATTCATATGCTGGTTATAGATATTTTCTTACTTTGTTTGATGATCATAGTAGATACACTTGGGTGTTTTTTATGAAAAATAAGTCTGATGTTCTTTCTATCATTCCACATTTTTTTGCGTATGTAGAAACTCAATACAATAAAAGAATCAAAGTTTTTCGTTCAGACAATGCCCTCGAATTATGTTTTACTAAATTTTTTCTTCAGAAGGGTGTTATTCATCAGTTTTCTTATGTGGGAAGATCAGAGCAAAACTCTGTTGTTGAGAGAAAACATAAGCACATAATGAATGTTGGTCGAGCCCTTTTCTTTCAGTCTCGAGTGCCTTTGCATTTTTGGAGTGAATGTATCCTGACATCAGTCTTCCTCATCAACCGTACTCCATCACCTCTCTTAAGCTAGAAGACTCCCTATGAAATTTTACATGGCACAACTGCTGATTACTCTCTTCTTCGAACCTTCGGATGCTTATGTTTTGCATCTACTTTACAGAATGGCCGAACCAAGTTTCAACCACGTGCCACAACTGCCGTTTTTGTTGGCTATCCACTTGGTATGAAAGCTTATAAGTTGTTTGATATTGAAAATAATAGGTTTTTCATATCTCGGGATGTTGTCTTCCATGAATCTTGTTTCCCCTTTCATAAAATTACTTCCACAAATGAACAACCGGTTTTTCTTCCTAACCTTGTTTTACCCAAATCAGTGGCTGTCGATTTTTCTTCTCAGCCCATATATTGTCCAACAGTAGGCTTATGAGTAGGCTTCTTTATCCAGCACTCCTACCAATTCCCCTACTCCTATTACTTTTCCTTCACCAATAACCAGTCCATCGACAGTCCTAGTGATGCAAGTTCTTCTCTTTCCCTTAGCCCTGCACTCCCTATAAACCAAAATAAATCACCTCATTTACCAACTTTACAGCCTTCTAGTCCTGTCACTTCATAGCTTAATCCGCCCCTTACCCCTGCCTCTGCACTGACTATTTCTCCTTCCATCCCACAGCCTAACATCTCTCGATCCCATCCACATGTTTCTCATTTTGAAATCCGAAAATCCCATCGCATTTCTAAGCCCCCTTCTTACATACAAGACTACCATTGCAGCCTCATTCACTTAACCCCCTTGCCTTCTTCCTCCTCTCGTTATCTCATATCTGCGGCCTTATCATATATAAATCTATCCCCAAATTTTTGAGCTTTTTCCTTGGCTATGTCCTCTCATTATGAACCCAAATTTTACCATCAGGTCATCCCTTTTTATCATTGGAAGGAGGCTATGAGAATTGAGATTCAGGCCATGGAAGATAACGATACTTAGGATGCTGTGGTGTTACCTCCAAAAAAACATACAATCGGTTGCAAATGGGTTTATAAGATCAAGCACAAAGCCGATGGGACAGTAGAACAATACAAAGCAAGGCTCGTTGCCAAGGGCTATACTCAACAAGAGGGATTGGATTTCATTAAGACTTTTGCTCCTGTTGCCAAGTTGGTTACTGTTCGCGTTCTTCTTACTTTGGGTGTCTCTCATAATTGGAATCTCATACAATTAGATGTTAATAATGCATTCCTCCATGGTGATTTGTTTGAGGAAGTATATATGGATCTCTCTCTTGGTTACAAGCCTTCGGGTTCTTCTCATTCAAATGGTAAGCTTGTCTGCAAACTCAAAAATCCATCTACGGTTTGAAACAAGCCTCGCGACAGAGGTTTTCCAAGTTTTTTGATGTTTTGATTGAGCTAGGCTTCACTCAATCAAAAGCTGACTATTCTCTGTTTGTTCGAGGTCAAGGTAACTCTTTTATTGCCCTCTTTGTTTATGTTGATGATATAGTCATCACAGGAGCAAATTTACAACAGCTAAATCAACACAAGTTATTGTTGCACAGTCGTTTTAAGCTCAAAGATCTTGGTGATCTCAAATATTTCTTAGGCCTCGACCTAGCACGATCCCATACAGGTATCTCTTTTTCTCAGAGGCACTATACTTTTCAATTGTTGGAAGAGGCTGGCTTGTTAAGTTGTAACGACCCAGATTTGTACGCATACAGGTGTCAAATATTAAGCAGGACGAAATTTTGTTTAAAGGGGTGGTAAATGTAATACCCTAACCCTAATTTAGAAAGCAGGAAAACAAATAAAATAAATAATTAAGAATGAAAAATATATAAATTTAATAGGAAAATCGGGTGGAAATTTAGAAGGGAAAAAAAAGGAAATTTATTCATTATCCAAAAATAATGAATAAGGGAGAAGAATCAGGGAGAATTAATTAGAAGTTGGACGCTAGCTAATTCAGGAGACAACGGGCAGTAGATAACTTTTTGTTTGGGCACTGCTCATTGGAATAATTGGAGGTGAATTAATTGCCCATATACTCTTAAGATTTGAAAGAGTTAAAAAGAGAAAGTGGAATCCACAAGCAGTGAAGGCAACCACGCGTGAAAACTAGCGAGATTGGAGAGAAAATTGAAGAGAGCGAGCGTGGAGAGAAAATTGGAGAGAGCAGGAGCAAAGAGAGCGAGATTCTCAACGAGACAATGGGAGAGAGTGGGAGCGAGAGCGAGAGTCACGAGAGCCAAACCAACGAGAAAGTTGAAGAGAGCGAGATTCTGAGAACAAAGAGAGTGAGATTTGGACAGAAGCATGGATTATGCATTGAATTTGGCCATGATCTTATAGATTATACATGGAAAAACCCTAAAGTTGAATACAAACAAAGAATGATGATGTAAGGGAAAACGTTAGCCAAGATTAGGTGTCTTATTGAGAGGAATTCTTAAACCCTAAGTAATTTTAAAGAAGCCACATGTAGGATGATTTGTCACACTGAGAAGAGCTAAAAACTACTATAAATAGGACCCTTTGCCTGAAGATTTAACCCATTCTCAAACAAATCTCAGTAACAAAGAATCGTGTGAAAGAGTAAGTGTGAGTGAGAAAGTTATGTGAGGCTAAAAGAGAAAAGCTCGGGTAAGGTGCTACCCAAATTCTGCCCAAATTTCCTTCTAGTTTAAAAAGGGAAAGCTCTACTGATCAAATCATAAAGAATAATAAGGAATAACTAGATCACAGTAAGTAGTTTATCTCACACTCTCATTAAATGTTCTATGGTAGTATACCTTTATTATGTTGCATGATTATGTTAATTGTTATATTGTATTACATGTTTAGAACACGTTTCTCTACAAGGGACCCCATGCATTATGTTTGTTCACGATTACGTTAAAATTAAGTTTTAATTAGGTGTAAGTTATGCTTCCAGTCTAATCTTATGTTTATGTTAATGGTTGATGCTGGATGCGACTCTGGCCCTACTGACTGCATGACCCGCTAATCATCAGATGGGTTAGTTTCCGCTTAAGTCCTCATCTTCCTATCAGGGCGGAGAAATTTATGCTTCCAGGGCTGGTAGGGCGTGTATGGTTGCACCCCTCCAGGCCCAATCTTACGTTATGTTTTATGCTAGGGACTAAACAGGGTATGTATGGTTGCACCCCTCTAGTCCAATATTACGTTTATGCTAATGGTTGATGTTGGATGCAACTCTGGCCCTACTGACTGCATGACCCGCTAATCATCAGATGGGTTAGTTCTCTTAGGTCCTCATCTTCCTATCAGGGTGGAGAGATTTATGTTGGAAGCATAACCGACCACCACATGTTATTATACGTTTTCGGTCCCAACCATATGTTTTCATGACATGTTGCTTGTGATTGTGCATTTGGTCACTACCCTACGTGAGAACTACTTACTAAGTATATTATATACTCACCCTATATTTTTACAGACTTTGTAGGTAAGGACACAACGTAGATGACAGAATTGGACGTTGCTCAAATGGCCAACCATCAAACTCACTATTATAGGCACATGCATTTTGTACCACCACGCTAATGTTTTATGGATCCTGGTGTTTTGATAAATAAACTTTTTATATAGTTTTTCTATCTAATTAATAAATTTAGATATGTTCTTTGAAATTTTCACCAAAACTCATATCATGATAGAAAAGTCTAAGTATGCATGTCGTAGCGGTCGGATCATAATGTGTAAGGATCCGGTCATTACATAAGTGCTAAACCTGTTTCTATTCCTATGGATCCTAATACCAAGTTGAAGAAGTCGGATGTTGATTTGTTGAAAGATCCCTCTTCTTATCGTCGATTGATTAAGAAACTTCTCTACCTCATCATTACACGGCCAGATATAGTTTTTGCAGTTAAAAAACTAAGTCAGTTTGTAGCTTCTCCATGTAAAACACACCTTGCAGCTGCTCATCATCTATTAAGATACTTGAAGTCATCACCGAGGCACGGTATCTTGATATCTCCAACAAAAACTCTTAGATTGCAGGCTTTTTCAGATTTTGATTGGGCATCTTATTCTGACACAAGAAAATCCACTTCTGGTTTTTGTATTTTCTTGGGAGACACTCTTGTTTCATGGAAATCTAAGAAGCAAAGTGTTGTATCTCGTTCTTCCATTGAAGCAGAATATCGAGCACTTGCCTCCATGGCCTGTGAAATTGTTTGGTTGACTTCTTTACTTAAAGATTTGTGTTTCCCAATTGTGCAACTATGTATAATCTTTTGTGATAATCAAGCAGTCATATATCTTGCTACTAATCTAGCTTTTCATGAGAGAACTAAGCATATAGAGCTTGATTGTCATTTTGTAAGAGAAATTGTTGAGGGTTCTCTTAAACTTTTTCCTGTTCAATCTAAGGGACAACTCGTTGATATTTTTACAAAGGCTCTACCTGCTCCTGCTTACTTTTCCATTTTATGCAAGTTGGGTATAATCAATTTATATGGTCCAACTTGAGGGGGGATATTAGTTGTAATTTTGGATTAGTTAAGCTTCTGTTATATTTTCTGTTGTATAGATTTTGTTAGTTTTGATTTTTCAGTTACATTATTGGTGTATAAATACTGGTGGTGAGGAAATGATGGGAAAATGACTTTTCTTTCCCTTTACTGATATATTCAGTTTTTCCTTATTAATAGTCTTGGAAAAGATAAGGGAAGAAGAAAGGATTTAAGAAATATTTTGTTGTTTTTGAGAAAGTAACAGGAATTAATGTTTTGAGATTAAGAACAAAGGTTTGGTTTGGTTTGGTTTCCAAGATAGGAAATATATGTTTACGAACCTTTAGAGTTGGTATGAACAATCTCATTACTATTTGGAACTATGGATCTTAGTATTTTTTGGTTGAATGGATATCCTGCCTAAGCTATTGGTCATGGAACACAGTTTTAGCATGAGAATTTGATTAAGCTAGACTATCACGCGTTGGAAGAGTGCTTAGCAATCTTCTTCAAATTA
This sequence comes from Benincasa hispida, assembly GCF_009727055.1. Lineage (NCBI taxonomy): Eukaryota > Viridiplantae > Streptophyta > Magnoliopsida > Cucurbitales > Cucurbitaceae > Benincasa > Benincasa hispida. The sequence goes on from NC_052356.1 coordinate 25,297,107, forward strand.
TAGTGGAGTCAGAGGAAATAACATTTCATGAAAGGATGTTTAGTAGCAATAGTTGCTAGAAACTATGGAAATGGAAGGGGAAAGGCCTCGTTAAAGAGGGGAAAGACGTTGAAAGGTATTAGCAAGGTTTAGAGGTTTTGATTGTGGACACCAATATCTAGAACAAGGATTTAATGAAGCCATCGATTTGATTTGAAGGTGAAAGTAATCTAGCTCCAAGTAAGAAACAAGCTATATGAGTACTAAGGTTGAGTAAATTTAATCTCCCAAAATGACCCCTAACACTAGAGATGAACTTGAGTTGAGAGTAACTCCTATCCTTAAGGCTCCTCATAGAAGGACTTTAGTAGAATTGGAATAGCCTAACACTGATACAAGAACCATTTAGCAAAGTGTTTCATATGTGCCTTAATGTTTTGCCTTGGAGCACACCAACTTTGTTTATTAGGAAAGAAAGATGATTCACACGAATTTGTATCAACTATTATGGATTGAATATGATAGCGTATCTCGGTTGCAGGGGATTGTCAGGGAAATTAGGTGTTGAATCCGAATTCTAAATCCTAGACTTGAGATGCCATGAGAGATATGTTTTTTGTTGCATGGACAGTGAGGTGACCTACTTTATGGAGTATGAATATTCTCAATATAGATGTATGCAATCATGAAGGTCTTTATCTTTGAAACTGGCATCAGGTAATGGTTACAACTATTATGAGGTTATGTGATGTATATTGGAATGACAAATGCTATACAGTATATGGGGACTTCAAGAGTTTCATTTAAGTGAGGTTTTTAGACTCGTGCATAGAAGGGTCTAAATGGTGATATGTGTTTGTTTTAAGATTAAAGAGTAACATGATATTATCTCAGATAAGTTATACAATTCATGGTAGGAGGTGAAGACTTTCTGAAACGTGGAGTTAGTGCTAATTAAAAGTTCTTTGGCAGAATTATCGATCTGAAGAAGCAATTTGGAAACATGAGGATGAGACAAGTACTAAGTATCACGAGCCTTTAAGGATTTGAACTTTCAAGGGCAAAAGTTTCTTAAGAAGGGGAAAATGTAACATCCCGAATTTCAGAAAAATTTAAGTTAATTATCTAAAATTATTAAGTTTAAATTTTTCTTTCATTTGGGAAATTGAGATTAAATTGAAATAATTGAAAAACTTTTATTGGTTAAATTGAATTTAATTGATTAGATATTCGAACTAATTATCTTGAAAATATTGAATTTTGCTTCCTTTTGATTTTGGATTTTAGAGCTAATTTATAAAAAAAAAATTAAGGAGATAATTAATTTCATGTGGTTTTGAATTGATTTAAATATTTGGAAGGATTTAATTTATATCAAATTGATGGATCTTATGCCATCTAATTTTGGTTTTTGAAGCCTAAATTAAGATAATTTGAAAAGTTAATTGATTTATTAATTTAATAGAATCTTTGGAGATTTGGATATGTTGTTATAAAATATTTTATTTATCTTTTCAAAATTTGAAAAAAATATAAAAGAATTGAGATTTTTCGAAATTAAATGGGAGTGAAAAGAGGCAAAAAAATCGGGGAGAAAGACATTCGATTTTTCAGTGTCAGCTTCCACAAAATTGTCATTGTCAGAGTTTAAACCGTTGGATCGTACTTAAATTTGGTCAGTATGTTCGAGACATATAGAGTTTAATTTTGGACGGTTGGATCATTGTTTGAAGGTATTTTTTGTTCATAATCATTGCTAAATAAAATCTATAAAACTAGAAATTCCCCTTCTCTCACTCTCACAAACCCTCCTCATGCAAGACCCTCACTACAAGTCGCTAGCCTAAATAATTTATGTCGTCCGACAGCAACACCCGCTGCCTATCTATGATTGCTACCGCTGCTGATACCATTGTCATTGAAATTGATATTTTGGTTAAGTTTTAGAATTCTTGGAGGTTCTTAACACCCATTAGCTTTTGGCCCAAATTGGTTGATATCCTTTATGTTTCGCTTTTAGATTGAAGTTTGGGAGTGTTTCTGATCACTATCCAACAAGGGAAACGAGTTTTTGAACATTTACTATTTGAAGTTTGGAGATCAGTGGCGTGCTTTCTAGCAGGATTTACGATTGTTCGGTCCTTTCGTTGGTTTTAGTTCAAGTAAATTGTTGAAGTTTGTTGTCGAGATAACTGTCCTTGGCTTAAGTTGAGGTAAGTGGTACTATTACCGGTGCCTTTGTGTCAAGCGGCCTAGATTAGATTTTTAAAGTTAATTAATGAACTCTAGAAGCATGATTTTGTCGTTGTGATATACTTGTTGCATGACAGTTATGAGTATTATGAGCATGTTTGAAATTCTAAACAGTACTGAAACTATGTATTGCTTGATTAGACCAATAGGGCAGTTTATCGTCTTGCCTTGATGCATGTTTTATTTTAAAGGACCGACAGGTCTAGTTTCATGTTTGACGGTGTGTCTTTGGGCCGCTAGACATGCGTGAATCGATAAGTTCACTTTCATGTTATTTTTCCATATTTGACGGTGTGCCTTCGGCCGCTAGACATGCGTGAATCAAAAAGTTCACGTTCATATTACTTTTCCATGTTTGGGCGTACTAGACATGCAAGTCAAGACAAGACAGTACGTCATTTGGTTTATTTTCATCATCTAAGACAGATGTAGTTGTTTGAGCCACAGGCCCATTATTCTCTGCTCGTGGATGCATAATTTGATCCCGATAATGGGATACTTACTGAGTATTTTATACTCAACCTTTCCTAATTTATGTTTTTCAGCTAACGATAGGAATGGACCGCAGGTGATGAGAGGGACCTGTGATCGTGCCATATGGGACATGTAAATCGCTTCTGCTCAGTTTACGTTTCAAGCTATTTAAAAGTTTTGATTTGAAACTCGATGTTGGTCAAAATTTTATCGATTTAAGTTATTTTTTTTTCTTGATTATTTTAGGGGCCCCAAACAAAAGTTTTATTTATTTATTATTTATTTGTTTTCGAGTTCATTTTGGAAAAACTATTCTTATTATTTTAATGATTTTTTTAAACAAAATATCTGGGTTTTAAATGTGTATTTAGTCGTAACGGCCTTTGTCAGAGTACTCAAATAGTTGGGTCATTACCGTTAGTATGAAAATAGAGACAAAAATTATAATTATTTTAGAAAAATAGGAATTTAGTAGCGTAAATGTACCAAACAACTTGAACTACAAAAGTGGGAAATAAGACTAGAAAAGTAGTAACAATGTTCGAAATAAATTGATTAATATGTGGGAACGAGGAGAAAAGAAGACTTGTGGGGAATGTGCAGTCGATGGGTTAGGAAGAGTAATCGGTGGATTTAGGAAAGAAGACAAATTCAGAAGAGAAGAAAACATCGGAAGTCTAAAAAATGAAAAGTGGTGGGAGAAAGGAGGAGTGGGTTGTTAAAAAGAAATAGGTCGAAGCTTGAAAACTTGACCTACTGCTGCCAAAAAAGATGTTGATGTGACAAGATAAGGGTGTATCAGATGGCAGACGGTGTGTTGCAACAGGTCTGTGCAATGTGCGTATGGGTGAGTCTTTAAGTCTTGACCTTGTTTGGTCGAGTCTTCAAGTCTCGACCTGCTTTGCCAGGCGGCTTCGTGCAGTGTGCAGCAGATGGGTAAGTCTTCAACTTTCAACCTTGTTTGGTCGAATCTTCGACTCTCGACATAATTTGACTAGTTTTTTTTTTTTTTTCCATTAGTTGATGAGTGTTCAAATCTCGACCTTTTGTAACTCTACCATACTACCATATTTTTCTAAATATTTTCGAAACCACTATAATTTCCTAATTATTTTGTCAAACTACAATATTAAAATAAAAGGTCGCACTATGGAAAACACTTTTTTTTTACTTATATATATCTTCTGAAAAACTTTTTCTTTCTTTATTTTTTTCGTTCCTAAAATTCTCTATATATATATTGAAAACATTTTTTTTTACTTATATATATCTTTTTGAAAACACTTTTTCTTTTTTTTTTTCTTTCTTTTTTTCATTCCTAAAAATTCCCTACCATTTTAAGAAAATACTTTTTAAATTAAAAAACCAGAAAACTAATTTGGATATTAAACAAATCTTTTTTCTTAAAGTTAAAAACTAAAAATTAAGAGTCCATTTGTTAACCATTTTGTTATTTGTTTTTGTTTTTGAAAATTAAGTCATAACACTACTTCTACTCCCAAATTTTTCTTTTGTTATCTACTTTTAAATTTTGATGACTAAAAAAAGTAGTTTTCAAAAAGTTATTTTTGTTTTTAGAATTTGACTAAGAATTCAGTCATTGTACTTGATAAAGATACAACTCACGATAAGAAATGTGAATAAAATAGACTTAATTTTTAAAAACAAAAATTAAAAAAATCAAATTATTATCAAATGGGACCTAATTGATTACCAAATGATATGTAAATAAAAATTTAATTCATTCTCTAAAATGTACACCCCTTTATAGTTCCAAGTGGACTAGAAACTCACAATAAGCTCTATAATTTAACCACTAAAATATTTGATAACACATTCAGTTGTTCCACTAGATTATATATCATACTAATTTAACTTCCTTCCTCTACTTTGTAATTTATAATACACACATTTTACAAATCCTTAAGTTACCAAAATAAAATAATAATACAAATAAAACACGTGTCTAAACCTTATTATACACGTTCAAAACAACTATACGCAACTCCACGGCAGATCAGGACCCACTAAGAAACCTCCGGAAGCAACGGAACCCTAAGTACTGAGCACAGAACCTCTCCATTTCATCGCCGCCTCTCTCCCGGCAAACCTCCGCCTCCATCTCCGCCACCGTCTCGTCCCAATTCCTCACAAATCCGTCGCAGTCCCATCCATTGAAGTCCACCTTCGCCTCCGACACGGCGTCCAAGATCTCCTGCAGGCCGACGATCCGACGGCTGACCTTCCTCCTTGCCTCCCTCACCGCCAGATCAATTCCCGGCACCGAGTCCAGCCTCAGAAGAAGACTCATCAAGGCTTCGTTCATCTTCAGCTTCTCGAGTTCGTTGCTCCTGACGGCGTCGACCGTCTCCTGGCGTTGGATTAGAGACTGGATCTGATCGGCTTCTCTGTCGACAGCTACGATTGTTTTGAAGAGATTGCGGATCCGGTGAGATCGGTAGGCGGCTTGGATCTTGGCGGCGGCGGAGGATTGGAGGGGAGGAGGATGAGGTTGGATGAGGATTGCGGTGGAATTGGGAGGGGTAGAATGGTCATTGTGAAAAGAGTGGGAGAAAGAGGTGGTGGTGCTGTAGTAGAAGGATGTGGTATTCATGGAGGAAGGGGATCGACGGTCAACAGCGACGGAGAAGAAGGCTGGAAGTGGAATATTAATAATTTTTTTTAAAAAAGAAAGTGATATAATAAATTGAAAGTATAATTTTATGTTGAGATTTGGAGGAGCAGAGTGCCGACCGTTGTACGAGCATCCGATGATCTACTTTTCCACTAGTGGACCATAATCATTCTACTTTACCTCTCTTTTCATTTTTTTTCGTTAAATTTTATCTTATTTTAAAATTTATAAATCTTTTTAAATTACTTTGCTGTTTCAGTTAATTATTTCAACGAAAACTTAGCCCCACCAAACAAATTTTTTACATCTAAATTTTTGTTTTTGTTAGTTAGTTTTTACTAATATTTTCAAAAATTAAGTCAAGATTTGAATTTTTTTTTTTTAAAAAAGGTTGTTTTTATTTTTGAAATTTAGATAAGAATTCAACTCTATTGGTAAGAAATTGGGGTATCAAAAAAATAGAAGACTCGAACAAACCGAGCAACCTAATCCTGTTTAAAAAAAAAAATAGTTTGGTTTGGGTTTTTTTTAATAAACCCAAATAGGTCGGTTCGGTTCGTGGGTTTATAGGATAAAAATTTGGTTCGAACCAAACCGATCCAAGAACCTGAATTCACACTTAAGTTATGAATTCACGCTTCAGTTCCATTTTGACATTTTGGTTTCCTTTCCTTCCTTTACAAGTTTCAACTTCTCACTTCTCAAAAACTCAAATCTCGATAGGTCAGCCTCAGCGACTCAACCGTCACTCGTCAGCGTCAGCGTCAACCACCACAACCAGCGCCATTTCCTTTCCTTCCTTTCTGTCTTCTGAGTCACTTGTCTCGTTAGTGTCAGCCAACCCCTACCGGCCTACCCATTGGGTTTCCTTTCCGGTTTCATATCTCAGTGAAGTCCCTAATCGAAATTAGCTAATCCCTCTCCGTCCGACTCTCAAATTCCATTGGGTTTCAGTTTCATATCCATTTTCTCCCTCTCGGAGCCTCTTCCTCTCCGACGTCAGCCACAGCCACAGCCATTATCTCCCTCTACGAGCCTCTTCCTCTTCATTTCATATTCCGGAATCCCAGTCTCACAGACTCACACGTTACCGGTTGCCATTGCGTTGAAATCTCACACCTTCACAATCACATTGTTTCATGGGTTACTGGTTAGCCATTAAACTCTTTATTTATATATATATATATATATATATTCCTCCTCGGTTATGGTTCATCTATGCTCACAATTTTTTTTTCTTTATTTGTTAATATTGTAGATGGAAAATAGTGAGTTGATCGAAAATTAATCACCACCTATAAATATTCTCGTCCCCGATGCATGTTCTAAACCATCGGAAATGACAGTCATTGGCAAAAGAAAACCAAAATGTAACTATTGTGATAAAGATTACGTTTGTGACACTTCTTCATGTGGAACTAGTACCTTATGGAAGCATTTGTGAAAAAAATGCAAAAATTATCCATTTAGAGAGTAATCTAAAGGGCAAACCATACTAAAATTTCAACTGAATGAAACTGATGCTAAAGGTGCTATCAATATGATTTTTTTATCTACTGCCTTTAGTCAACAAAAAGTTAGATATACATATGCTAAGATGCTAGTATTGTCTGAGGTACCATTTAGATTTGTAGAGACAGGGGGTTTAAAGAATTTTGTAATACTACATGTCCTAAGTTTGACATTCCTTCAAGAAAAAAAATAGTTGAAATCAACTTTAATCAAAAGTGGTCAAAGAGTAAGCCTAACAACAGATACTTGGACTTCCTTACAGAACATCAATTATATGGTTCTTACAGCATATTTTGTTGATTCTGAATGAAATTTATAGAAAAGAATATTGAATATTTGGCAAGTGCCTAATCATAAGGGAGAGACAATTGGTAGAGTAATTGAATTTGTTTATTGAATTGGGGTATTGATAAAGTTTTTTCAATTATTGTTGATATGCAACTTCAAATGATTCAGCAATCTCATATATGAAGAGAAAACTAAAGATTTGGAAGTCTCTTATTTTGGATGGTGTATTATTACATATTAGATGTTGTGCTCATATTAAGAACTTGATTATCAATGATGGATTGAAAGAATTGCATGATTCGATAGCTAGTGTACAAAATGTTGTAAGATATGTCAGATCTTCTCCTAAGCGATTGAAAAAAAATTTAGATTGTGTTGGGCATGAAAAGATTGAATCTAAAGCCCTTGTTTGTCTGGATGTGTCTACAAAATGGAACTCAACATATTTGATGCTTGATCATGCTTTAAAATTTGAAAAGGCTTTTTAATGCTTAGAAGAAGAGGATGAAGATTTTGTACATCACTTTACTGAAGATGAGAATGGAAAGAAAAGAAAGGGACCACAGACTTTAGCCGATTGGAACCATGTTCGAACATTTTTCAAATTTTTGAAGATGTTTTATGATCTTACATTGAAGGTTAGTGGCTCAACTTATGTCACTTCTAATACATTTTTTCATGAACTTTGTGGGATTCAACGACGTTTAATAGGTTGGAGCCAAAATGTAAATAGTGTGATATATACTATGGCTTCCAATATGAGAATAAAATTTGATAAGTATTGGAGATCTCTTGACAAGATGAACAAAGTGTTGTTTCTAGCTATTGTGCTTGATCCACGATATAAGTTGGATTATGTGTCCTTTTGTTTCATAAGTATCTATGGGGATGGAGTTGCTAGAACAATGACTGACGAGGTGAAAGTTAGTTTGATGGAATTGTATGAGTTTTATAAGACAAGTGATTCAAGTGGTCATGCTTTTGAACAATCATGCCACATAGTTGAAATAAGTAAGGATTGTGATGACATGGAAATGGATTCACTGTTGGAATACAAACGAAGAAGAAAAGAGAAAAATTTGAATGAAACAAGAAATGATGTGGAGAGATATTTGTCAGAGCCTAATGAAGATCTGATAGAAAATTTTGATATTTTGAATTGGTGGAAATTAAATGCTCCTAAATACAAAGTTTTATCACAAGTTGCTCGAGATGTCTTAGTTGTATCAGTGTCAATAGTTGCTTCTGAATCAACGTTTAGTATAGGAAGTAGAATACTTGACTCTTTTAGAAGTTCTTTAAGTCCTAAGATGGTGGAGGCTTTAATATATACACAAAATTGGCTACGTTATTAGATCTTACTCCATAAACTGAAGAATTGGAAACTTATGATCAAGTTTTATCTTTTATATATTTACTCTATAATCATTAATATATTGAAATTGTGATAGTATTCTTATATAATTTATTGTTTAAATCTTGTTTAGGGTTCTTCAAGGAGCAAGTTTTATTAGGATCATGAACGGATCGTTCAAATCTATTGGATTTTGAAGACTTTTGTAGACATTATAGTCTTACTTATGGATTTTGTAGATATTTGAAAACATTGTTGCCTTTATTTTGAATTTTGTAGATATTATGGTTTTTCTTGTGAATTTTGGAGACTTGTTTTGTTATAATAGATTATGGATATTGTTATTGTGGATTGTAGAATCTTATGTGTTTTTTATTGCTGATTCCAAGCTTTTTTTTAAGAGAACCGATGGAACTGAACTAACCCAACCTATTTTTTATGGGTTGGTTTAGTTTAGGTTAGAAAAATACACAAATCGAAGCATAGGGTTGGGCCTAAAATATCCCTAAACCCAACCCAACCCAACCTACGAACACCCCTAAAAAAATACCATGGGAAGTGAAACGACATAAACCTAATTTTGAAAAACAAAAAATAAAAAATCAAGACTCATTTGGTAATCATTCGGGTCTCGTTTAATAACTATTTTATTTTTTATTTTTTAAAATTAAGTCTACAAACACCTCTAACACCTCTAACACCAAAATTTGAAAACTACAAAAAAACAGTATTAGAAACTTATTTTATTTTTAGAAGTTGATTAAAAATTATACTCTTGTGCTTAAGAAATATACAAATGAAAAATGGGAGGAAATAGATTTAATTAAAAAAAAAAAAACCAAAATGGTCACCATGAGGTTCGATTTTCTATTTTTTGTTTTTAAAAATTGTGTTTGTTTTCTCACAATCTCTTACTCATATATTTTATACATTCCATTTAAACATTTTGGTTCTTTTGCCAATTTGAACAAACAAAAATAGTTTTTGAAAACTACTTCTTTTTTATTATAAATATCATGACAATAGATGTTCATTAAATGTTCATGTTTAGTGTCTATTGATCATGTGTCACATCCCAATTTTTCCATCTATTGTTTGTGTGTTCCAAGATTACACATCATTAATATCCATGTAATCTATTTATTATTTGTCAAATTGTCTATAAATAGTAATATTTTGTGAATTTTATAAGACATACATAGATTGGTGGAAATTCCATGAATTTTGGAGAAAGTGGACTAATTTCCTATTTTCTATAATTTTCTTTATTTATTCCAAATTTAGCCAATTGTTTATTTTATTTATTTATATATTATTTTAATATTATATTTTGTTGATATTTGTGTTACTGTTATGTCTTGTTTTCTCCTTAAATTCACAACAGTTATTAGCACGAGCTTCTTTAATTTCCCCTACTGAATGTAAGTCATAAAGGTATGTCGTTTCTTCCTTCTTCACTATAGTTAAATGTTATTTTGCATATTTAATACATATAAATTTTTTAATACAAATACAATACTTTGTAATAGTGTTGCCATGACAAACATTATGAAATTAGAATTCGTAGCCTTTGACTTTAATGGCAATAATTATTTTTCATGGATGCTCGATGTCGAAATCCACCTAAATACTATGAATCTTGGGAAACAAATTAAAGAAAGAAATACGATATTCAATTAGGACAAAGCAAAAGCTATGATTTTATTTCGTCATCATCTCCACAATGGATTGAAAATAGAGTATCTTATAATAAAATATTCTGATATCTTGTGAAATAATTTGAAAGAAAAGTATGATCATAAAAAAAAAATAGTTATTCTTTCAAAAGCTCATTATGAATGGATACATGTCAGGCTCCAAAATTTTAAATCAGTAAGTGATTACAGTTCCATATTATTTAAAATCAGTTCAAAATTATTGTTATGCTGAGAAAATTATTAATGCTAATATGTTAGAGAAGACATTTTCTACATTTCATGTCTAGAATATATTCCTATAACAGCAATGCTGAGATAAAATTTTTAAACAATATTCTGAACTAATTTCATGTCGTCTTGTGGCCTAACAAAATAACAAGTTATTGATGAAAAACCACGAATCTCGACCAACTAGAACAACACCATTCCCTAAAATGAATGTTGTGAATGTTAATAATCATGGTCGAGGTCGTGGTCGTAGTTGAGGTCGTGACCGTGGCAGAAGAAGAAATAATTATTATTTTCGTGATGGTCGTTCTAATCATTTAAATTTTTAAAGAACCACACAAAATGATAATAAAAAAAAATTAACTAGATAAGAGTTAAAAAAGTGTTGAAAATAAATGCTTCTGATGCAGAATGACTGGGTGTTGGTCACGTATCTGTCATACGTCAAAACACTTAGTTGATCTCTATCAAGATTCCTTAAAGGATAAATGAAAAATGTCGAAGCAAATTTTGCATACCAGGATAATGATATATTTAACCCATTCCATATGACAATTTTGGATATGGTGGATTTTTTTTAATCTCCTAAAGAGAAGATCGACACAGTTGGTATAATATCAAATGTTTCTTTTAACTTTAAAATATCTAGACTTATTGTTGTTGTTTTTTTTTTCTCTTTCTTAGTAAATGTTAACTTTTGTATATTCCAAAAGTTGTTTTTCTTATTATAATTATTTTCTTTTAATGAAGAAACCTAGATCATTTTCATATGTTGGGTGATTAAAAAATGAGCAAAGAAGATCTATGTCTGGCAAATAGTGCAACTACACACACAATACTTACAAGTAAAAAATATTTTTCTAAATTGGCAATGCTAGAAGCAAAAGTAAATACGATATCAGGTTCTACAAACCCGATTGAAGGATTTGGATAAACAAATATTATTTTTTCTAGAGGAACAAAATTTACAAATTACAATGCATTTTCTCTATGTCAGGTTGTATGTCCTAAAACTCGCAGTATGTAAATATGAAACATATTTTATTTTGCAATAAAGATGTTATTAAGGTATATTTAGTAAAGTTGTTATTGAATATGTAAATTGCACTTGTTAAAGCCTAAATCTAATAAACTAATGAACCTCTGGCAATAACATAAATACTTGAACTTTATGTGGAGACATAAAAGTGGATCGAGTTTGAGTATATAGCCAAAACGGTCTATAAGTATAAGGATGAGGTTGGGTACCTTATTTTGGAAATACTATGCAGTCCACTTTGTATTTAAAGATAAATGGTGTGATCCTGAATCGTTCATTTAGAGACAAACGAGTGGAGGCATCCTATGCAAAAGATGTTTGCATGAAACTGGACCATGAAATAGTTACTTTTCTTTATAAAACTAATTGTTTTATTTCGATGACTTAAGGTAACTCGATCTTAATCTTGAGCTAACTATGAACTCCCATTTATTCGAGATTATCCTTTAATCTGCATGGGTGAGAGTGGTTCAACATCGCCGCTCAATAAGCCTCCCATTTTAGGGGTAAGATTGGGTAGATAGTTGGGGACATAATCCTGCAAGACGAAACTTACTCCTATCGAATTCAAGGTTAGCAGATAGGTTGTTTGCTTAAATACAGACTCCTAGTCTTGAACAAGGGACCCCGCCCTCTCTATGACTGAGAGGGATCGGTTTATTGGTAGAACTATAAACCAATTGTTCATTAGTGGATCAATGGAGACTTAAGGAGAAAGATGTATTATGGGGGTAAAACGATAATTTTGACCCAACTGTAAATACGAATAACCTATGAAGGATCGACTTACTGATCATGGTTAAATCAATTGGACAGAAATATATTTAAATGAGGAGAGTGCAGCTACTAGGCTTTGATAGAGTGTCCAGGTAGTTAACGAATGTTGGTTAATTCAGTAAAAAAGTTTAACCAATTAATCTCCGATCGTTGAAGTTCATGATCTGTAGGTCCATTAGGTCCTCTGCTAGCTCATATCGAACTAAACCTTAGAACAATATGACGAGTGAGTTTGAAGTATAGATATTCGAATTAGGGAATAAGTGTTAAATATATGTGATATATTTAACGGTGTATCATTCGACTAGGAATTGAATGATAAAGAAAGAGTTGGAGATATTTAAATAAGATTTAAATATCAAAACTATGAATAAGGTTTCGTCAGGATTAGTGTTAGATTTAATAATTGAATATTAAATTAAATTAACTAAATTTCTTAATAAATTATTTAATATTAAATTAATTTAAAATTAATTATTTGAGTTAATTTTGAATTAAATGAAATTAATCAAAGCTGGTCAAAGCCAAATGTTATCTTCATCAAACTTTTAAGGTCAAAGATCAAAAGTTGACTTCATAAGTGAGAAATTCCAAAATTAGTTTTGAATTAATTTTCAATTAAAATTTAACTAATGTCAAATGTTGACTTCAAAATAGTCAAAAGTCAAAATTTTGACTTCACTTAGTGGAAAGATCCAAGAATGAATTTTAGTGAAAAAATCAACTTTTGGTGAATTAGTGAGTAATTCATTTGGCAAAGTGTTGGTTCCACAAAATGCCACTGATCCCACTAAATTGAGTGCATTTTGAAGTGTCAAAATTTGGTTAACTCAATTTTGCATGAATTGCATGTAATTGTTCTATAAATAGGATGCTTTGATAAAGATTAAACTTCTCCCCATTTTGGTGATTTTCAAGTTAGTTGAAAAATAAATTCTTGTTGGCAACTTAGGGATTCTAAAAGAGTTTTAGAATTTAAGTCTTTAATTCTCTCTCAATTTTTATTATAAATTTATCCCTAATTTAGCCACTCACCAGATCCCACCATTCTGTTTAAAGACTGCAAAATAGTCGGAAAGACCCTCTTGGTGGTTCACAGCCGGTTCGTGAGAAGAATGGAGTGGAATTGGTGGTCAATTTGGTGCTACAAAAACTCAAACCCTAATTTCAAAATTGCATGCATGTTTTATCTTTAAAATTAATGAAATTTAGAATGTTTAAGATCTAAATTGTTCCTGCATGCACGTTGTTTATTCTTACACTCTAGTCAATCAAAGAGAAATCTTCTAAGTTTTGTAGATATACGTTACAATGGTTATCATATTGAAACTGATAGTAAGAATAATGTGGAATATCTATATATTATCTCTATTGTCTCAAATGAAAAACGTATATTGGAAAAGTTGTATGCTTTAGCTTCTGGATTATATTATACTCATATACGAGTAATTGAAACATATGCAACAATAAACTTGAAGTCCATAAATCCAGATATATTTGTTATTTGGTACGACAGATTAGGTCATCCCAAGTCTATAATGATGAGAAGAATTATTGAGAATTCAAATGGACATCCATTAAAGAGCCAAAAGATTATTCAATCTAATGAATTGTCATGTGATGCTTGCTCTAAAAAAAATGATAATTAAATCATCACCAGCTAAAGTAAGAACTGAATCACCTGCATTTTTTAAACGAATTCATGGTGATATATGCAAACCAATTAGCCCACCAAGTGGACCATTTAGGTATTTTATGGTATTAATAGACGCATCCAACAGATGGTCACACATGTGCTTATTTTCAAGTCAAAACTTTGCATTTGCAAGATTACATGCTCAAATAATCTAGTTAGAGCATATACAATTAAGACCATTCATTTCGATAATGCTGGAGAATTTGCATCCTAAGTTTTTGATAATTATTATATGTCAATTGAAAAAAGCATGGAATTATTACACAAAATGGTTTAGCAAAATCATTTATAAAGTGTTTGCAATTAATTGCTAGACCATTACTTATGAGAGCTAAGCTTCCTACATCTATATGGAGACATGCTATTTAATATGCAACGTCACTTATACACATTAGACTAGTAGCTTATCATAAGTACTCACCAGTACAATTAACTTAAAATCATGAGCCAAATATTTTCCATTTGAGAATTTTTTGATATGTAGTATATGTTTCAATTGTTCCATCACAACGTACTAAGATGGGTCATCAAAGGAGGTTAGGAATATATGTTGTATATGATTCTCTATTAATTATTAAATATCTTGAACATCTGATGGATGATGTATTTACTGCACAATTTGTTGATTTTCATTTTAGTGAGATAATTTTTTCAACATTAGGGGGAGGAATTAAGAAGTTGGAAAAAGAAATAACATGGAATGTATTGTTATTTTCTCATTTAGATCCTCGTACAGATCAATGTGAACTTGAAGTTCAGAAAATAATTCATTTGCAAAATATAGCAAATCAATTATCAAATGCATTTATAGATGCAAAGAAAGTAACTAAGTCACATATATCAGTTGTAAATGTCCCATGGAAAATTGATATCTCAACACAACAAGTTGTCACTAATGAATCTGGAACACGTCAGAAGCGTGGTAGACCAGTGGGTTCCAAAGATAAAAATCCTAAAAAATGAAAGATAATTAATGGTAAAAAGACTTGGTTGAGGATGTAAATACCCTTGAATAAATCCTTGACATGATTAATGAGGAAGGTGAAATATCTAAAGATAATAATGAGATTTTCATGATAAGAAAAAGATGGAACCGAACCAATGTAGTTATTGACAACATTTTTGTGTATAATGTTTCTCTTGATATTATATCTGAAAATGAGGATTCTGAACAAAAGTTTGTTGAAGAATGTCGACATAGAAAAGATTGACTTCAATGGAAAGAAGCAATCGAGGCAGAACAAAACTCACTTTCAAAATGTCAGCTTTTTGGACTAGTAGTCCGAATACCAGAATGTGTCAAAGCTGTAGGATACAAATGAGTATTTGTAAGAAAAAGAAATGAAAAAAAATGTGGTGACAAGATATAAAGTAAGACTAGTTGCACAAGGTTTTCTTAAAGACCTGGTATTGATTATGAGGAACCATATTCTCCAGTGGTAGATGCAATTACACTAAGGTATTTAATTGGTCTGAGTGCATATGAAAAATCTGGACAAACATCTTATGGATATAGTCACAAAATATTTATATGAATCTCTTGATAATGATATTTATAAAAGAATCCCAAGAGGATTTAAAGTACTTAATGAAGGAACTCTTATCAAAGAGAACCATGAGCGGAAGCACGATCAATCCAAATCTAATGTGACAAAATTAAAGGCATTCACAAACATACAACCTAGTTATGCATCTTCTAACAAATTACAGCATGCTTTCATAAATAAATACACAAGTGAATGAGAGACATACCTTTGAAGAACTCTTCTTATACTGATCTCTCGCTCTCGTGAAGACTTAGAACAAAAATCTCTAGCTCTTGCCCAGATCGCCTACCCAATCATCTAGTGGTCAAGAACAATCTTCTCTACGAACAAACACCCTCTTAGACACCACCACTCAGCAACCTTGGTATTCTCGGAGTGAGAATCTAGGGAGTGTGGCTCTGTTGGATTTGGTAGAGGGATGGAGGAAACAACGATCAAACTATACGATCAAACAAATGGGAGAATGAATTGTTTATCGTATAGACTTTGTGTGCTTGATCATTTAGTAAAACTCAGAAGGTACATGATCATTTAGAAAAATAGGCTTAATCGTTTACACAATTGTTTAGAGAATCTCGCTTCCCACGCGATCGCTTAGTAAATCGTTTTACACGATCATCTAGTAAATGGTACTGGTACACGATCATTTAGAAAATCACTTAAAGGCTATCGTGTACTCTCTCGTGAGCAAAACGATAAGTCATGCACTTAATGAAGCGATTCCTTTCAAAATGAAAACATTTTTCATTTTATCCTCCAGTTATGAAAACTGAACATAACCTCCCACTTTCATGCACGGTTAAAGGAAAAACCACCCACAATTATCATATAATTGTTTTAATTATAAATAAATATAATAACTAACTTATCATATTATATTTATAACCTACAGTTTTAATATCACATCATATGTAACATTTAAACCATAGTTCTTTTCTCCTTTATTCAATATAAATCATATTTATATCACTCTAATTAATGTATCTCATACATCATATCAATTATATCACATATAATTGAACCACTTTAATCATACCATATATAATCAAACTCCCTCTTGTCAATTTGAACACTTCAAACTAACCCAAAAACTGATTATCAACTTGAATTCATTGAGTTACCAAGGGACCTTGTGGATATGTAGTTTGAAGCTCTAACAGTACGTGAATAGCTGTCTAAACTCTTTAATCACGAGATCCACCATCCGTTAACTGCCAGGCACTCTACTAAAGACCAAAAGTTGCACTCTTCTCACTACAGATATATTTCTGTGTCTATCGGATATAACCAATCAACAGTATAATAACCCTTCACAGACCGCTCGTAAGTACAGCTGGGCCAATTTACCGTTTTGCCCCTATTGTTACATCTAACTCCTTAAGTACCACTGATTCCTCTAATGAACAATACATCATAGTCTTACTATGAATGGACACCTTTCGGGCCATGAGAAGGTGTGTGGCGCCACATCGTTCAAACCCCAGAATCAGTCCTTAAGGGAGCAATCTATCTACCTACCCCTACTTCGGGGAAGGAGTGAATTTCATCTTGTGTAGCTGAGTTCCCAGCTCCCCAATTAGACAAATCCCCAAAGTGGTAGGTTTAAGTCGGCAATTTGGCCACTCACACGCATGCAAATCAAAGGATCACCCTCATAGGGAGGAGTTCCCAACTCACTCAGAATTAAGGTCATGTTATCTATGGTCATCCTAGTGAAATGAAAATCTCTGTTATGAACAATGTTATATAACGAGACTAAACACTTCCTGGTCCGGTCTTATACAAACTCCATTGTATAGGACACCCCCGCTTGCATGTCTCCACATAAATGATCAGGATCAGACCATCCGTAGCACGTCACAACACTTGTAACTATCTACAAAGCGGGTCGTATCCGTAGTGTCATCAGGATAAGGTTTTCCTCCTATATTCATATACTACAGACCATTTAAGTTATCACTTAAGGCACGATCCACTTGTATGTCTCCACATACATGTTTAAGTTACAATGACAACCAAAGATCTTAGTTTATTGGTTTGTGGTAAATGCAAATAAAATATCTCATATTTCATAGACAATAGTGAAGAAAATATCTTGTATTATTACATCACAAGTGTTTATTCATACAGGTGTCTACAAACTACAGGACTCTACGAGAGTTTAGGGCATCAGTCCCAAACTTAAAACATATAAATGAAATTCTCGGGAATTATTCCATAAAGTTACAGAGATCACTATATGGAGTGAAACAATAAGGACGAATATGGTACAATCATCTAAGTGGATATTTGTTGAAAGAAGAATATCAAAACAATCCAATATGCTCGTGTATTTTTGTAAAAAAATCACAGTCAGGATTTTCTATTATAACTGTACCTAAGTTGATGATTTAAATATAATTGGAACTTTTAAAGAGCTTTCGAAGACAATAGAATATATTAAAAAAGAATTTGAGATGAAAGATCTCGGAGAAACAAATTTTTTTTCTTAGCTTGCAAATTGAGCATTTAGCAGATAAGATATTTGTTCATCAGTTAACTTATACCGGCAAAGTTTGAAAAGGTTATATATGGACAAAACACATGTTGAGGTTAATGCTCTAAATCTCGTAGGATCTTGTAGTTTGTAAACCTTGTATGAACAAACATTATGTGATATATAATATATGATATTTTATTCACTTCTGTCTATGAAATATATGATATTTTAGTTGCATTAACCTCAAACCAATAAACTAAGATCCATGGTTATCGTTGTAACTTAAACATGTATGTAGAGACATACAAGTGGATCGTGTTTAAGTATAACTTAAATGGTCTGTAGTATATAGATAAGGCTGGGTACCTTACATTACGAGTATGACTTGCTTTGTAAGTGTTACAAATGTTGTAAAGTGCTACAAATGATCTGATCCTAATCATTCATGTATTAGACATGCGAACGAGGATATTCTATATAAAAGAGTTTGTATAAGACCGGACCACAAAATGTTTAGTCTCGTTATATAACGCCGTTCATAATTGAGATTTTCATTTTACTAGTATGACCATAGGTAACATGACCTTAATCTTGAGTGAGTTGTGAACTCCTGCCTATGAGGGCGATCCTTTGATTTGCATGGGTGAGAGTGACCAGATCACCGACTCAATAAGCCTACCATTTTGGGGTTTCGTCTGATTGGGGAGTTGGGAACTCAACTACATAAGATGAAATTCACTCCTTCCCCGAAGTAGGGGCAAAACGGTAATTTGGCCTAGCTGTACTTACGAACGATTTGTGAAGGGTCATCGTACTATTGATTGGTTATATCTAATGGACACAAAAATATATCTGTAGTGCATAGAGTGCAGCTGTCGGTCTTTAGTGGAGTGCTCGACGGTTAACAAATGGTGGATAATGTGATTAAAGAGTTTAATCAGTTATTCACGTACCGTCAGAGCTTCAAGCTACAGGTCCATAAGGTCCCTTTGGTAGCTCAATGGATTTAAGTTGTGAATCAGTTTTTGGGTTAATTTGAAATGTTCAAATTAATAAGAGGCAATTTGATTATATATGATATAATTTAATTAATTCAATTAAATATGATATAATTGATATAATATATTTGATACATTATTGTTTGATTGGAGGAACTAATATTTGAATATGATTCAAATATATTTTCTATGAATTAGATTTATAGTTATTAAATTTAATATAAATATGATTTATATTAAACGCCATAAAATAGAGAAAAAGAACTATAGTTTGTATATTGTATATGATGCAATATTAAAACTATAAGTTATAACTATAATATGATAAGTTATCATATTTTTTTATAACTATTAATTATTTGATAATTAAATTCTTTTTTCTCCATAACCACCCTTAGTGGGGGATTGTTCGGTTATGTGGCAAAATGGGATAAATGAAATTGGTTTTGATTATTCCAAAGAACGAGTGGAATTCACTATCGAGTAAACGATCGAGTATCTACACGATTGGAATTGAGAGCCTATGCGATAGTCTCTTTTTCTCTCCACGATGGAGTGTCTTTGTTATACAATAGTTTTGTGCCCACTTGATCGTCTTCCTCCTCAAACTCTAAACTTCCACGCTAACCAAAATTAGTCAGAGCCCACCACTCCTGTATTCTCACACCGAGAATACCAAGGTCCCCAAGTGGTAGTGTCCTGCTTGGTTCGAGGATCGAGTTGCTGCTTGCTGCTTGTTCGAGGAGTGTTCGAGTTGTTTGACACATTAGTGAATGAGTTTGTTGGAGGGATTATCTTGAAGAACGGTTCTTCAAAGGTATAATCTCTAAAATTTGTTTTTTTTTTATTTCGATAGCATGCTATAATTTAAGTTTTATGCATAATCTATTATGTATGATTATAAATGTATGCATTCAATCACAATGGGATTTGGACGATCTGCTTTAGCTCAAAGGTCATCTGTAAATAGAGTTTCTTTAGCACATCTACTAAATATTCCAATGGAGGTCCGTCCATTGGATATAAAGAAAGATATATTTCGACCTTGAGATGATAATGAAGAACTTTTTGGTCATGAAGTACCATATCTTAGTAAAATTGGTACGCTTATCTATCTTACTAATAATACAAGACCAAATATTGTATTTTCAGTAAATTTATTAGCAAGATATAATTCTTCTCCAATAAAAAGACATTGGAACGGAATTAAGCATATACTTTGTTTTTTTTTTAGGAACGATCGATATGAGTTTTTTTTTATTCAAATAAATCAAATTTTGATCTAGTTGGTTATGAAAATTCTGGATATTTATCTGATCCACACAAATCTAGATCTCAAATAGGTTATCTATTCACATATGGAGGAATTGTTGTATCGTGGCAGTTAGTGAAACAGACCATAACGACTATTTCCTCAAATCATGTTAAAATTCTTGCAATTCATGAGGCTAGTCGATAACGTGTATGGCTAAGATCAATGACTTAGCACATTCGTGAAACATATGGTTTGTCTTCTAATAAAAATCTTCCAACAATACTATACGAAGGCAACACAGCTTGCATATCTAATCAAATGAGGATATATTAAAGGAGATAGAATAAATCATATTTCATTGAAGTTTTTCTATGCTCATGATCTTGAAGAAAATGGCGACATCACTTTTTAACAAATTTGTTCGAAGGATAATCCAACAGATATATTTACAAAAGCATTACCAACTGCAACTTTTAAAAAATCGGTGCACTATATTGGAATGCGGCGACTTTGAGATCTTAAGTGGTGTTTTATGAGGGAGAATAAATATATTGCATTCTTTTAGGAAAATATATTATATGAAATATGTACTCTATTTCTTTTACAAGGTTTTTCCCATTGGGCTTTTTTAGTAAGGTTGTAATGGTACATATTCCATATATATAATGGGCATCTAAGGGGGAGTATTATAAATATATGATAATAGATATCCATTAGATGCTCTTGCTTAGTGTCTATTGACCATGTGTCATACTCCCATTTCTCCAAGTGTTGTCCATGTGTCTCAAGATTACACACATTTGTGTCCATGTAATCCACTTTTTACTTGCCAAATTGCCTATAAATAGTTGCATGTGGGTTTTGTAAGACACACATAAATTGGTGAAAATTCCATGAATTTTGGAGAAAGTCGAGATTTTTGAATCTCCTATTTTCTATAATTTTCTTTATTTATTCCAAATTTAGTTATGTAGTTATTTTATTTTATCTATTTATATATTATTTTAATATTATATTTTTTCGATATCTATGTTCACATTGTGCCTTGTTTTCTCCTCAAATTCACAACATTTTTCTTTCTTTCTTTCTTTCTTTCTTTCTTTTTTAAATTGTGTTTTATTTTGAAAACTACAACATAATATAGAAACCAATAAATAAAAGTGATGTTTATAAGCTTTATTTTCGAGAAAAAAAAAACTAAAAACCAAATTTTTATTAAACAGAGTTTTATTAGTTATCAAACAGGGTTTTAACAAATTTATTTGAAATTTTATTTTTATTTTATTTTATTGTTTTCTTACCATATATTCACGGTATTTTTCATATTTTCTAAGTAAATATATTGATGTTTTTACCAAATTTTTGAAATTAAAATAAGTTTCAAAAAATTATATTGAAACTTATTTTGTTTATTTTTTTTTAATTTATAAAATTAAAAAAAAATAAGTAAATAACAAAACAAACCAACCAACCTAATAAATAGTGTTTCAAAGCTAAAGGGCAACATCTTAAAACTACTCAATACTATTTTTATCCTTAGATTACAGTGTTTTTTTCTGTAATGTACAAAAAGTACACCCAAGAACCTCTCAAAATCCCTACAATGTAAAAGAAAAAAAAAAATAAAAAAAAAATCTAGAAATGAGGTATGTTACCAACTTACCCATATGTCTTTTAAAGTATAAGCTTACAAAGAACAACTTCTTCACATTAGTTTCCATTATTTTGTTATTTACTTTTTAGAAATTGTTTCAAAATCAAGGCATACTAAAAAATAGTTTGCTCCATCTGCTAACGATTTAGTTTTTAAAATTTTCTTTAGATTATATTTATGTTTCTTTATAATATATGATTTTTTTTATATATCTTAAGAAAACACTTGAATTTTTAGTCAAATTCTGAGGCAAAAGTAAGTTTTTGAAAGCTACTGTTTAAAAACAAGAGTGAAGGCTTTGTTGTTTGCATGAAACAAGAGTATTTTGTCTACTCAAGTACAATGGCTACATGTAAAAAATTATAAACCATATGTGAAGGCTTTTAAGTCGACATCTCCAATTGAGTATTTAAAATTTGGCAAAATATATATGCAATTAAAGAGTTAAAAAAAGTTAAGCCAAATAAAACTAAAAAAAAAAAAAGAAATCATACTTTTTTAGATTGCAAAAAATTGCACTAGATATCCGTAACTTAATAACTCATCTCGACAGATTTAGTATGAGCTCACCTCAACTTCATGCTTTTTATATGATATAGGGGTTTCAACATAAAAGACCTTAAAATAAGGGTTATATTACATTAATGTCTTGAACATTTCATTTTTTTACAAAAAATATCTATTGGATTTTGTTTTTCCGCTAATGTTAGTGGTTATTTACAATTTAGGTCTTGATCACCTTTCTTCCTCCTCCCTTACTTTTCTCTTTCCTCCTCCATCTCTTTTCTCTTTCCGGCGATCTCACACCCCTCTATTGTTTGCTCGTTAGATTTGGCTGACCATCGTCGCCTCCTTCACTAGTCTGCCATTCCCTGCCACCATTCGACCGATGCGCATTTCCGCCATTCGCCTGTTGGATTAGATCGTCAACATTCACACACCACCGATCGCCTTTTCGTCATCTATGGTCTCTCTCTCATCTTTCCGTCACTGTTACCCACCCTCCATCCACCTTGCCACCGTCGACAACGTGCCTGCCAAGATCCAGCCGCTGCCTCCCTCTATTTGGGCCACTAACCAACTGTCGTTGCCTTAATTATTCCTCAAATCCAACGATTGGAGCGAATCTTCCAACGTGGGGCGAGCAGATCTGGTGCATCTTTCAGTGTGTGGCAAGCAGATCTGGCTCAAGGCGTTTTTTCGGTATCAAGCTAGGAAATCCAGCATGGGGTGATTTTTTTGGCGGAGGCAAGCAGATCCGACGTGGGTTTATTTTTCCAACGTGGGGCAAGTAAATCCAACGTGGGATGAATCGTCTACATGGGGTTCTGGATGATGACGGTCGACGGTAATATATAGGGTGTTTTTTTTATATGTACTATGATATATACTGTCATATGGTAGTTTTTTTTATAGATACTGTCGTATGGTGATTTTTCATTTTCGATATATATGGTGGTTATATATATATATACATATATTCGTTTCCAATTTTACTAGTATATTTTATATATTGTTTATAATATTTGCAAACATCTAAGACAAATGTTCTAACGTATATTTAGACATAACCATGAATCTAAACTATGGTATACATATAAATCATTTTACTAGTATATTTAAAAATACATTGGAATATTTAAAAATATTTTACCATTTTACTAGTATATTTCATATATTGGTTTGAATATTTGCAAACATCTAAAATAATGTTCCAAGGTATAGAGACATACATATCAGAGCAACCAAATATCAATACATAATTAAAGGTGCATATATATACATAATACTTGGGATATGTACATCAAATAAACAATGAAATATATTAACATACATATCAAAACACATTTGAGTTCTAAGGTATATTTAAAAATAATCATGAATATTTGGGTGGATATCAAATATATTTACCAGTATATTCTATATTTTTTTAGAATGTTTTCAAATAAATAATGGAATATATTAAAGGGAGATTTATGTCAAAAATTGAATCAATATCTAATTTATATACTGTGATATATTTCATATATTTGTTAGAATATTTCCAAATATCTAACAAAATATTTTGAAATATATTTTAAATAACCATGAATAAAAAAAATATGTAAAACTAAAGAAAATAAAATTTTATTAAATGCATATTTTCTCTCTAATTAAATTAAATAAAGGAAAAAAAATCTCAAAATTTTTCTCTCCATTTGAAAACGTTAAAAAAATTATATTAAATGTATTTTTTCTCTCCATAATAAATGTAATTTCTCTCTTCATTATTAAGAAAGATTCGTAAATAGAGAAATATATATAAAAATCAAAAATAAAAATAATAAAAAGGGCAAATTTGTCAAAAAAAATAATACTAAAAGCTTTTCTTTAAAAAAAATTCAAACTTAAAGACATTTTTAAAAAATTTGGCCCAAAGAGGATGTTTTATGTAAAAATTCATATAATATATCTATATAAAAGCGTGACATAGTATCAAAACCACTAGTTAGCCTAGTGGTAAATTTGCCTTCCAACCCAGCCTCATTCATTACATTTATTTCTACTAAATTATATAAAACGTCAATAAAAGTTTATAGATCCATCACTGATGCAACCTAAATACGAACTTTCTAACTTCATTTACATATTATTTATATAAGAGTTATGTGGACTCATCATACTTTACGAGACATGCATGCCACAATATACTAAGTTAATCTTAATCTAATTAACATTATTATAAGATTAAAGAAAACTAAAAGTCACATGAAGGAAAAACATTACATATGGTCTACAAGTACAACACTAGATATGAATAAGAACAAATAAAAAGTGAAGGTTTATCTGATCCAATAAGTAAAGGCAATGCCGAAGAGCAAAAGGGCGAGAGTGAGATAAGAAATGGGAGTGAAGGATGGAGAAGAGGTTGAAGGAGTGGGAGGAGCTGCCGTTACATCAGCGTCCGACACGTCGTTCGTTGCTTCAAGTCCTGTCGTTTGGGGCTTCTGTTGGGCTTGGACTTGCACGTGCAGTTTCAACCCCTTTCTGCAGCTCTCTGCTTCGCTACTTGCGAAGTAGCGGATTCCTTCTCCGTTTAAGGCCACGATATCTATGCCGTCACTGTACATTCTACTAAAATTGCTTACATCGCACGCTTCGTAATCCTCCTTGCTCTGCAGCTCCACTACGTTACCGTGTGCCACCGAGTATGCGAACCCTGTCCTCCCCCATTTCACTAACCAACTTTATTACTCCTAACTTTCCAAATTATGAAATTAATCTTTTTTTTTTTTACCAACATATCCGGTGGAGCATTCACAAAGTTTGATAATATATAAATTTATGCATTTTTGAATTATAAAAATTAATCCTAAACTCTACCATTTGTTTTTAGGTTAAAAATCACCTTTAGTCTCTAAACTTGTAACAATTTAGTCTCTAAAATTTGTTTGTAATAATTTAATTCATATGCTTTCAATTTTGTAACAATTTGGTCAATGAACTTTAATATATAATAATCTAATCCAATTTTAAAATTTGTAACAGTTTAGTCCTATTGTAGAAATTAATGTTAAAGTTTAATGAGATTCCATATATATATAAATTGTTAAACTAATTAAAAACTTAATATTTTATTAGATAGAAAGTTTACATCATAAAATATTAAAATTGACATCTTGTTTTGATAATTTTTTTTTTTTTTACATTAGAGACTAAATTGTTACAATATCGAAAGTACACGAACTGAATTGTTATATACTAAAGTTTAGTGACTAAATTGTTACAAATTTGAAATTTGAAAGTATAGAGACTATATCGTTATAAACCAAAGTTCACGGACCAAATTGTTAGTTTCATAAAAGTTTAGAGATCATAAATTTTTTTTAACCTTGTTTTTAAAAACAACTTTTGAAGTAGAAATCTTATAAAATTTCTAACATAAATGGGAATGTAGAATCGTGTGTCGATGACCGTTGAATAGCTGATGGTCTAATTCTTTTCTTTTCTTTTTTTGGTAAAGGACCAACATGCGATTCTAAAATTTCAATTTCAGTTTGAACACATAAAAAAGTCTATCAAATGTTTATAAAAGTCTATTAGTCATATTACAACATTTGAGAGAGTAAAGGTACTTTTTAAATGCCAAAGTTGAGCATAACTCAACTGTCATACGAGGTTTTGGTTTGAATAGTTCTATCCCAATTATACTCGAAATTAAAAAAAAAAAAATTAAACAAATGACATTTTATATTTAACCTCTTAAAATATTAAGCAATTCAACATCTTTTTTCTAAAAAGAAAATTTAAGTTTAAATTCTAACTTGCTCTTAACTTTCTCATTATTCTTATAAAAAAAGTTGAATTTCAAAATGGTGTTTTTTTAACAAAATTTTATAACTAAAAAAAAAGATAACATTTTTCTATTTTTCAAAAAAAAAAACATTTCAGTACATTTATATTTTCAAAGAAATAAGATTTTTTGTGAACATTGTACTATAAAAAGATTACTTTCGTGCCCACTGAAACAAAAAGTTGTGGTTGTGATTGAAAATAAGAAAAATGTACAATATATATTTTTAAAAATAAAATTTTATATTATTCGGTAAAAAAATAAAAAGAGAAAAAGATCAATAATTCACTTATTCAAAATAAAGCGAGGCAATAATTCCATTTGTCGCTTTCCCCTCGTTTCCGATTTCCATTTTCCGGGAATCCACAAGAAAAAGAAATGAAAAATAATAACAAAACAAATGGATCTTACAAATTTTATCTCCGACTCTGAATGTTCTACCGGCCGACCAAGAACTGATGTCGGAATCGACATCCCATCCCCTGTCGCCGCCGACGACATGGTGCGTTTCCGCTCCGGCCAGCGGCGCAGCCGTGCTTACAACAAACGCCACCGTAACAACCACCACCAGCTTCTTAATCGCCGCTGCCATGGCTACCGGCTGAAGCTTTTAATATAATAATGGAAATTCCTCTCTTCAATGGCGCTGTCTCGATCTCCTCGGAGTTTAAACAAAAATAAATGGAGAAAGAGAGAAAAAGAGATTGAGAATTTAAAAAAGTGTGTGTGTGTGTGTGTTTTTTTTTTGGTGAGAGAATCGCTTGCTTTGCTTTAGAAAGGGGAATTCCAAGTTTTCTTATCACATCAGAATCAAATTGAGAGTGTGTTAAGTTACTATTAAGCTTTTTTGAATTAGTAAAGTTATGTTTCTGATTGTTTGTTGATAGTCTATTTTTAGTTTCTTTACGTGTAACTTTTACGGCCACAACTTGTCTAAGAGGATCCACTAATGAAAAGTATTGGATGTTCGGGATGACTTTGGGCCTTTGGCCCATACTAAAAAGTAAAATCGAAAAAGAGAAAGTTAGTTGGGGAATTGGAGCGTATGACAGTTTTAGAATTTGGTTTTGAAAAATGACAAAATTGAAAAATAATAAGATTTATAAAAATTCCCATGATATATACATGACCATGAATTTTCAAACCCCTATTTTATTCTTGTCTAATTCGTAACTTTTATTATAAGTATATATCATAAACAATGATGGGGTTGAATTATCGTTGATGTCTTAGTTCTCCACTTTCCCTCTAATCGGGTCATTTGAAAAACTAAACATAACAATCTTTCTCAAAGTAAACGCTCTTTTGGATTTTCCTTACGTATTTAATATTTCAATGTAGATTTTATTATTAATTTAGATTCTATTTAACCACTTTTTGAATTAATCTCACTTAGATTTTTCTACCAAGTTTATATTTTAAATATCTATATATTATCAAATTTCATTTATCTAATCAAATTTTAAGTTAATTCAAATGTTTGAATTTTTTTTAATTATTTTATACCCATTCTTAATAAATTAACCGGATAGTTTTGCATATTTTTTAAGGTTTAAATTGTTTTGTATATGTTACTAGATTCAATGGTGCATATTTCAATTTAGTCACTATTTTAGCTGACATTTTGATAATACCTAACTTGCCCTTAGTTGATTCATATGTTCGGAATATTAAATACAGTGTAAGTGTGGAGCTTTATTAATAACCAAGATATAAATACAGTGTAAGTGGATAAATTGATTAATAACTGAGATATAAATACAATGTAATTGGACAACTTGATTAACCAAATTAATCATATTATAATCTAACAGATCCAATTTCAAAACTGAAAATGAGCGCCATTCCATAATTTTCGCCCTCTTTTGGAATTTGAATTTATTTTTAATATCCATATTAGATTTTGATAACTATTTCACGAATTGGTTTAAAATTAACCAATATCTTCTTTATTTTTCTCCTTCTAATTGATTCAAATTAGCTATCTCTTTTGATTTGACGTACCACGGTTCGAAAATATTCATAATTAATCATCTTTCATTTGTTCATCACCATTTTTATTCTAATTTATAATATATCTTTAGATTTTACATTATTTTATTAGTTTAAATTGGATTTTTTTTATCCTGATTAAGATTTTACTTAATATTTTATATATATTATCATCTAACAAACTTTATATTTCATTTCAATTTTATCATTTTTTGTATTGTTTAATCACCTTTTATTCATTATCATCTTATTATATTATTATACCATTAATTTATCTCTACGGGTTAGGCTTCTAGATTTTGTGATTGATGGAGTTATAAATACAATGTAATTTTTGAAGCCTAAATGAAAATGGAATTATGAATACAATTTAATTGGAAATAAACGAACCCCCTTCCTAATTTTTCTCTCCCAAATCATATTTGAAGTTATATTTTATTATCAAATTAGATTTTATTTAACTACTCATCAAATTAATCACAATAAACAAAAACTTCCTAAGTTTTCTCTCCAATTTATATTTGAATTTATCTTTTATTATCAAATTTGATCTTATACAACCAACTCTCGATTTGTTTAAATGTTTGTTACAAATGCAATTGTATCTAAGTATTTTTTTTTTATATTTTTTTTATACATATTGTTATCAAATTAATTTGATCTTTTTTCTTCATATTTTTTATGTTTTCAAATTTTCATATAAAAACACATAAAAAATGGCTTGTTGTACTTAAAAAGAAATATATAAATGAGAATTAAACTTTAAATTTTTGAAACATGTGCATATATATATTGTTCAATTTTTTTTTTTTTTTTTTTATTATTATTATTTATTAAAATAAGATAACAAAAAATTCTAAATCTCATCTTTTTCATCTTCTTCAATTAGTCGCCCCCAAAATCTATTTTTCTCCTTTTCAATCTCATGTCTGCGGTCGTTGGTTCAGCAATAACCCTTTCTTGAATTTCGTCGTCTTGGCTAGCTTTTGACGACCATCCTTGCCATGTCACCGACTTTTTTTGCTCGCATATATGTTTCCTATTTTTGTTTCTACTTTGAACATTATTTTCAACAATGACGTTCTGGGATTGATAGTGTTTAAAGTTGGCGTTTAAGATCCTATGAGAAAAATGGTGACATGGAATAAAGTCGATGAAACTCCCTACAATTGGTTTATGTCAAATTCAGTTATATTTTTAATAGTCACATCGTCCTGAAGTTGCGATTCCTTCAAATATTCACTTGCCAACAACTTCACTGGTACAATCAACTTTTCTCTTTCTCACCTTGGAGGAAGTCCATTGTTATAGACATTCATAAGTTTCTAATGACCCCCACTGCCTGGTCGTCATCTTCCTTCGCATGCACGCGTTCTATAGGCAACTGGAAGCGTTAAAGACCATATTGGGTGATTTTTAATTTTTTCTTTTAGAATATTTAGATACCGTGTATTTGTGATTCTAGAATGTTTAGATAGAGTTTATTTGTCGTATTCATGTTGTTTTTGAAGCAGTGTATTTTTGCATTCTCGTTTGTACCTAATTTTGTTGTTTTAGGGTAGTTTTGACATTCACTAATTAGTATTTTCTATTATATAATTTCGTTTTGTTATTTTTATAATTTTGAAACCTTTTTGCCATTTTTCCAAATGAAACTTTAAAATTTGCTATTTCTCTTGTAGCCCAAATTTAGTAGCTTATCCTACATTGGAAGACTTTGATTTGGCAAATAGGTTTATATACTAGGGTTTGCAAGGCAGTTTTCAAATTATGGTTGTGGTGTGATGAAACCTTTTATTGTCGCTTGTAAATGGCCAATCAAATAAAATTTATATTATACCGATCAATATTACTTATAGTATAAGTGGCAAGACCTAGTCAATTTGCAAGAAAGTCGAAGATTAGTTTCGATGAACCAAATTTATAGATAAAGTGGTAATTTGGAGGGGGAAGGGGAGGGGGTTGATGTGGTATAGAGAATTTAGGTCAGAGAAATAAAAATGCGGAAGTATAAATTGTCAAAAATAAAAGTTCAATCAAATAAACGGAATGACCTATCTAGGAGATAGGATCCACTCATTTGTTCGATTGATCATAGGAACTCTCAATAATACTGATTTTAGCTTCTTGTCTATGTCTAGCCCAATTGATTAGAAACATTAACCAAATGTTTTAATTATCTAATTAGCCAATTATATAACATCTCGAATTTTTAACGTACTTTTTATTAAATTATCTTGAAATATTTGGACTTTATTTTGAAGTTGGAGCCAAAATTTATTTAATTTGGAAAAGTTTGGAAAGGATACTTCAGTCATTTGTGAAAAAATTGGAAGCTAAGGAGGAAAAGGAGATATATGTGTGTGTATATATATTAAGTTAAGTTAATTAGGGTTTGGGAGTTATTATATTTATATGTATATTTATATTTAGTTTTTTTAAATAAAAATAAAAATAAAAAAGGAAATTAATTCCCTTCTTCCCCGTGTGCAAAACCTTCAGACCTTTTATTTAAATATTGTCATTTGAAAAAGTAATCAGTGAAATAGGGTAGTTTTAAAACTATTTAGAGATTGTGGTAGTTTTAGAATTTTGAGGCATGGAAAAAAAATAAAAAATTAAGTTAAGGGTTGAAATCTTGACCTAAAGTAAGTTGAGGGTTGAAATTTTGACCTACAAAAAATTAGAAAGCAAGTTGAGGGTTCAAAACTCAACTTACATAGGTTGAATCTTCAACCCTTGACATCTTGTTCTGTTTGCATGGTATCGTCTCATCACTTCCCCATGTTGAGAATCCTCACTTCCCCATGCCAGTCAGCCTCACTTCCTATGTCGAATCGTCTCATCACCGCCAGAGACTTTAAATCCGTGGGCCGAGTTTTGAACCCTTGACCTATGGTTTTTAAATAGCCGATCGCCTCTTGCTCTCTACCTTCTTGCCTCTTGCTCTCTGCCTTACTCGCTTCTTGCTCTCTACCTTATTATTTTCTTCTCTTTCGTGTGAATCCTTTCTCCCCACACTTCACCCTTATCTGATCACAAATTATACAGATTTGTTCATTTACTCTACTAGATTTCCGTTTTTTAAAAATAATTATAATTTTTGTTTCTATTCTCATATTATTATTGTTTTTATATAGTTTTTATTGTTGTTCAAGAAACAAAGATTAAAAAAGAGGTATAGGTTCAATCAACTAAATTTCTAGTTTTTAATTAAAAAATAGTTTATATATATATATATATATATATATATTATATTATATATTATATATTGTAGTTTTCGTTGCCGGATAACAAATAAAAAAAAAAAGGAATGTTGTCACTTTGAAGAAAAAATAGTAGAACCACTATTGAATTTTGGAAGTTTAACTTTTATTTATTACTAGCCTTTTGTTTTTAGTACTTGTTTATATTTATTTTATGCTAGACATATTATTTTAATTCCTTATATATTGATGTTAATAATTTTTTAATATTAGTTATATATTGATATTAATCTGGATTCGATAATATTTTAGAGCTACCATGTTTATATTAGTCTACCATATTAATGTTAATCTATCATGTTAATATTTTAGATCTAACATATTAGTATCAATTCAATAATAGTTTTCTAATAGTCTGGATTCACTAATATTGATATAATGATGTTAGTAGTGTTTTTCTAATAGTTTAATGTTTTATTTATATTATGTTAGATCTACCATGTTAATGTTTTCTTTTGTATTTTAATATATTAGCGTTGGGTTTTTAGGGTTTATTGTTGTTTTTGAAGATATTAGATTTTGTTAATATAATATTAATGCCTAAAATCTAATGTCTTAGATTCTAGACATTAGATTTTACGCAAAAGAAGTACTTTTTTTTTATATGATATTCTATTTTTTTAGTATTTTTTTTTTTAGTTTAAAATTTAGTATTTTGTTTGTTTTTAATAAAAAAATTACTAATTTAATGAAAGTTTAACTTTAATGTTTATCACTTAAAAAGTTTAGTTTTTTGTTTTTTGAGTGATTTTTTATTAAGAGTTAAGTTTATAGTTTAATACAAAACTATTAATTTAATGTTTAAAGTTTTTTATTATAAGAAGTTTAGTATTTTTTTTAATAATATCCGATTCTTTTAGTTTTTAATAAGTTTGACGTTCAAACTAAGTTAAATTTTTAATATTTTTTTAAATATTTTTGTATGTTTTTGTTTGTATTTAAGTTTGATAATTAGTAAACTATTTAGTTTAATACAAAAGTTTAGTATATAGTTTAATACAAAATTATTGTGATAGTTATTGTGATTTTTTTAATATATTTCTTATGATATTTGATTTTTTTAGTATTTAACTTTGATGTTTATCATTTAAAAAGTTTAGTATTTTTTTTTTGAGTGATTATTTAATAAGAAAGTTTAGTTTATAGTCTAATACAAAATTATTATTTTTTTTAATATTTTTGTTTGATTTTGTTTGTATTTGTCACACCCCCTCTTAGACTAGTCTTTGAATCTAGGAAAGGATATGATTGCAGTAGTTATCAATCCTTTTGCTGACACTTACTGCCTAATACTCTTGCGAAAATAACTCTGATACCTACCTGCAAACTCATACACAACGGATGCCTCTGGGGCTAAAAACTTTAAGTTTAAACACACAACATATTTAGAGAGATTACATTACTAGTTTCACAAGTTTCGATACCCAAAACCTTAGTCCCTATATGAACAACTATAGCATGTGTACAATATTTACAGTAACCACCTAACAGACGGGTTACAATATCTTTGTCCTTTAGTGATGGAGCGAATGTAGAGCTACCTCCTGAGGATTTGACCGCTATCTGGGGGAAAGGAAAACATTTAAAAATGGGGTGAGTTTGCTAGCCCAGTGAGTGACTTAAGAAAGAAAACTGATTCTCATGTAAAAGTCTCAATAAAGAGATTAAACTGAAATGTAAATTTCTACAGTAACCTTGTACTGCAGTATAAACATTTTCCAAGTATAAAGCATAGAAAACTGTTTTCATCATAAAACATTAAATTGTTTCTTAGTTGAGAATAACCTTGCTATGGTTAAATCCCAACATCAACTGCTAGTTAAGAGAGAACTCTTTTGCTCAATCTTTGACTTTAACTACCTACGTGCACGTGACTATAACTAAGTACCGTCATACCTTAGGTACTTTTGCTCAGACACCTTCTCAAAACTTGTCCCTCAGTATCGAGCTGCTCAGATACCTTCTCAAATATCCCTCAGTATCGAGTTTCAAGTAAAACTAGTCATACAATGATTTTCTCTTTAAAGCATGTAAAGAATAACGCACGATCGCCTATCGCATCGCTTAGCTTCATGCATTTGCTACACGATCGCCTACCGTATCGCTTAGCTCCGCGCATTGCTACACGATTGTCTAGCGCCTGCCTACATGATCACATACCTTATAGGGTAGCGCCACTCACTTACTAGACGATCGGCCAGAGCCCATGTCCACGCACACTTGGGGCTGCCGCATGCTTTGCTAACCTCTCAAGACTTTGGTTTCTGCATGCTTTCCCATGCATAGCTTTTCTCTTGGCCACACTTTAGCCTCATTCAATGCCCAAATAACCTCTAAAATGAGCAAGGTCAATGCATGGCATAACACTTAGCCAATTTTCTAGCCTCCAACACGTGGGTTACACTTAGCCAATTTTTTAAGCTTTACCCAAGAGTCAAACTTTCAAATTCAAACTTTTCTTTTAACCTTTCACCATTTTCTCTACAATTACACATTAATTCTCACATCCATCTACTCACCACACTGGTCTCAGTAGGGAACATACCCAAGTAGAGAAATTAGGGCTCAAGGTTCACAGTATTTAAGTTTGATAATTAGTAATGTATTGTTTGTCTTTTTTTATTTTAGAAAATGGCGGACAAATGTTTAGGATTTATGTTGTCTGCAAATGGTAATGTGATTGATGGTGTTGATGGAGTTGATTATGACCAACCACCATGTGGGGGTTTTAGTATAAATGTGAACAGTGGGCTTGTTTTTGAACAATTCATTGAAATGGTAGGGATGTCACTTGGTGTAGATATGAGAGCAAATCAGTTAGAAATAATATATAGACATCCTAATCTAATACGATCAGGATCAACAAGGTTTATGCCATTCCCTATTCCTAATGAACAAGCAATGAAATTGATGTTCTCAATCGCGATGTCACTCCCGAATTTAGTGCATTTATATGTTAATGTGAATAGGGTAGGGTGGGATATAAACTTGAATGCACCCTTTAGCCAGTTTGAAGATCTAATTCAATGTATTGACCCTGATCCTAAATCAATTGCACCACCTTGTGATAATGAAGATATGGTGGCTAACAATTAATACATGAATTTTAGAACATAAACAGACAATGAATTTAAAGAGTTGGATTTTGATGGTCGTGAACATGAGTTACCTTTAGATACATTCAACGATTTGGATATGAATGTAATAGATAGCATTCGAGAACACGACCCAATTCTAGCGCCTGTGAATGTTAACAATACCAATTGTATAAGGGGATGATTTGTCAAGACAAAGAAATACTACAACACATGATCAAATGTTTTGCTATTAAGTGACACGCACCATATGAGGTTGTGAAATCGACACCGATGATTTGGGTAATTTGGTGTAAGAAGTGGGAAGAAGGTTACAAATGGAGACTTCGTGCAACAAAGAAAAACTCACATGGCTTGTTTGAGATCACTAAGTATGTTGATCAACATACATGTTTTTACTCAGAACTTAGTCAAAGTCATGTACAGTTAGATTCATCGATGATTGCACTAGAGTTTTGTGATTTCGTAAGAGAAATGCCATCTGTCAGCGTGGTAGCTCTCTCTTCCTCGGTCGAACGCCGAACCTATCACCGCTCATGACCCACCGCTGCCACACTAGGTCAGGTCCTCCTGCCGCCACGCTGCTCCTTTTCTGCATCAGGTCAGATCCACTCGTTCTGTGCTGCTCCGACCACGTCAGTCACTGATTTGCTCTGCCATAACTTGCATTGTCGAAGCTGAACTCGCCATGTTTGCTCACCAGCCCTTCATGTAGACATGGCCGTTGTCTCAGCCATGCCGCACGCTGTGCCGCTCAACAACACCACTCACGGTCATTCGGCCTCCTCAGATCTGACTGACGTTCGTCTGCCATGTTTCGCCACTGTTGTAAGTTATCGCTACCGACACTAGAGGTCGCCAGAATCTTGGTATTTTGAGTAAGTTACTTGGTTCTTCGTGGGTTTCTTTGCAAAATCTTGGCTATCCATTTGATTTTGGGGTAAATTTGATGATACTTATTATGTTTGGTCCATAGGTTTGAGCTTTGGAGGAATTTAAAGTCAAAGGCGTGCTATCCGACGTTACAAAAGTTTTGTTTTGGTGATTTTAGAATGGATTTGCGTAAGTTTTGGTGCTTTGATTAAGGTTTGAATATTTATTTTGAAATTATTAAATGCCCATCAAGTTCTGACCATTGGAATTGGAGTTTTATTTTAAGTTTGGAATTGGAGTTTTCAAAAGGACTTTAGGTGCTGACCATTGGAATTAAAATCTGTTTTAGTGGAGATTTTTGGGGACTATAGTTTTTGGAACGGGTAGGTCGTGTTGGTAATTTTGAAATGATTGAATGTTGGAAGTGGGCTTAAAGGTTGAAATTGATTTTTGATTCATGTTTTAGGATCTAATTCAAAGTATGTGAAAGCTAGAAATGATTTGGTTGCTTGAATTAATTTGGTCTCAATTTTGAGGTAAGTGATCTTACTACTAGAACTGTCTTTGTGCCGGGCATAAAATTAAAGGATAATTTATTGGATTTAAGTTTGTATGAAATGTAATGCCAAATTAGAGAGGGCATATGAGCATGTAATTGTATAGTTCTAAGTATGTTGTGAGTTGGAGCATGATCTTATTTTATAAGATAGTTTATAGGAATGTATGAGCATGATCTAGATCTTAATTGACATGTATGAGAATGTTTGAGCCTATTCCTATGTTTTATGTATGGGACCCTACGACTTGTACAATGAGTTATGTTGAGAAGTTATTGATGCTATGATAGATGTCACATGATGATAGTGTCGGTTGCCTTTCTAACACCATGATATTACAGCTTCGTGAGCCATTGGTTCACAACCACATGACAGCACCGTGAATTGATGAGTTCACAACTATATGAAAGTTCCATGAACTGACGAGTTCACAACTATATGACAGTTCCGTGAACTGACGAGTTTACAACTATATGATAACTCCGTGAACTGATGAGTTCACAACTATGTTACAGCTTTATGGACCGACGGGTTCACAACCATGCTACAGTTTCGTGTTAGGGTAGGTTAAACCGTTCACTAGACGACCACCTTTGGGTGGTTAATCATTATGTGTATATCCCACCTACATGTTTGCATTTAGAGGATATAAATGCGTAGCCTAACCCCAGTAGTGGAGTTACTTACTGAGTATTTTTATACTCACCATTTTTACTTTATGTTTTTTAGGTAATGATAGAAATAGACCGGTGGGAGATAGACAAGACTCGTGACAGAGCCATATAGGACAAAAGAAATCGCTTCCGCTTAGTCCATGTCTTTAGTCATGAATGTTTTGAAATTTTGAAATTTCTCATCAAATAGAAGATTTTGATGTTTTGAATATTTTTCTCTGTAAACGTTTTTTTAAGGGAACCCCATCAAAGATTTTCAATGTTGGGAATATCCTAGAACTTGCAGTTTGTGTTAAACATTGTATTTTATCAATAACAATGACTTGTTGATTTTGCATCTTATTATGAAAATCCAATAAATGCATCCTTGGCTATAGTCTGAATGCTGTAACTTTATGTAGTGACATAAACAGAATCAAGTTGACAGTATATAGCCTAAACGGTCTAATAAGTATATGGATGAAATTGGGTATCTCATCCTGGTAACACTATTGGATACGACCCACTCTGTAGTTGTTACAAAAAGTTGTAAGGTGCTACAAACGATGTGATCCACAAATCATTCACGTTGAGACATGAGAGTGGGGGCATCCTATGCAATGAGTTTGCATAAAGACTGGACCACGAAAATAGTCACTTTTCTTTATAACAACTGTTTACTGTTAAAACTAATTATTTCATTTATTATATAACCTAGGTTAACTCGATCTTAATCCTGAGCTAGCTATTAACTCTTGTTTATTCGGAATTATCCTTTGATTTGCAAACGGTGAGAGTAGTCCAATAGCACTACTCAATAAGCTTACCATTTTGGGGATAAGATCGGATGAATAGCTGGAGAGATAGCCTTGCAAGATGGAATTCACTCTAATTTTATTTAAGGTTAGCAGATAGGTTGTTCTCTTAAGTACTAACTCCAGGTCTTGAATAAACAGGGATCCACCTTCTTATGAGAAAGGATTTGATTCATAGAGATTATGAATCAAAATTATTCATTAGGGGATCAGTAGGAACTTAAGAAACAAGATGTAGTCACAGGGGTAAAGTGGTATTTTTGACCTAGCTATGATTACGAATAACCTGTGAAGGATCGACTTACTGATTATGGTTATTAAGTGAACATAATATATCTACAGTGAGGGGAGTTCAACTATAGGCTATAATGGAGTGTCCCATTAGTTAACGAATGGAGGTTAGGTCAGACTAATGAGTTTAGCCGATTAATCTCGAATCGTTGGAGCCCATTGTTCGTTGCTATTGTGATTCGAGATGGGAGTGTTTTATATAAATTGGAAAAATAAATTCGAAGTATAAATAATGCGTTGATGCTTTGATGCATTTATGTATTTGTAACGCGTTGATGTGTTAGAGATGTGCAACAGAATGCACGACACTCCTCCTATTGACGTTCAAGTTTTCCTAAATCAGACCCAAGTATAAATCTAATTTAGGTTCCTGTTAAGTCCAGGGTCGAACTCAGGGATTCAATCAAACTAACGCAGACCTTGCGTTGTTGCTATTGTAGGGGTTTTCTAAATGTATGAGAGAAATGTGTTATTTACACTAAAGTGCTGTGCTTGTGCCAGAAGATACAAAAGAGTTGAGTAGTGAGTGATGGATCATGCGAAAATGAATTTTAATGTAAGTGGTATTCGTCGATCTAAGATGAATGTACACAAACCAGAGTGTGATGTGGATGAGATGGAATGATTTGTTTATCTTTGTTTATGCGTTAGACTTTATTCAACATTTCTCAATGCGAATAATATACAAAACCTATCTCTAGGATGCATGCGTCTAACACAAAATGCAATAAACACCAGTAAGTCTATCTCTAGATGTACTAGGCATCCTACTTGATGCTGGCTTATTTATTCTTTCGAATAATCTAAGCTAAGGATGCTTTTACCAATTGATCAAGTTGGCTTAAGCGTTGAAATGAAATGTTGCATAAAGTATAAATACATTCAACATAAACAAGAAATAAACAATGGAAAAGTGTGATGGATCAAATATATGAATTTATAAAGAAGCAGATTGTCTTTACAAAAACAATATTTAATCAAATGAAATGAAAGCGATAAATCAGATGAAAGGAACTAAGTCAAGTCGCAGAGTACAATCTCTTGTATCTCTTTGGCTCAATCTAGTTGTGTACAATCACTTATATAGGAATTGGATGAAGTGTCTTTCTTAAGCTTGGCTTCCTCCACTCCCTGACCGGCGGTGATGGTGGTTTTCAACCATTCTGATCGTATTGGCACCACAACACAGCTTCTAAAGAACTAAAACTATGACTACGTTAATACAGAGAGTGAGAATCTTGAATTTTTCTGAACTCCGAACTCTGAAGGGACTTCATCTATTTATAGGCGTTGGTCATCTCCACTTGGTGATGGGCAACATTAAAGTCCATGCCCTGGTCAGCCGCCTGACACTCAGAAGCTTTTCAGACGCTGCCTGCTATAGGTGCCTATACTTGCAAATGGTGATGTGACACAATCAGCCTGGATCAATGAATCTTCTTTAAGTTGAATTCCATCTGACGTATTGGCCATGTGTTAGAACTTTGCCTGCGACACTTCTTGATTATGCGTTAGCTTCTTGTTGAAATCCTGCAATACAATACATTAGTGCCGTAGTATTTAGTAATAAAACTTCTTTTGCATGAGTTTGCTAATGTTTGAATAATTCCATGCGTTTCTTCTAAAAATGAGGAGAATTTATCATTAAAAACCTTAGTTGTTCCAACTTAAGAACAAAAATAACTTGTATTTCTACAAGTTATCACCACCCCCAAATTTGAACAATGCTTGTCTTCAAGCATTCCAAAACAATTCTTTGTTATCTCCTTTGTCTTAAGTGTGTAGAGTTCGCCTCTCATCATATTCAGTCATAAGCTTGAGACAAGTGTTTGGAAAATGTAACTCAGATTGACTCTTTTCTAAAAGGAATAATGTTTATTTTCAGGTGCAGCAAGCCTTTTATCAACAACTCCTTTCGTTTATCAAAACTTTCCTGTTTTTTCTAAACCAGCAATGTGTTAGATGCACTTTTTAAGATAAATGCCGGATAAAAAGAAAAAAAATAATGAATTTTCAATTACCCATGCGTTGTTCCAGGTATCCCACTTTCGTTTTGGCTTGCCCCCACGGGTGTCATGCGTTCATCCAACTATGGGTCAGAACCCTTCACAACTAAACGCATATCTAATATTCATGCGTTTCAAGATACAAATTCTTCAGACTAGATAGAGGAGTTCTATAGGACACATTGGTCTAGGAGACTTAACTTTGTTTTGGTTTTCCCCCACGGGTGTCATGCGAGCATCCAACTACGACTAAGTGCCTGTTCCAACTTTTTTAACTCATGTCACTTTGAGGTTTTTCTTTTAAAGTAATGACAGAGGAGTTGCGTTTAATATTTTTCTAATTTTTTTCCCTTTCTTTATAATGTACTCGTGTGATGCGTCTTAACTCGGATTTCGCTCATCCCCAAATTTGGAGATGAGCTAAATCCTCATTGCTAAAAGAGAAACAAAATTTCAAAAAGGCTTTCAGAGTCCGAAAGGAGTTTAAGAATTAAAGCTTGTATGCATTAGAAAGAAAACATGTAGTCTTTTTAGAGAAGTTCAGGCCTTGTTGATTTTCCTAACGCCTACTCTATACTTGTAGATTTCATATTGTTGATATCATTGAGGTCACGCAAAGCACAAGACTAGAAAATAGCTAAAGAAAAAAAGAGTATGCTAAGGTCAAACGCAAGGAACAAAATGATAGAAACTTCTCATTCATTTTAACAGAATAACATGAAAGAAACAAACAAATCAAACTAATACAAAAGATCATCAAATAATTCAAAATACAAAATAACCCAACACCCCAAAACTTCATTGTGCTGGCGCATCATCCCTGCGTTCTTCTCCAGGGTCTTCATCCATAAAGTGCAAAGGGTTTCTAAGATGAGCAGGCAATGGAGGCAGAGCAAACATTCCAACCAAGACCTGATTGATGTACTGTGTTGTATAAACGAATTGGTCTTGCATCCTTTTTGTTTGCTGCCTTAGGTAACCTCTTAGAACCTAGTTTTGCTGCTGAAGACCTTCGATGGACGCGGCCAATGGTCTGAGCTGATCACTGATGAAAGTTTTCAACTCTTCAAGGTCAGTGTTGCGTTGAGGTGGTGTTGGATCTTCACTTCTTCCAACTGGGTCTTCAAAATTTACTGCGTTACTCGATCCTAACACAGTTGGTTCAAAGATGGTAGAAGGAGGCACAAAATTGGGAATTGAACTTGGTGAGGGCGAAGGAAGGGAACGAGGGATGTCTTGATCTATATCAGTAGGTTCTTGGTGCGTTTGATCAAGATTCCCTTCTGGCGGGGCCATTGGTGAGTCATGGATAGTAAGGTTTAGGGTTGGTTGCACTTCTTCATCCGTAAGTTCAAGCTCTGCTTCATAATCTTCATGCTCTGAAGCTTTATCACTGTGTTCAATGATCTGGACGCATCTTCTTTTGGGGGCATGTTTAGATGATCGAGGTTTGGTTGCCACTTCTTTGGGAGGCAAGGCAGGTTGATGCGGCGAACCACGAAGTAAACGCCTGATTGACTTAATATCTATCAAACCATCGATCTCTTCGTGATCATCCCTCAGAGGTATGCCCTCACATTCACACAATGCATATATCAGCCATGGAAAGTAGAGTTGTCCTCGTGGTTTGGTCTTGATGGCCTTAATCTGATCCCTTATTATTCTTCCAACGTCTAAAGGGATGCACTGCATGATACAATAGGTAGCCAAGATGCGTTCTTTTGACAGTGTTTCATCATGCGTTGTAGGCATGATGCTCCTCTTGATCAGACAATACTATAGATTCGTGTCTGGGGTTATGTTCTTGAAAGCTAGCATCTTTGCTCCATTTCTAGATGTTTGCCACTTGCTTCCAGGTTTGGCTACCACTCTTAACGCATCTTCCAGTTGGCTTGGCGTTGGTTGCTCCAAGATGCAGTTACCTTTTGCATTCGGATTACTATCGATGTTGAACACTTCGTTGATCTTATCGGCTGAGAAGCGTACTAATACCCCATCAAAAAAGGCTGTATTCTTCTCCATGTCAAATTTGCTGCTATAGAACTGGCGGACGAGGTTGGGCCAAATTCGTGTGTGCCCAATGCAGAATTGACCCCAACCCATTGCGTTTATTGTTTCTGTTATGTATACTGGCAGTGGGTTGCACTCGGGAAAGAAGCCTTTCTCTACAAGTATATCACTGAATTGGCATTTTCTTCTCGTGGTCTTCTTAGGTAACGCATCGGTTACCTTGCGTTTACCCACCACATGTTCCTTGGCTTCCCGTGCTAGCTCTCTCAATTCATTCTCTAATTCCCTTTGGAGAGCTGTCTTCCTTCGCCCCTGCTTTACGGGCTGATAATCTTCCAAGTCCTTCTCTAACGCGTCGTGCATTGAGCAACTCCCACGCATTGCATCCTCAGAACTGGGTGCTGATTGCTCATCTTCTTCCTCCAATATTAATTTTCTTTTTCTTGTCACTCTCTTTTCTTTTAAGGGCCCCTCATTCGCGTCAGTTTGGCGTGATTGAGATGCGTCTGGGCCAAATCTCCTTTCTTCTTCTTCTCCATCTTTTTCTTCTAATTCTGCTTCGAGCATCATAGCGTACTGCTTCGCTTTGTCCAATTCAAGTGATGCGTTAGGTGGGTCGGAATGCATCACTTGCTCTTCCTCTTGGCCTTGATTGAGTCTTGCCAAAATGGCTCAAAACAGTTCCTGCTCGTCCAGTCGAGCCAATTCCGTCAACTCTTCAAGGTT
Organism: Benincasa hispida; assembly: GCF_009727055.1. Taxonomy (NCBI): domain Eukaryota; kingdom Viridiplantae; phylum Streptophyta; class Magnoliopsida; order Cucurbitales; family Cucurbitaceae; genus Benincasa; species Benincasa hispida. Next base: position 25,339,589 of record NC_052356.1, read on the forward strand.
ACGCTCTGACGCAGGACTGTCAGAGGTGGGTCTAGGTGGAGTAAATGGTGGGGGTGCCTGATGGGGTATGAGGCAACCCAGGGGATGAGATGACGATGGGTAAATGCGGCGGTTGGCTGGACGCATCTGATTCGACTGGGTAGATGGTGGCCAAGGGTTGGATTGAAAGTGAAGGAGGTGGATGCATGATTGGTGATGAGGCATTATAAAGGTTGGCTGGAATGGGGTCATGCGTTGCACCCACCGGAGTTATGTTAGGAATGAATGGTAGTGGGGCAGGCTTGGTGTATGGCTATTGGCAGCGTAGATGACGACGCTACCTTGGTTTTGAAGGGGTTTTGGGCTTTGGCTTAGGGGTAGCTTTGGGTTTTGGTTGAGGAGTTTTATAAGCCGGTTTTGTGGGTGTTGTGGTAGGCTTCGACCGAGACGGCGCTGGAGGTGGAAGTTACTCCACCGTGCATAGGTTTGATTTGGACGGAGGGTTTTGAGGCTTTTCGAGGGCTTAGGGGAGGCGAAGTCGAAACAGAAGAGGAGGAGAAGGAACTTACCAGCGAGTCGTTTCTGAAGCTCATCGTTTGGTTTTGACTATCAGATGCCGACGACATTATGGCCGGAGAGACGTTTGAGCAGATTGATGGTGAAGGAAAACGAGAGGGCTAGGGTTTTCTTTTTCTTTTCACAGATGGCTCGAGTGGTAAATGAGGAGGAAGAAGAAAACGAACGTTTTGATTTTTATAGGCAGGGGAGAGAGAGTGGGGTGACGTCAGCGCCTGACGTCCGTAATAAATGTGAAGTCGAAGGGACATTCTTGGGTTTCTAAGCACTCGAGTGCTTTGTATTTTTGAGAGGCATCCCTTCAATTGGGGCCATGCGTTAGACTTAAGTTTAACACATCCGTTATTCCCATCCCGATTATACACAACTTTTTTTTAAAAAAAAAACAAGTAAAATTTCTAACTTATGAAGGCAATAACAAAGAACAATCAATCTTAAAACACAAACAAACAAACAAACCAACAAACTCAAATGCATTGGTAAAATACATAATGCAAAAAAAGAACAAGGACAGAGAAAGCGTCCCTAGAGTATATGTTGATGCGAGCACAGGGATGCTTCGACGCGGGCCTCAGCTGGCTTCGCGTAGTGCGAGAGATGACTTTTGACGTTCCTGGCCATCTTTAAAGTATGGCTTCACTCTTTGGCCATTTACTTTGAACGTGTTGATGCCATCCTCTTGTGTTAATTCCACTGCTCCATATGCAAAGACTGTTTTAATGATGAAGGGTCCTGACCACCTGGATTTTAACTTTCCTGGGAACAAACGCAAACGTGAATTGAATAATAGAACTTTTTGGCCGACAACAAACTTTTTCTTACTGATGCGTTGGTCGTGCCCACATTTTGTCTTCTCCTTGTAGAGTTTGTTGTTCTCGTATGTGTTCAATCGCCACTCCTCAAGCTCATTGAGCTGAAGTTTACGTTGAGCACCCACGATGTCCAAGTTCAAATTTAGCTTCTTAACTGCCCAAAAAGCTTTGTGCTCCAACTCTAAGGGTAAGTGACAAGCTTTTCCAAATACTAGAGAGTATGGAGACATACCTATGGGGGTCTTCTAGGCAGTCCTGTAGGCCTAGAGCACTTCTTCCAGCCTCTGTGCCCAGTCTTTCTGCGATGTGTTGACAACTTTCTCCAGGATAGATTTGATTTCTCGATTGGATACTTCAACTTGACCGTTTATTTGTGGGTGGTAGGCGGTAGTGATCTTGTGCCTAACATTATATTTGGCAAGTAATTTAGAAATGATGCGATTAATGAAATGCGTACCTTCGTCACTTATCAGGGCTGTTAGCGTTCCAAAACGTGTGAAGATGTTCCTGGTAAGAAACTTAGAAACAGTGGACACATCATTTCTAGCACAAGCTACTGCTTTTACCCACTTTGATACATATACTACTGCAAACAGGATATATTGTTGGCCGCAGGACAGGGGAAAAGGTCCCATAAAATCAATACCCCAAACATCAAACAGCTCAACTTCGAGAATACTGTTCAAGGGCATTGTGTCCCTTGATGAGATATTCCCGGTGCGTTGGCAGGGGTCACATTTACGAACAAAATCCCTCGCGTCTTTGAAGAGGGTGGGCCAGAAGTATCCGCTTTGAAGGATCTTTGCAGCGGTTCTTTTCTCACCGAAATGCCCTCCGTAAGGAGAGTCATCACACTTAGCCAAGATGCATTGTGTCTCCTCCTCCGGAACGCATTGACGCGTTATGGAGTCAGGGCCTTGTTTATAGAGAAACGGTTCATCCCAAAAATAAAATTTGCTGTCATGTACTAACCGTTTCTTTTTCTAAGAGTTGAAGTTCCCAAGGAATTGCTTAGTAGTTAAGTAATTGACTATGTCCGCATACCAAGTTTCCCTGCCTTCAATGCTGAACAAGCTTTCATCAGGAAATGCGTCCTTGATTTCACTTTCTTGATCTTTCATTTCTTGATTTCTAGCCTGGATAGGTGGTCAGCCACCTGATTCTCCATTCCCTTTCTGTCTTGAATCTCAATATCAAATTCCTATAACAGTAGCACCCATCTTATTAATCTTGGCTTCGCGTTCTTTTTACTCATCAGGAACTTTATAGCTGAGTGATTTGTATATATGGTGGCTGACGCACCAACTAAGTAAGATCTAAATTTCTTGATGCCAAACACTACAGCCAATATTTCTTTTTCAGTGGTCATGTAGTGTTCCTGAGAGTCATTCAGTGATTTGGAGGCGTAAGAGATGGGATGTATCAAATTTCCTTTCTTCTGCCCTAACATTGTTCGTACTGCAACATCATTCGCGTCGCACATGAGAATAAAACGCTGCGTCCAATCCGGTGCTATTAGTATCGGGCTTGTAGTCAACGCATATTTCAATGTTTCAAACACGTCACAACAGTCTTCATTGAAATCGTAGGGCTGTTCGCCTCTATTAATGCGCTTAGAGGTCGCGCAATTTGAGAAAATCCTCTAACGAACCTTCGATAGAAGCCAACATGCCCTAGAAAACTTCGTAAAGCTTTAACATTTGATGGTGGTGGAAGTTAGCTATGACATCTATCTTGGCTTCATCTACTTCCAACCCAGCTTTAGATACTTTGTGGCCTAAGACAATTCCTTCAGTCACCATGAAGTGACATTTTACCAATTCAACACAAGGTTTGTTTCCTCGCATCGAGTGAGGACGACCTCCAAATTATCTAGGCATGATTGGATTGAGTCTCCAAAGACTGAGAAATCGTCCATGAAGACTTCAACGATCTTTTCTAAGAAGTCAGAGAAGATAGCCATCATACACCTTTGAAATGTTCTAGGTGCGTTACACAGCCCAAAGGGCATGCGTCTGAATGCAAATGTTCCAAAGGGATAGGTAAATTTTGTCTTCTCCTGATCTTCTGGGTCAATCAAAATTTGGTTATAACCAAAGTATCCATCAAGAAAATAATAAAATTCTTTGCCAGCAAGTTTGTCAAGCCTTTGGTCAATGAAAGGAAGGGGGAAGTGGTCTTTCGTAGTTGCTGCGTTGAACTTCCTGTAATCCATACAGATGCACCAGCCCATGACAGTCCTCGAAGGTATGAGTTCATTATTGCTATTGACTATCACAGTTATTCCCCTTTTCTTGGGCACACATTGGACTGGGCTTACCCATCTACTATCGGATATAGGATAGATGACTCCCGCGTCCAACCATTTTAGGATTTCTTTCTTAACCACTTCCTTCATTATGGGGTTCAGCCTTTTTTGAGGATCAATCGATCCCGACTTCCCTTCTTCTAGCCTGATCTTATGCATGCAATAAGATGGGTTGATGCCACGGATATCCGCTAGCGTCCAACCTATTGCACGCATGTGCTTTTTCAGCATCTGCAAAAGAGAGTGCTTGTTAGGCTCGGTAAGATTCGCGGAAATGATCACAGATAAAGTTTTGTTTGTTCTAAGGAAGGCATATTTCAGGTGACTAGATAACGGTTTTAGCTCGAGTTTTGGTGGTTCCTCAAGTGATGGATGCGTTGGTTTCGTCCGCCGCTCACTCAGACTTGGCGGCTCTGGTTCTTTCATGTTCTCCTCTAATGCAAGGACCTTGTATACATGGGTCTCTTCTTCAGGCAACTCTATACTATTCAGTTGACAATCTCCACTATCCAGGAACTTTAATGCGTTTAATACATTAAACTTCACCTCTTGATTGTCTATGCGCATAGTTAATTCTCCTTTATGCATGCCTGATAACGCTAAAGATAAGTCATAGAATGATGATGCAATGATGACTTTATTTTATTTATGCAATACTACTTCTAGATATGCGTTATTTATGAGTTTTCTTGTAGTATGCTATGCATTGTCACAAGTTTCCTTGCGTTGGAACCAAGTATAATTTCACCGCAAGTTTCTCGGTGTGATTCGAGGTCGAACACAGGGACTGTTTTAGGTTAATTGCGTTACATTTGTGATATATGCGACCAGGGGTTTTTCAATTTGTAAAAAGGTTGTGTGTACAGGTATTTAAAATGCAATAAAGTAAAGATAATTGATAAAAATGCGATAATAAAGTAAATTGTGATAAAATGAACCTAAGCTATGATGATACAAGATACAGGTTACATGATACAAAATACTGAGGTTGAGACTGTCTGTGAAGATTATACAAAGATCGTGTTATGCGGTGGCAAGGCTTATGTGCGAAGTAGAAAGAGAAAACATAATTAATACAAACATCGCAAGTTTCTTAATTGCGTTAAAGATATAAGTATGGTTCCGCTTTCCTTTGGCATACACCTCTTGGTGATCGGCCGCGTTCCCACATCTCTGTGGTGAAACAGGGATGAATGTAATGAAGCAAGTTTGCTTCCATCTCTGGAAGTACTTCTCGTTTTAGTTAACGCATTCTTCTAACCTTTTCTCGACAGATCAGAATGGCATCTTCACTTCTGCTCTCACAGGTGAAGATGCTGTCTAGCATGCTTTAGCTAAACATAATCATCTCTTTAGCACAGATTAAGTTACTCGTTTAATTTATATTAATCACCAATGGATTAAGAAAACTTCATGGAGAAAACGATTTATGGAGGAACGGAAGTAGACAGAAAAGTGGAGATGAAAATGATCAAGACATTCAATAATACTATTTAGCGTCTGATACATGATTTTTGAATGAAGAGATTAAGAAGATGAAATACAATTGATGCATGAGAGTTAGAAACAAATACAAATGAGCGCCAACGTCTTGGCACAGATCTAGATGGAGATTTTGCTTGCCGGTGTCGATGGAGTGAATGGAAGGATGAGCTTCCCTCTCAGGCTTGCTCAACCGATATAAGGGATCTAAGCACAGAGTTTCACGGTAGGGATTTAACAGAATTGCGCTGAGACTCACCTCTCGACCTTGTCTCTTTTCTTCCCGGATCTTCTCCGATCAGCACTCAGATCAGCCTCTCTCTCAATAGCCTTGTATCAATTATCCCTCGTATCAAGTACATCTTTTAGTGAATTCTATGAGGGTATTTATAGGTGAAAAGATTTGACTCTTTAACTCGTGGTCCCCATTTTATTGTTATGGAAAGTCCGAAATGGTGGAATGAATATTCCTTCTGTTATGCAATCAGTCCGTCGAATATGCACAACAATTAGTTGTACACGTGTCATAATCCTCCGCAATTGCATTGCTTACTTGCATCTTTCGATCGTGTGCTCGCATGAAGTGTTGTTTTTATTACCGCATGCGGTTGAAGTTCAGCTCTAGATCAACTCTTGCATTGCACCGTCATTGCGTTGATCGTCTCTTCATTGTTGGTTGACGAGCGTAATGCAACGGAGATGCATTATTCAGTTTCTCTTTGAGCCTTGATCGCAGTGGTGACTTGGTTACCTGCAAAATAGACTTGAAATATATTTTTCTACCATCTTGACGGTGTTTGTGGGTTTTTTTGCGATAATTTATAATTATTGTATTTCTTAGCTAATTTTCATACAATCGACGCATATTTTCTCTCTTTTGGCCGCAATATCTGAATAAGGCAACATAAATAACTTGTATTTCTACAAGTTATCACACCCCCAAATTTAGATATATGCTTGTCCTCAAGCATATCTTCTACTAAGGTAATAATGCTCAATTCTTATCCATATTTTTGCATCGATTGGTTGCTCTGAATGTTACACTTAGGCACATTACTTGACAACGTAATTTCCTCCTATCCTTGCTAATTCCTAACAAAGCCCTACTTTATTCTTCTACATAACAAATTTCTGCTAAAAAATGCTTTTCTAGTTTTAAAGTAGAATGTTTACCTCTTCTTTGTCAAAACAACTTGATGCATCTATATGCGGTGGTCAAATCTTGCGTCATTTATTTAGAGACTGTTGGTCATGGTTACATCCTTCATTTTGGCTTGTTCCCACGGGTGTCATGCGAACATCTAACTACGGTTGTGTACCAATCTCAACTTTAACTCATGATATTCAGAGGAGTTGTCTCTTGCATTTATTTTTCTTTTCTTTTCATTTTCATACTACATTGTTCTTGGAAACCCACCTTCGTTTTGGCTTGCTCCCACGGGTGTCATGCGAACATCCAACTACGAGTAGGCTCCTTTCACAACTAACTCTTATCAGGTTGGGATTATTTTTGAGGTTTTTCTTGTACCGACATTGGAGTACTGAAAAGGAACACATTTTCTTAAAGACCGCATATTCTTGATCTTATCTGCTTAGACCTTCCCCACCCCCAAATTTAGAGATGCGCAAGGTCCTCATTGCGTTGTTTGGATAGACTAGATAAACACTTAAAAAAAAATTTCAAAAAGAAGGTTTGAGCAGAACTTTGAAAGATAAAAGGTAAAGTACTGTTAAAGCTAAGAATAACTAAGTGTTAGTCAGAATTTTCAGAGTGTGGGAAATGTTTCTAAGTATAGACATATTATACATCATGGCAACGCAATGAAAAATGCAAAAATAAAAGATCAAGAACATCGCAAATATTGACAAAGGAGGATAAAGAAAAAGGCACAGGCAAATAGAGTGAATATTTACTCAGTTGTATTCAATATTAACAAAATATACAAATAATTATAAACTAACACAATACAAAAATGTTGCCTGTACAAAGAATCAAGGAACATAGATGTTATCATTTTGAATTTGATTCAGATGGCTGCACGATTAAAATTAACACCACGCTTCTATTTTACGCAAATGCATTTTTGCTAAGGACGGACAACAACGCATGTATTCCCGCAACACACCCCTTAATTCAACGCAATTTTGGAGGATCGGGCGCACGGTATTACTACCAGCACAACACTACCTCAACATAGTGTCTTTTACTAAGGACGGACAAAGATCACATACGCGCGCAACACACCCCTCAACGCAATGCAATTGCGTGAAATGGATGCAAGGAGTCTCTTGTTATCCCACAATGCACCCATCATTGTGTTTCATACCAGTTTTTATTTTTCTTTTTAATTCATCAAAGACGCAAGTCGAAAAGACTTTACGGTGTTAAATGTTTCATCTAGTCATTCACAAAATTTAAGAACAGCGCTACTAAAGCATACAAACAAGGAAATACACTAATGAATTAGTTTGAAGGTAAATACAGAAAGCAATAAAGGCTAAATCTAATAAGCAGTAAATAACATAATTTAGAAAGCAATAAAAGAAAGCTGTAACGAAAGCAAGTAAACATAGATAGGGATGTTGATTGAATGAAGTTCTCAAAATTAACGCAATTGCTTCCCCTCTCAAGCGGTTTAATCCTGCTTACCCAAGTCAATGGTATCCATGCGTCGCTTGAAGTTGCCTTCGTAGTAAGACTTAATTTGTTGACCATTGACTTTAAACACGTTGTTCCTGTTTAAATTTTTAGTTCCATTGCGCTGTGAGGAAAGATAGTCTTGATTTTGAATGGCCCAGACCAGCGAGACTTCAATTTTCCTTGGAACAATCGCAAACGAGCGTTAAATAATAATACCTATTGACCTTCGGCGAATGTCCGGTCGTTTATGCGGTCGTCATGCCACTTCTTAGTTTTCTCCTTATAGATCTTGGCATTTTCATAGGCGTCCCTTCGCCATTTGACCAGCTGGTTCAGTTGCAGCTTCCGGACTTTCCCCGCACTTGCTAAATCAAACTTTAACTTCTTGCATGCCCACATCGCCTTATGTTGCAACTCGAGCAGCATATGACAAGCTTTTTCAAAGACCAGGTCATACGGGGACATGCCAATTGGTGTTTTATAGGCAGTTCTATATGCCCACAGTGCTTCATCAAGCTTGGGTGACCAATCCTTCCTGGAAGTATTGACTACCTTCTTCAAGATAGTTTTGATTTCTCGGTTAGAAATCTCTACCTGCCCATTAGTGATAAGCAGTTGCAATTCGATGGCTGACGTTAAATTTAGTCCACAGGTTGGTGATTATGCGGTTGATGAAGTAAGAGCCCTCATTGCTGATTAAGGCCCGTGGTGTCCCATATCGAGCAAAAATGTTCTTCTTAAGAAACATTGCCATTGTGGCCACATCATTCTTGTCACATGCGATGGCCACAACCCATTTTGATACGTAATCAACCACGACCAGGATATAATGATGACCTTCTGATGGTGGAAAAGGGCCCATGAAGTCAATTCCCCAAACATCAAATAATTCAACTTCTAAGATTAATGTCAACGGCATTTCATTTCTTTTAGACATACTCCCCATTCTCTGGCATATGTCGCATTGCACAACGTGGGCATGGCCATCCTTAAACAATGTTGGCCAGAAATAGCCACACTGTAGGACCTTTGTGGCAGTCTGGTGCCCCCCAAAATGTCCTCCGTAAGGGGAGAATATGCTTGATTTCGTGCTCAGGAACGCATCGACACAATATGTGGTCAGGACCAAGTCGATATAGGAATGGGTCGTCCCAGAAATAAAATTTGACATCATGTCTTAGCTTCTTCTTCTGCTAGTAAGTATAATCATCTGGTATTTGACCGCAAACGATGAAGTTTACAATGTCCGCATACCAGGGAACATTAATGTCTACTAACATCAGTAGCTCATTGGGGAATCTTTCTTCAATATCTTTTTCTTTTCCTTGAACCTCGCAATTCTCCAATCTTGATAAATGGTCAACGACTTGGTTCTCGGTGCCCTTTCGATCTTTGATCTCTAGGTCAAACTCTTACGAGGGACTGATTCCTCGAATGTCTGCCAAAGTCTATTCTAAGGCTTTTGCGTTGTTTCTCAGGATCTGAATGAGTGCATCTTCCTTCTCCTTACTTAACGAGGCAAAAATGATTGCCGGTAATGTGTTGTTATCTCCTAAGTAAGCATACTTGAGGTGCACAGGCAACAGCTTCAACCCCAGCACGGGTGGTTCTTCCAAGGATGGCTTAATGTGCTGTGAAGTTCGTTCAGATTAACTTGAATGGTTAAAATTTTGATATCAAACGTGTAATTTGCGGCGCAATCCTCCACAGCAATTGCGCATTTCAAAATCTTCTTACTTCAGCCTCCTCTAGGGGCTCGTGCCAAGGTTCTTCCCCCAGTTCCTCAATATATTGGCAATTCTCCATATCACTTGGGTACTTCAATGCATTGAAAACGTTGAACTTTACTTCCTGATCGTCGACCTTGATGGTCAGTTCTCCTTTTTGCACATCGATCAGTGCTCGCCCTGTTGCTAGGAATGGACGACCTGAGATGATAGGCACTTCTTTCTCAGCTTCGTAATCCAATATAACAAAGTCATTCGGGAAGATAAACTTATCCACTTGCACGAGTACATCCTCTATCTTGCCCTCAGGATGCTTTATCGATCTATCGGCAACTGTAATGTGATCGTGGTTGGTCTTGCGTTGCCGATATCTAGCTTCTTAAAGATTGACAAGGGCATTAGATTTATGCTCGCCCCTAAATCGCACAGTGCGTTTCCGACCATATTCCCTCCTATTGTGCATGGCAATGTAAAACTCCCAAGATCCTTCATTTTGGTGGGGATATTGTTTTGAAACAGTGCACTACATTCATACGTTAGTGTAACTGTTTCATTTTCCCTGATCTTTCTTTTATTAGCAAGAATATCCTTGAGAAATTTTACATAGTTCGACATCTGCTCTAGAGCTTCTATTAAGGGAATGTTGATGTGTAACTGTCGGAGAACATCCAGGAACCTCTGGAATTTTTTGCTATCATCTTTCTTCTTCAGCCTGGACGAAAAAGGTGGATCCCGCCGTACTTCTTATTTACTTGGCTATTTGTTGAGGTCTTGTCCTTGCTGCATTTCATTAACTGGAGGTTGCGTTGATTGAGAATTCAAGTCTTGAGGAGCTTTATCTTTTGTAGGGGAATTTACTTCTGAACTGGTAGTTTTTCCACTACTGTTTGATTGGTCATCATCAACAGTTAAATCTATTGGTTTTACTGTAGGATCTGGTATTGATGGCATAGGAGCTGTTGTTTTACCACTCCTCAATGTCACTGCATGACATTGCTCTTTACCTCGTGACCCTGATGCTCCTGAACTGCTAGGTAGCGTACCAGGCGCTTTATTTTTCAACTCAATTGCAAGCTGTTCAATCTGCTCTTCTAAACCTCTAAGGGAGTCAGCTTGCGATTGTCTAATTGCCTCGCTCAGCTTGCGATTGTCTAATTGCCTCGCTCTTTTCAATATAATGCTTCAATGAAGTCTCTAGAGATGAGGTACTGCAAGAGGTGTCATATAGGATCGGTTGATCATAGGGTGATATACTCTGAGAGTTACCTGGGCTACAATCTGAATTAATGAAGACCGGAGGGTTGCCTCGATCCCCTTGATAACTGTTCTAATAGAAACTATGGCTCCTCTGGTCGTGATTCCCATCCCAACTTAAAGTTGGGTGATCCCGCCAACCAGGGTTATAGATGTTGCCAAACGATTCATTATAGACAGAATATACAGGTTGTTGATTCCACGGGCAGACTTCTACTAGATGTCCCTCTCCACATTGGACGCAATTCATTGCGGCCACGTGAGTCAACACATTAACTTGCACTGAACCTTGAAAGAGATTTCTCTGTTGATTCACTACCATCTGAAGGAGTGAGGTCATTGTGGTCATCTGATCGACCAGCGTACTCATTGTGTCAGTTGGCATATCGACACTTTCTACTCTTTCTTGCTCCAGACCTTTTTCCTCGAACCCGGTATCAATCCACTCATTAGAATGCCGCGAGATGCGATCTAAAATGATCTTGGCTTCCATATATGACCTATCCATTAATCCTCTTTCTGCGGAGGCATCGACAGCTGCTTGCATTGATTGATTTAAGCCATTGTAAAAGTTTTCCATCAGAATACTATCGGGAATCCCGATATGCGGACAGTGTAAAACCCGAACCCTAATTACTTTAAGTAATGTGATGTCTTCTAATGAACTAAATAATGCCATGTCTCAGGAAGGATAGAAGATGGAATGCATAATAAGCATATGAATGAGACGATGCCATCTAATGAGTAGTAGTGCTGAAGTAATATTGTGAGTGAAGTTACAAAATTCATTTACTAAATCCTAGCCCTTCATCACCAATAGTGGGCCAGGTGGCACAAGAAGGGTCCATGTTGGATTTTGGGCGGTAATATAAGCAAGAAGGTTGAATTCATTGGGTCAGTTTGGACAGACTACTTAGGCTGGGTTGCTGGAAGGAAAACTCGTCGGAATAAGGCTGGAGGGGCAAAATAAAGACGAAGGGTTCGTTTCTTGGGTGAATCTAGGCCATCAGTGAAGAATTGAAACTCCAGGACGAATTACGAAGAATTTTGAGCTAAAAATTTAAGGGAATATTGTTAACACAGTTATCAACTTTGTAGAAACTTTTTAAGATGAGGCCTGAAAATCGAGTTATGTAATTTTGAAGGTTGAACTAGGAATTGTTGAACAAGTAGGCAACTGCTTGAATTGGGGCCAATGATGAAGTTTTGAATCTCCAGATTAAACGACGAGACATTTTGAGCTGAAATTTTAAGGTAATGTTTCTAACTCAATTCTAAACATGTTTGTAGAAGGAAGTTTCTTCAAAAGAGGGCTGGATTTTGAGTCATGAGTTTTACGTTTTATTAAGTCACTCATTGGGCTTCTAGCTCATGCTTTCAAATGTATTCTTTTCCAGGTAGCGGTCAGTTCCCAGAAGACTTTTTTGCTGCTGCTCTGCCACTCAAAGAAACAGGTTGAGGGAAGCGTAATTGAAGACCTGTATTAGTTAGTACACATGTGTCTGTCTAGTGACTAGTATTCTTGATGGGGCTCACTAAGTGGTAATATCCATGTGTAATCAATGTTGCGAAACCCTATAGTGTAAATGTATTAAGTACTGAGTTAATATGTATGTATTCAGGGTTTGAGTATTAGTTAACAAGTAAAATAGGCAGTAAGTGCCAGCAAAAGGGTTGGTAACTGCTGCAGTCACTATTCCGTCCAGGTTAGGAGGGTAATCTGGTGCAGGGTGTGACAGACAGCTGTTTGCTAACTGTCGGAATCGCACCCAGGCGGTGCTCAAGGTTTCATAACCCTTTTGTTCAAAATTCAGCACATCCCTCCGTATCCTTGCGATGATAGCTGGAGGGAAGAATCTGTTCATGAACATGTCAACCAACTATTCCTATGCTTTAATCTCATCCGGCTCTAACGACTGAGCCTACCTCTTCGCTTCATCACGCAGTGTATACGGGAAAAGATATAACTTAAGTCTTTCTTGAGTCACACCAGGCATGGAGAATGCGCTGCACATGTCTACAAAATCCGTCAAATGTGCATGTGGGTCTTCTCTTTGTAATCCCCTGAATTGACCCATGTTCTGAATCATCTGCAGCATGACCGATTTTATTTCAAAGCTTACATTCTCCTCAACCATAGGTCTTGAGATTCCTGGCGAGAAGTTATAAAAATCCGGCGTCGCATAGTCTCTCATTGGGAGGCCATGATCAACAATAAGAAATATGGACCCTTGTGCTGACCAATTTTCCCTTTGATTCCCTGCGGGAGCCTCATTATTATTAGCCATGCTTCTTCACTACTTAATTCAGCCCTGATGTTCTTGTGCGTGAATAATACACTTGATCTCTGGGTCCACTTAGAATTTCTGGTTCACTCTAACACTCCTAAGCCATCAAACTGCTCTTCGCGTTGAACAGCCAGTACAAAGAGATCTGTCCTGTAGTATACCAAAAACATACTCAACACTAATCGTTAACCAATCCCTGACAACAACACCATAAACTTGATAACGCTAAAGATAAGTCATAGAATGATGATGCAATGATGACTTTATTTTATTTATGCGATATTACTTCTAGATATGTGTTATTTATGAGTTTTCTTGTAGTATGCTATGCATTGTCACAAGTTTCCTTACATTGGAACCAAGTATAATTCCACCGCAAGTTTCTCGGTGTGATCCGAGGTTGAACATAGGGACTGTTTTAGGTTAATTGCGTTACATTTGTGATATATGTGAACAGGGGTTTTTCAATTTGTAAAAAGGTTATGTGTATAGGTATTTAAAATGCAATAAAGTAAAGATAAGTGATAAAAATGCGATAATAAAGTAAATTGTGATAAAAGTAAAGTGCTATAAAATGAACCTAAGCTATGATGATACAAAATGCAGGTTACATGATACAAGATACTGAGGTTGAGGCTGTCTGTGAAGATTATACAAAGATCGTGTTATACGGTGGCAAGGCTTATGTGCGAAGTAGAAAGAGAAAAGATAATTAATACAAACATCGCAAGTTTCTTAATTGCGTTAAAGATATAAGTACGGTTCCGGCTTTCCTTTGGCGTACATCTCTCGGTGATCGGCCGCGTTCCCACATCTCTGTGGTGAAACAGGAATGAACGTAATGAATTCAAGGTTGTTTCCATCTCTGGAAGTACTTCTCGCTTTAGTTAATGCATTCTTCTAACCTTCTCTCGATAGATCAGAATGACATCTTCACTTCTGCTCTCACAAATGAAGATGCCGTCTAGCATGCTTTAGCTAAACATAATCATCCCTTTAGCACATATTAAGTTACTCGTTTAATTCATATTAATCACCAAGGGATTAAGAAAACTTCATGGAGAAAACGATTTATGGAGGAACTGAAGTAGACAGAAAAGTGGAGATGAAAATGATCAAGACATTCAATAATACTATTTAGCATCTGATACATGATTTGCGAATGAAGAGATTAAGGAGATGAAATACAGTTGGTGCATGAAAGTTAGAAATAAATACAAATGAGTGCCAACGTCTTGACACAGATCTGGATGGAGATTTTTCTTGCCGGTGTTGATGGAGTGAATGGAAGGATGAGCTTTCCTCTCAGGCTTGCTCAACCGATAGAAGGATCTAAGCACAGAGCTTCACGGCGGGGATTTGACAGAATTGCGCTAAGACTCATCTCTCGGCCTTATCTCTTTTCTTCCCGAATCTTCTCTGATTAGCACTCAGATTAGCCTCTCTCTCAATAGCCTTGTATCAATTATCCCTCGTATCAAGTATATCTTTCAGTGAATTCTATAAGGGTTTTTATAGGTGAAAAGCTTTGACTTTCTGACTCGTGGTCTCCACTTTATTGTTATGGAAAGTCTGAAAATGGTGGAATGAATATTCTTTCTGTTATGCAATCAGTCTGTCGAATATGTACAACAGTTAGTTGTACACATGTCATAATCCTCTGCAATTGCATTGCTCACTTGCATCTTTCGATCATGTGTTCGCATGCGGTGTTGTTTTTATTACCGCATGCAGTTGAAGTTCATCTCTGGTTCAACTGTCGCATTGCACCGTCATTGTGTTGATCATCTCTTCATTGTTGGTTGACAGGCACAATATGACAGAGATGCGTTATTCAGTTTCTCTTTGAGCCTTGATCGCAAGCGGTGACTTGGTTTCCTGCAAAATAGACTTGAAATATCTTTTTCTACCATCTTGACGGTGTTAGTGGGTGTATTTGCGATAATTTATAACTATTGTATTTCTTAGCTAATTTTCATACAATCAGCGCATATTTTCTCTCTTTTGGCCGCAATATCTGAATAAGACAACATAAATAACTTGTATTTCTACAAGTTATCAACATCTATTAAAACTTTTCCAGTAGCTAAGAAGGGGCGTTCAAGGATAATTGGTACCTCCCTATCTGCTTCATAGTCTAAGATGATAAAATATGCTAGGAATATGAAGTTGTCAACCTTTACCAAAGCGTCTTCAATCTTTTCTTCAGGGTACTCGATTGTTCTGTCAGCGAGCTGAAGAGTAATAGAAGTGGGTTATACTTCACCAATTCCCAGTTTCTTAAAGATTGAGAATGGCATGAGATTAATGCTGGCTCCCAAATCGCACAACGCAAGTCCCACATTCAACCCTCCTATCGAGCAAGGAACTGTGAAGCTCCTAGGGTCCTTTTATTTCTTGGGTAGACTGTTGCTTACTAACGTGTTGCACTCCTGTGTTAGCGCGATTACTTCTGTCTCGTTGACTCTTCTTTTCTTTGTCAAAATGTCCTTAAAAAATTTGACATATGTTGGCATTTGCTCCAAGGCCTCTATAAGTGGAATGTTGATTTGCAATTACCTCAGGAGCTCAAGAAAGCGCTTGAATTGTTGTTCATCATTCTTCTTCATCAAATGTCTAGGGAATGGTGCATTCAGTGGTACTTGGTTCTAAATGGCTTGTGGTCTCAGGCGTTCTTTCTTCTTGATCTTCTATTGCCATTGAATGTGTGTTGCGTTCTTTTGAAGAACTGCTGTTCTTGGATTCATTCTTCTTTCTTCAAGAGATTTTCCATTTCGCAACGTCACTGCGTGACATTGCTCCTTTCCATTGTTGTTTCTAGGTGTGTTAGTGTTGCTAAGTAGAACTCCAGGCTGCCTGTTCTTCAACTCGCTCGCTATCTGCCCTACCTGTATTTCCAGGTTTCTGATAGACGACACTTGGCTTTTTAGCAACGCGTCATTCTAGGCTATGTACTCCTTTAATAGGTTCTCAAGCGGAGATCCAGAGCTCGACGCTTGTCCTCCTCTATTAAAGGATCGTTGATGTTGATGATGCATTGGTTGAAATGCAGGCGGCGGTCCTTGCCTTTGTTGTTGGTTCGCCCTTGGGTGGTGCTTCTAATGATTTCCTCCTGTACAAGAAAAATTTGAATGATTCCTCCATCCAGGATTTTATGTATTGAAAAATGGGTTGTTTTTAATGAAGCATACTGACTGTAGGTTTTGTGGGCAATCAGCATAGGAGTGAGGATCTCCACAGCCCATACAGCTAACCATGGGTTGCCTGAATGCTTCTACCTGATTCACCTTCTGCGATTTGATGCATTTCCTAGCGATATGTTCTGCAAAAGGCTGGCCATCGTAGCCACCTATGTAGATAGTGTGGCTATTGCGTTGGAATCGATAGAATTAACATTCTGAGATCTCTTCTTCCTGTCAGCTCTTCTATCATACGTATCATCCACCCATTCCATGTTGTGCTTAGCAAAGCGATCTAATATCTCTTTAGCCTCAGTGTAAGATTTATCCATAATTCCACTAGCTGCTACTGCGTCGGCTGCCATTTGTGATGCTCTATTGAATCCACCATAAAAAGTCTCCATCTGGATAGTTGGTGGTAGTCCATGATTCGGGCAATTTTTTACCAATCCCTTAAAACGCTCCCATACGACGCTTAAGGTCTCAGCTTCTTCTTGTTCAAAGTACATAAATCTCTCGACGCCTCCTCGCGTTGGTGGTAGGTGAGAAGTATTTTTGCATAAATTTCTCCACCAACTTCTCCCAGGTGGTGATTTCACCAGGCTCCAGTGAGCTTACCCATTGTTTTGCGTCATCATGAAAGGAATAGGGGAACAAAGACAACCTGATTGCCTCTGGGGTGATTCCAGGAATGACAAATGAGTTACACATTTCCAGGAAATGCTTCATGTGAGCATGAGGATCTTCACCATGACCACCCCCAAACTGTCCAGCAGTCCGGAGCATTTGAAGCATTACAGATTTTATCTCGAATCTGGTCCCATCTGGCATTGGGTATATGATTCCTGGAGAGAAATCATATAGTACAGCATGAGCTAGTTGCTACGCTAAGTTCTGATTTCCCTGTTCTTCCGCCATTGCTCGTTGCCTGTTCTGTTGTTTGAGAAGTTGTTGCCTCAACCTTTGACGACAATTAGATTGGTTTCTACGTCGGAAGGTCCTTTCAATCTTAGGGTCCTATCTGAGTTCAGGAGTGCTCTCCTTGCTCATAAACGTTCACAAGCTTAGGCTTAGCTTGTAATACTCCCTCGACTGAAGTGTTCCTACAAAAGATACAAACGAAATATCTAGTTAGTTTTGTTTCTGAATCCCCGACAAAGGCGCCAAAAACTTGTTCGTCGCTATCGTGATTCGAGCTGGGAGTGTTTTGTATAAATTGGAAAAATAAATTCGAAGTATAAATGATGCGTTGATGCTTTGATGCGTTTATGTATTTGTAACACATTGATGCGTTAGAGATGTGCAACAGAACGCACGATACTCCTCCTATTGATGTTCAAGTTTTCCTAAATCAGACCCAAGTATAAATCCAATTTAGGTTCCTGGTAAGTACAGGGTCGAACTCAGGGATTCGGTCAAACTAACACAGACCTTGCATTGTAGCTATTGTAGGGGTTTTCTAAATGTATGAGAGAAATGTGTTATTTACACTAAAGTGCTGTGCTTGTGCCAGAAGATACAAAAGAGTTGAGTAGTGAGTGATGGATCATGCGAAAATGAATTTTAATGTAAGTGGTATGCGTCAATCTAAGATGAATGTACACAAACAAGAGTGTGATGTGGATGAGATGGGATGATTTGTTTATCTTTGTTTATGCGTTAGACTTTATTCAACATTTATCAATGTGAATAACATACAAAACCTATCTCTAGGATGCATGCGTCTAACACAAAATGCAATAAACACCAGTAAGTCTATCTCTAGATGTACTAGGTGTCCTACTTGATGCTGGCTTATTTATTCTTTCGAATAATCTAAGCTAAGGATGCTTTTACCAATTGATTAAGTTGGCTTAAGCGTTGAAATGAAATGTTGTATAAAGTATAAATTCATTCAACATAAACAAGAAATAAACAATGGCAAAGTGTGATGGATCAAATATATGAATTTATAAAGAAGCAGATCGTCTTTACAAAAGTAATATTTAAACAAATGAAATGAAAGCGATAAATGAGATGAAAGGAACTGAGTCAAGCCATAGAGTACAATCTCTTGTATCTCTTTGGCTCAATCTAGTTGTGTACAATCACTTGTATAGGAATTGGACGAAGTGTCTTTCTCAAGCTTGGCTTCTTCCGCTCCCTGACTGGCAGTGATGGTGGGTTTCAACCCTTCTGATCGTCTTGGCACTACAGCACAACTTTTAAAGAACTAAAACTATGACTATGCTAATACAAAGAGTGAGAATTTTGATTTTTTATGAACTCCAAACTCTGGAGGGACTTCATCTATTTATAGGCATTGGTCATCTCCACTTTGTGATGGGCAACATTAAAGTCCATGCCTTGGTCAGCCGCTTGACACTCAGAAGCTTTTCAGATGCCGCCTACTGTAGGTGCCCATACTTGCAAGTGATGATGTGACACAATTAGCCTGGATCAATGAATCTTCTCTGCATTGAATTCCCTCCGACGCATGGCCCATGCGTTAGAACTTTTCCTGCGACACTTCTTGATTATGCGTTAGCTTCTTGTTGAAATCCTGCAATACAATGTGTTAGTGTCGCAGTATTTAGTAATAAAACTTCTTTTGCATGAGTTTGCTAATGTTTGAGTAATTCCATGCGTTTCTTCTAAAAATGAGGATAATTTATCATTAAAAACCTTAGTTATTCCAACTTAAGAGCAAAAATAACTTGTATTTCTACAAGTTATCACCCATGATCTGTAGATCTGTAGGTCTGCGAGGTCCCCTTACTAGCTCGTAAATGGATAAGCTTTAAGGTAGCTTGAGAAATTAATTTGAAACGTTCAAATTACATAGAACAAGAGAATACATATTTAAATATGATTTAAATATATAAAGATGATTATTGTACAAAAATTAATTTAATATTTGATATTAAATTAATTAATATTTTAAATTGATTTATGAAATTAATTTAAGAAAATCTTTTTTTTTAATTAAAATGGTTTAAAATCATTTTTTGTTTTAAAAGAAAAAAAGTGAAAATCGTTTTGCATGGTTGCACAAAATGGAAAATGAATTTTCTCCATTACCTTCATCTTTATGCTCACACAAAAGCCATTATCCTCTCTACTTTGATTCTCCAAGTATGAGCTGCAAGCCATGCACTCCATCTCTTTACATGTTCATCTACTATATATAAAGAAGATTGGAGTTGTTGGAGGAGGATGAATGCAGAATTTTTAGAGAAAATTTTATGTGAAGAAGAACCTGTCTTCTTCAATCGGTTGCTTTGAACTCCTTTTGCTTCTTCATATCTTTAAGTTGTTCTTGAGTCCCACAACTCTGCCTAAAGCTCCAAGAGCATAGTAGGGAAGGCTTTGAGGTGGTTCACAGTGATATCAAGTGAAGACAGCAACTGTACAAACGTTTTCTTGGATAGTTCATCAAAGGTATGTTTTGAAAACCCATTTTTTTGGAAGAGCATGCTTTAGTTTTTGCCAAAATTAGTGAATTAGAATGCTTATAGATCCTTGATACTTCCACTGCATGTTATTTAACTCTTTCATTCAATTATTTAAATTTTATAAGAAAACCTATTTATTTAATAAAATTATTTTGATTTTAGTTAAAATTTATGAGATTCGGGTCGTTACAAATTAAATTAGATGAAATGCATCCTAATCTAAGCAGTCTAATAGCATTAAGCTTTAAGGATTACACTTGGGTAAATTTCTAATAGGAAACGCCTAAATAGGAATTTAACATGGCCCTCTATGTCACATATTATATGGCAATCTAAAGCTACTAATCCTACAATCAAGAAGAGTTTGTTAGACAATATAAGATAACACGGTCAATGATTAGTTCAATTAAGATAAAAACCCAAAAAATAAGAAGTATAAATTAGTTTGATTAAGAACAAAACCTCACAATCTTCCTAAATGGGTTTTCCTACTCCTAAGCTAGCAAAATCAACTCACATTAGCCACAATTGAAATCCAAGGTTGATGATTACAATCTAAATTGCTCAAAATACAGAACATAGAGAGAAAGTCGTGGAGTTCGACTAGAATGGTATCCTCTATAACCTTGGCAGCTAGAGTTGTTTTTATAAAAATTGACATGGTGCCGCGGTGCGAGGGTAGAGGGCACTGTGTGTAGTGGATAGTGGGTGTAGCATGTGTAGTGCTCTTCAAATTAACACTCTCGGGTTGAGGGCGCAGTGTCACATTGTAGTGGGTAGCGTTGCGTGCTATGGGATATGCGCACACGATCTCTCTTTGGAGCGCCCGACGTTGTGTGTTTTGCATAAATTGGTTGCTCTTCCTTGCAATGGTGAGTGTGGCACCTAGTTGGATGCCATTGCGCCATTTTCAGGGGCAAAATTATAATTTTGGCCTTCCCTTTCCCGATTGAAGCAATTAAGCTCCATTTTGGCTCGTTTTACTCCATTTCGTCACTAACGCCCTGTTCTACCCTATAGGTGCTTAAAACTTATAAAATAATCAAATAAATACTTAAACTGGAACAATCTCGAGTTTAATGGAATATGATAGCACATTTTGAGAGCTATCATGGTAGAAGTAAAAACATTCCCCACATGCGCGGAAAAGAATTAAGGCGGTCAAGCTACCTGCACCTATCTAGTCTGATCGTTTAGTGGCTCTTTCTAAGAGACAGGAATTTTTTATTACCTTTCTCTTTATCTTTTAATGGTTTTATTACCATTTTAAAATTAATTCCTAAAATTAATTAGTAGATCTGAATTAATTATTGAATTAATCTTAGATCTAAAACGGTTTCCTTCCCTTCTTCTCCATAAGCTTTCAAAATATTTTGGCTTGGCATAAAATACATTCATCTTCTTCCTGTTTGATCTCTGTTTTCTGAGCATTTTTCCATCGTTTCCAATCCGTTCTCCGACGAGTGCACATCAAAGATTGGAAGTTGTGATAATCTTGGGGAGCATCTGGCTTATGGCGATTTAGCACCAAGGTCGCACCGATTTTGCATTCAAGGCAGTTGTTTCCATGACACAACAATTGAGATTTGGAATTGATATGTGCAACACTCCGATTTATAATTTGAAAGAAAATACCAAGAGTATCCAAAATGTGTGAATTGTTGGAGGTTGATGACTCCATTTAAGAGTTCATCGCCTTGCAAATTGATGACTAATTTTCAAGCATGTGACTGTATATTGGAGTTTATCTTTACAAAAAGTATTGCTGCTAAAGAAAGTAAAGGGCAATAAATTAAAGCAAATGGATTAAAGCAAAATCGTTTTAGATTTTTCGATAAGTATAAGTAGTTGATGGATTCCAGGAGAACGAAGGTCCAGGCACTGGCATCTTCTCTACCCTTTTGTCTGCTGCTTAGTTTTCTCTTTGTTCTTTTTTAATCAATGCCATTGTTGGGTGAAAATTTAACTTTCAAAATAAAGGGAACCAACTTTGTTGGTTGGAGAATCCCACATTGGAAAATTTGGTGTTGGAAGTCTTCTTTATGTACTCCAACCTTGTGTTTTGGGTTTGGGCCCCAAGGGGTACCCATGTTTTTGAGAGAGTGAGAAGATAGACCAATATGGGTTCGGTGGACATCCCATACGCATGCCGCCGCTGCCCGTCTGGTTGGGTGAGGTGAGGCCGTGTGTGTGTGTGATGATTATTTTTAAAACGGGTCCGTTTCGATGCTGAAGAACTTCTTAAAGAGAGCGAGCTCCGTGACTCAGCCTATAATGAGTTTCTGTTTTGTAGGTTTTGCTCTTCGCTTGACCGCCGTGCCTTGACAGTTTACAGTTCGACGTTCTGAGAGCCCTGCAATTTCCAACAGCCATGTAAAAGTAGATTCGGGTTTTGTTATTGTAGTTGATGCATGTCCAATTTTTTGCTTATTATTATAGTGTTGCATTGAGCTATAGTGTAGGAGAGAAATTTTGAGAGAGAAATTATTTTTCTTCTTTGTATTTGAGAATTGAAAGGAATGATCTGAAATTAGGAAAGATTGTATTCTCATTGAAAATTGAGAAGGAAAGATAAAAAAGATGGCAACTATATTGGCGGTCAGGTTCATCTAGGCACTAAAAATTATGACTTCCAAATGGAGTGATATGTTTACATGTACTAAAATAAAGGTATTTGTGAATAAAGGGCTTCTTAGGTATTGATTAATAGAAGGCTTTTCCACTCTTATCTCTATGTTGGGAAATTTGTATGGATGACCATTTTTTGGGCCCAAAATATCGAATAACCCATTTTTTTTTAAAAATAACGTCAATTGACCTTTTGTTGACATCATCACCATACTAAATTACGTAAATTTCCCTCACAAGTGCCTTACGTTATAAGTCTCGCTCTCGGCTGGGCAAACAATCTTGCTCTCGCTTTAAATTCCCTGATATAATGTGATTGCTCATCAGTGTACAAATGTTTTGACAATTTTCATGACTGAAGCCTCAAATCAATAATACCTAAACACAATCGTGATTTCTTTAAACTATAAATTCCATTTCAACTGTGATTTCGAACGGGGATTTCCGAGACGAGGCTTTTTCATAAGGGAATAGGTTTTCCAAAACGATGTTTCATTATTTAGGCGTTTGTTTCATTATTTTTGCTATGTTATTTCTGGAAAGGTAGGAATGTAAGAGCGAGAGATCATTGAGTACACTTCAATTGCTTAAGAGATTTATATCGATGACGAGAGCAAAAATAGAGAGAGAAAGAGCGAGAGATAGAGCGAGAGTACACTTCAATTGCTTGTACAACTTAATGACAAATGTTCTATTGCTTTATAGGATGACAGAAAAGTGTCTACTTATTTGATATGGAGGTGATTAGGATGAGAATGAAAGTTTGTATGTTGGCACATCTGGGAGAGGATACTTAAACTTTTGATTTTCAGATGGAAAGTTTACCCTAGTTTCGTCATCTTTTGTTATCTTCTTCTTTAGTTGGGTTGGAGGTGTATATTTACCAACATCTTTCCTCTTATGACTAGTTCTTCGATATTCCTACATAAACAGATAACAAAAAATTAGTCATCAAGAAATATAAAAAAATATAATTTCAAATCACGAAATATAAACAAAGATTACCGGTCAATAAATTACTCACCAATGTAACTCCTTGCATGGCCATAAAAATATTAGAAGTGTCGGCCTCTGGATGTGGGATGTTAGATGTGTCGACCTCTGGATGTGGGATGTCATTGGGTGAAGAAGATGTACTCGGGCTCCCTATTTGTGGAAGCATGGTGGGTGAGGTAGACACATCAGGTTGTGTATATAGGACGTCGACCTTTATAGATTGGACGTGTTGGGATTGGTGTCCTAATTCTCCCGGAGTCTGGATCTACGGAATATGTGGAATCTTGTCTAGGGAAAGTGGGAGATGATACTGAGGTATAGAGTATGCCCTAGTTTATTGTATATTGTACTAGTATTTTTCATGTATTTTATATTAGTCTCCCAAGGCATTAGGATAAGTGGAAGATTATTGGGATTGGTGTCCTAATTCTCCTGGAGTCTCGTAGTTTGTAAACTTTGTACACATTGTTATGAATAAAATAAGAGTTATTTTATTTTGCATTTACTCACATCCAATAAACAAAGCTCCATGGTTATTGTATGTAAACTTAAGCATATATATGAGATATACAAGTGGATCATGCCTTAAGTGATAACCTAAAAAGGTTTGTAGTATAAGGATATAGGAGGGATACCTTATCCTTGTGACACTATGGATACAACCCGCTTTGTAGACGTTTACAAGTGTTGTGAACTATTATAGATGGTCTGGTCTTGACCATTCATGTGGAGACATGCGAGTAGGGGTGTTCTATACAAAGAGTTTGTATAAGATTGGACCAGGAGATGATTCATATCTTTATATAACGCCGTTGATACTTGAGACTTACATCTCACCTAAACGACCATAGGTGACATGAACTCAATCCTAAGTGTTTTAGGAACTCCTACCTTTGTGGGCGGTCCTTTGATTAGTATGGTTAAGAGTGGCAAGATTGCCAACTCAACAAGCTTACCTTTTTGGGGATTTATCTGATTGGGGAGCTGAGAACTCAGTTACACAAGATGGAATTCACTCCTTTCCCAGAACAAGGGTAAATAGATAGATTGCTCCCTTAAGGGCTGATTTCGGGTCTTGAACATAGTGGTCACATCCTTTCTTTGGAAGAGAGGACTCAGTCATAGTAGGACTATGACTTATGTTCATTAGAGGAATCAGTGGTACTTAAGGAGTTAGATGTAAGTATAGAGGCAAAACAGTAAATTGGCCTAGCTGTACTTATGAGCGATCTATGAAGGGTTATTGCACTGTTGATTGGTTGATATGGACACAAAATATATCTGTAGTGAGGAGAGTGCAGCTGTCGGTCTTTAGTGAAGTGTCCGTCAGTTAATGGATGGTGGATCCCATGACTAAAGAGTTTAGCCAGTTATTTACGTATCGTTGGAGGTTCAAGCTACGGGTCCATAAGGTCCACTTGGTAGCTCAATGGATTCAAGTTGAGAATCAGTTCTTGAGGTTGATTTGAAATGTTCAAATTCACAAGAGAAAATTCAATTATATATGATATAATTGGTGTGATGTATGAGATACATCAAGTGGAGGATTAATGTAAATATTTAATGTAAATATGATTTACATTAAGTAGTATAAAATAGAAAAAGAACTATGGTTTATATGTTTCATGAGATGAAATAAGAAAACTATAGGTTATAAATATAATATGTTAAGTTGGTTATCATATTTATATATAATAATATTAATTATTTGGTAATTATCTCTTTTTCTCTAATAACCAATTGAATGAGATGTTATTGGTGGTTTTATGGTAACCGTGAGATAAAAGGAAAAATGTTTTCCTAAAGAGTTGCTACTTTCGGAAAGTAACTCACGGAGAAGCTATCAAGTGAAAGTGTTTTACTAAACGATAGCTAGTAGAGAGACTAAACGATCGTGCACTTAAATTATACGATAGTTCATCAACTGATCGTAGCTAAACAATCATGTGGCATTGTCTATACGATAGGCTGTCATCTTCTACACAATTGAGCACATCGTCTATACGATAGATTATGCCATTTCCCACTTGCTCAATCCTCTACACGATTGTTGTTCCTCCAGTCTCTTCTTCTAACAAAGTTCATACAGAGCCCACAACTCTTGGATTCTCACACCGAGAATATAAGGTAACCATTATGGTGGTGTCCTCACTCAACTCGATTGAGTTCGAGGTTTTGGAGGCTGTTCGTTGGGTTCGTGTTCGTTGTTGATCGTGCTGTGTTCCGATCATTGCGTTCGAGGGATGTGTTGTTGTTCTTGGACGATTGGAGAGTGATCAAGGGAGTTTGAAGAATGAATCTTCAAAGGTACACATACTTTATCCCTTGATTATCTTAGTAAGCATGCTGTAATTTCTTGTTGTTGCATAACCTGTAGTTTCCGTTTATTAACTGTAATTGTTAGTGTTCAATTTCGAATAGAATTTGGAACGATCCTTCCGCTGCTCATGGAAATCCCTTCAAAAGTTTTGTAGTGGAGACTTCTTGTTACATTTTGAATAACGTTCCCTTGAAAAGTATTTCTGAAACACCTTTTGAACTGTGGAGAGGCCGTAAAGGTAATTTACGCCACTTCAGGATTTGGAGGTGTCTAGCCCACATGCTTGTGACTAACCCAAAGAAGTTGAAACCACGTTCGAAAGTTTGCTTCTTTGTAGGCTATCCTAGGGAAACGAGGGGTAGATACTTCTATGATCCGAGTGAGAATAAAGTGTGTTTCTATAAATACTATCTTCTTGGAAGAAGACCACACTGGGGATCATAAACCACGAAGTAAACTTGTTTTACGTGAGATTTCTAGTGAGGCTACTGAGGGTTCAACAAGAGTTTTTGAACAGACCGATAGATCAACAAGAGTTGTTGAGGTCAGTCATCTAGTCAACCATCTCAAGAGTGAGACTACCTTGATGTAGTGAGAGGGTTATAAACCCACTGAAACGCTACATAGGTTTGACTGAAGCCCAAAACATCATTTCTGATGATGGGGTCGAGGATCCATTGTCTTATAAGCAAGCAATGGATGATGTTGGCAAAGATGAGTGGATTAAGGCAATGAACCAGGAAATGGAGTCTATGTACTTCAATAAAGTCTGAGAACTTGTGGATCAACCTGATGGGGTAAAACCTATAGGGTGTAAGTGACAAAGGGTTATACACAGGTTAGGGGAGTGGACTATGAGGAAACTTTCTCACCTGTTGTCATGCTGAAGTGTATCAGGATACTTCTGTCCATAGCCACATTTTATGATTATGAGATATGGCAAATGGACGTCAAGACTGCTTTTCTTAATGGTAATCTTGAGGAGACCATCTACATGGTTCAACCAGAGGGGTTCATAGTTCCAGATCAAGAGCAAAAAATTTGCAAGCTTAATAGGTCCATTTATGTTCTGAAACAAGCGTCTAGATCATGGAACATTAGATTTAACAGTGCGGTCAAATCGTTTGGCTTTGATCAGAATGTTGATGAGCCTTGTGTTTCCAAGAAGATCATCAACAATTTAATAACTTTCCTTGTATTGTATGTGGATGACTACTCATTGGGAATGATGTAGGCTTTCTGATTGACATTAAAAAGTGGCTAGCCGCTCAATTCCAAATGAAAGATTTGGGAGAGATGCAGTATGTTCTAGAGATCCAGCTCATTCGGGATCGAAAGAACAAGAGGTTATCCTTGTCTTAAGCATCGTACATCAATCAAATGTTGATCAGGTACAGGATGCAGGATTCGAAGATGGGTTTATTACCCTTCAGACATGGAATTGTATTGTCTAAGGATCAATGTCCTAGGACACCTCAAGAAGTTGAGAAGATGAGACAGATTCCCTATGCTTTAGCTGTTGGAAGCTTAATGTATGCAATGTTATGTACACAACCAGACATTTGCTATGCAGTAGGATTGTCAGTCGTTATCAGTCCAATCTAGGATTAGATCTGTAACGACCTAGATTTGTACGCATACAGGAAATTAAATATCAAATAATAAGCAGGACGAAATTTTATTTGAAGGGGTGGAAATTTTTTTTTTTAAAAAAATAAATTTGAAATTGGAAATTTATTCATTATCCTGGATAATGAATAAGGGAACGAGCGGGAGCGAGAAAGTGGGAGAGAGCGAGAGCCACACCAGCGAGAAAACTAGAGAAAACAAAATTCTGAGAAGAGAGCTGCGCGATCGAAGGAAGAATTGGAGAGCGAGAAACCCAGCGAGCGATGCTAGCGAGATTGAGGCTGGCGAGAGTAGAAAGAGCGAGATCCCTGGAGAGAGAGAGATTGAAGGAAAATTGGAGAGAGCGAGAATTGTAGCAAGGAAGTTGGAGAGAGCGAATGTAAAGACAGCTATTCTTAGCGATATAGTAGGAAAGAGCGGGAGTGAGCGAGAGAGCGAGAGCGAGAGCGAGAGTGGGAGCGAGAGCGGGAGTGGGAGCGGAAGCGAGAGCAAGAGCGAGAAAGCTGAAGAGAGCGAGACGAAAGAGAAAATTTGAGAGCGAGAGTGGAGAGAGCGGGATTTCCAGCAAGAAAGCTGGACAGAGTAATTCCTAGCGAGAAAACGGAGAGAGCGAGATTTTAAGAGCAGAGTGAGCGAGATTTTGGACAGAAGCGCGAATTATGCGTTGAATTTGGCCACAATCTTATAGATTATACATGGAAAAACCCTAAATGAATACAAACAAAGAATGATGACGTAAGGGCAAACATTAGCCAAATTAGTGTCTTATTGAGAGGAATCCATAAACCATAAGTAATTTTAAAGAAGCACCTGTAACGATGATTTGTCACACTGAGAAGGCTGAAAAACTACTATATAATGGACCTTTGCCGAAGATTTAACATTTCTCAAACAAATCTCAGTAACAATGTATCGTGTGAAAAAGTAAGTGTGAGTGAGGAAGTTCTGTGAAGAAGAGAAAAGCTGCCGGTAAAGTGCTGCCATCAATTTTCTTCTTTTGATTTAAAAAGGGAAACTCTGCTGATAAAATCATAAGAAATAATAAGGAATAATTAGATCACAGTCAGGTAAGTAGTTTATCTCACCCTCTTCTTTAAATGTTCTATGGTAGTGTACTTTATTATATTGCATGGTTATGTTAATTGTTATATTGCATTACATGTTTAGAACACGTTTTTTTACAAGGGACCCATGCATTATGTTTGTTCACGATTACGTTAAAACAAAGTTTTAATTAGGTGTAAATTATGCTTTCAGTCTAATCTTATGGTTTATGCTAATGGTTGATGTTGGATGCGATTCTGGCCCTACTGACTGCATGACCCGCTAATCATCAGATGGGTTAGTTTCCGCTTAAGTCCTCATCTTCCTATCAGGGCGGAAAGATTTAAGTTGGAAGCATAACGTTTATGCTAATGGTTGATGTTGGATGCGACTCTGGCCCTACTGACTGCATGACCTGCTAATCATCAGATGGGATAGTTTCCGCTTAAGTCCTCATCTTCCTATCAGGGCGGAAAGATTTATGTTGGAAGCATAATGTTTATGCTAATGGTTGATATTGGATGCGACTCTGGCCCTACTGACTGCATGACCCACTAATCATCAGATGGGTTAGTTTCGCTTAGGTCCTCGTCTTCCTATCAGGGCGGAGAGATTTATGTTGGAAGCATAACCGACCACCACATGTTATTATACGTTTTCGGTCCCAATCATATGTTTTCATGACATGTTGCTTGTGATTGTGCATTTGGTTACTACCCTACGTGAGAACTACTTACTGGGTATATTATGTACTCATCCTATATTTTTACAGATTTTATAGGTAAGAATACAGCGTAGAGGGCAGAGTTGGACGTCGCTCAAATGGCCAACCATCAAACTCACTATTATAAACACATGCATTTTGTACCACCACGCTAATGTTTTATGGATCATGGTGTTTTGATAAATAAATTTCTATATAGTTTTTCTATCTAATTAATAAAATTTAGATATGTTCTTTGAAATTTCAACCAAAACTCATCTCATGATAGAAAAGTCTAAGTATGCATGTCGTAGTAGTCGAATCATAAGGTTTAAGGATCCGGGCGTTACAAGATCACTGGACGACGGTCAATAAAATCCTCAAGTATCTTCGGATAACGAGGGACTACATGCTCGTGTATGGAGATAAGGATTTGATCCTTATATGATACACAAACTCTGACTTTTAGACTGATAGAGATTCTCAAAATCGACATCAGGGTAGTGTTCACTCTGCATGGAGGGGCTGTAGTGTGGTGAAGCATCAAGCAAGGATGTATCGCAGACTCCATTATGGAAGCTGAATATGTAGCCACTTGTGAAACAGCTAAGGAGACTGTTTTATCACTCTCCAATATGGAAGCCGAATATGTCATTGCTGATCACTTCTATTGTGAGAATAGCGGGGCTGTGGCAAATTTGAAGGAACCTCAGAGTCATCATAGAGGTAAGCATATAAAACGAAAATATCATTTGATCAGGGAGATTGTGCATCGCGGTGATGTGATAGTCACGAAGGTCACGTCAGAGCACAATGTTGCTGATCTGTTTACGAAGGCTCTCACGACTAAAGTGTTTGAGGGTTATTTGGAGAGTTTGGATTTACGGAATATGTGGAATCTTGTCTAGGGAAAGTGGGAGATGATACTTAGGTATAGAGTATGCCCTAGTTTATTTTATATTGTACTAGTATTTTTCATGTATTTTATATTAGTCTCCTAAGGTATTAGGATAAGTGGGAGATTATTAGGATGGATGTCCTAATTCTCCCGGAGTCTCGTAGTTTGTAAACTTTGTACACATTGTTATGAATAAAATAAGAGTTATTTTATTTTGCATTTACTCACATCCAATAAACAAAGCTCCATGGTTATTGTATGTAAACTTAAGAATATATATGAGATATATAAGTGGATGATGCATTAAGTGCTAACCTAAAACGGTATGTAGTATAAGGATATAGAAGGGATACCATATCCTGTGATACTACGGATACAGCCCGCTTGTAGAGGTTTACAAGTTTTGTTAACTACTACAGAAGATCTGGTTCTAACCATTCATGTGGAGACATGTGAGCGGGGGTGTCCTATACAAAGATTTTGTATAAGACCAGACCACGAAATGATTCGTCTCTTTATACAACGCAGTTGATACTTGAGACTTACATCTCCCCTAAACGACCATAGGTGACATGATCTCAATTCTGAGAGTTTTGGAAACTCCTGCCTTTGAGGGCGGTCCTTTGATTAGTATGCATGAGAGCTGCCAGATTACCAACTCAACAAGCCTACCTTTTAGAGATTTGTCTGATTGTGGAGCTGGGAACTCAGTTACACAAGATGGAATTCATTCCTTCCCTAAAGAAGGGGTAAGTAGATAGATTGCCCCCTTAAGGGCTGATTTTGGGTCTTGAACATAGTGGCCACATCCTTTCTTTGGAAGAGAGGACTCAGTCATAGTAGGACTATGACTTATGTTCATTTGAGAAATCAATGGTACTTTAGGAGTTAGATGTAACTATAGGGGTAAAAGAGTAAATTGGCCCAGCTGTACTTACGAGCGATCTGTGAAGGGTTATCGCTGTAGGATTGTATCAGCAACAGCGGAAGCACAAGGATTATCTAAGCACTCAAATTCACTAATTTTGGCAAAATGTAAAGCATGCTCTTTCAGAAAAACAAGTGAGTTTCAAGACATACCTCTAGTAGAACTTCTTCAAAGCTCCTTTTCTACCTGCTATCTTCTCCGAATCTTGTTGCAGACCACCTCAAGATCTTCCTCACTATTTTCTTGGTGCTATAGATTGAGTTATGGGACTCAAAACAAGCTAGAATCAAGGGGTGAAGGAGAAAAGCTAACTGCAGCAACCTTGTTGAAGAACCCTTTCTTTAACCCGAATTTTCTCTAAAATTCTCTATAGGTTGCATCCTAGTTTTTCACTCCAATCTCCTCACTATATTGTAGATCAACATGCAAAAGAGTGAGTTGCATAAGTTGAAGCTCATGCTTGGAGAAGACAAAGCCAAGAAGATGCATTCTTGTGTGAGCTACTTGAAGATATGGATAATGGAAAATCAACATTTTCCATTTAACTAATCTTCAAATTTTATCTCAAAAATAAAAATTTGACTTTATAAAATATATTTTGATTTTAAAAATAAAATTTTTAATTAATTTCACGAATCAATTATTAAAGAAAACCTAATTAATTTAATATCAAATATTAAATTAATTTTAACACATATACATCTTTATATATTTAAATCATATTTAAATATATAAATTCTTCTATTCCGCCTAATTCTCAAATTAAACATGTAATTATATATCATATAATTACTAATTCCCTTAATTCTAATTTGAACGTTTCAAATTAACTTATCACGCTATTCTAGAGCTAATCCATTACGAGCTAGTAGGGGACCTCCGGAAATACAGATCATGGGCTCCAACGATCCGAGATTAATTGGCTAAACTCATTAGACCAAATTAATCTCCATTCATTAACTAATGGGTTACTCCACTAAAGCTCATAGTTGCACGCCCCTCACTGTAGATACATTATGTCCACATGATTTAACCATAATCAGCAAGTCGACTCTTCATAGGTTGTTCGTAATAATGGCTGGGTCAAATATTTGTATTACCCCCAAGATTACGTCTTATTTCTCAAGTCCCTACTGATCCTCTCATGAACAACTGGTTTGTGATCCAATCACTAAACCAAACTCTCTCAGCCCAGTGAGAGGGTGAGACCCCTTGTTCAACACCTGGATTCAGTACTTGAGAGAACAACCTTTCTCCTATCCCTAAATCGAGTAGGCATGAACTCTGTCTTGCACCCTATGTCCCCAGTTATCTATCCGATCTTACCTCTGAAATGGGAGTCTTATTGAGCCGGTGTTGTTGAGTCAACCCTCAACTATGCAAATCTAAGGGCAATCCCGAATAAATAGAAGTTCATAATTAGCTCAAGATTAAGATCGAGTATTTGGGTCATCTAGGTGAAATAGTTAGTCTTAAATAGTAAACAACGTTATAAAGTAAGAGTGACTTATTTTTTGGTCCTGATCTTATGCAAACTCATTGTATAGGACGCCCCCACTCCTCATGTCATAACATGTACGAATTAGGAACACATCGTATGTAGCACTTTAAAACTCTTTGTAACAACTACAGAGTAGGCCACATCCAATGGTGTTACAAGAATAAGGTACCGAACCTCATTCATGTACCACAAATTAGCCTAAGTATCATGTTCCATGTATTATTCATTCATTGCTACTTTTATATAACACTTATACGACCAAGCAATGAACCAAGCACACATGCTTCCATACAACCTTATACTATAACTCTTATAATATAAACATGATGCATGAATATGCTTACTGCATGCATAAATATAACTCTTATATTTTATGCATGTGCATGCTCTCTTGTAATTTCATCATGCCGTGTTATAACACTTATAATATATGATGCATGAATAATTGCATAAGCTAAGGTGGGTTTCAATTCTATATGTCATACACTATGCCATATAAACCGGGATAATTAGCCTTAAATCCTCAAAATAAAAGTTAACTATTATAAATAGAAAAGAGTCTTCGGTTCAAACAGGCGAATCGGGACTTGAACTGTTTGGGCGAAGAAACGCATCTTCTTTGATCATGTACCAACTCCTTGTGATCGCCTACACGAAAGAGTAAATGCTTTACTCAATCGTTTACCAATGCTTCCGGTGCTAAACGATCGTTTAGCAATGATCGTGTACCTTGTCTATGCGATGAAGCATGAGGTATGCGATTGTGCAGAATGCAACAAGCAACGCAAAGCCTTAAGCGATCGACTAAACGAAAACGATGCGATGAAGCACAATTGTCTAAACGATCGCTTAGCAAGCGTGAGGTATCGCATACCGGGTGATCGTGTAGTCCGTGACTACGCGATGAAGCATGCTAACTACACGATCGTTTAGTGCACGCGCTTTTTATTAAATGATGAGCATCTAATGCTCCCATACGATTGTTTACCTCTAGCGTCCATGCGATCAGGCAACCAACGCTACACGATAGAGCAAATACTTTACCTCATTTTTTAGCATTAGATAAATGATCGTTTAGTAAATACTACATGATCCCGTAGTACTTTTCTACATGACCGTTTAGCCAAATCTTAACGATCGTTTAACTAACACTACACGATACGACCAAACTTTGGTCTTCTTCCTCGATGAGATCCGTATCTCCATGCTTTAAAACTTCATCACGAACGACTCAACGAACTCAAACACTTTGTATTACAGACTTGATTGCTTGTTAATTATGCCCAAAAATGTAGGGGCCCTTACAAATTAACAATTTGTAATTAAAGAAGGCTTTAAAAAGAGGTAATTAACCCACAAACATTCGTCAACAACCATCCACAAACACATTTAACACTTAAACGCAATGCAGAAACCTAAAACCCACCACGTCTATAAAAGAAGTTCAAAACAAAAGTGAAATTTGGAATATCAAAGCAACCTGGCTCTGATACTGTTGGAAGGTACCAATGTGCAGCGGAAGAAACAAGGATCCATAAGCACTCTAATTCATTAATTTTGGCTAAAAAGAAAACATGCTTCAACAGAAAAAAATGGGTTTCATGACATACTTTTGAAGAACTTCCTTTAAGCTTCAATTCAACTGCAAATGTCAACAGGATCTTGTTGTAGACCACCCAAGATCTTCCCTACTATCCTCTTGGAGCTCAAGATTGAGTAATGGGACTCAAAATAAGCTGGAATTAAGGGAATTTGGAGAAGCTCACAACAGCAACTATGGAGAAGAACACCCTTCTTCTCTCAACTTGTTTTTTTTTTTTAGAATTTTGTTCGGTTGCTCTCCTCCAAAACACTCTAAAATCTTCTATATATTGAAGAAATTTATGCAAAGAAGCTTGCTGCATGAGATGCACCTCATGCTTGGAGTTAATGAAGAGTAAAAGTGCGTTGTTGGTGAGTTAGTTCATGGAGTAAATTGAAAATCAATTTTTCCAACTTTGTGTTTTTCATTTCTTTTTCAATTTTATCAAAATTGATTTCAAAATCAATTTTATTTAATAAAACTAAAAATATTATTAATTTTACAAAATTAATTTCATAAATTAATTTTCTTTAATAAAATTAATAAATAATTATTTAAACAATTTAAATAATTCTAATTAATTTAATATCAAATATTAAATTAATTTTTAACACAATTCCATATTAAAATATTTAAATCATATTTAAATATTATTTCTCCAAATTCATTTAATTTTAATTTGAACGCTTCAAATTAACTTATCATGCTAGTCTAGAGCTTATCCATTTACGAGCTGGTAGCGGGACCTCGCGGACCTATAGATCATAAGCTCCAACGATCTGAGATTAATTGGCTAAACTCATTAGACCGATCTAATCCTCATTCGTTAACTAATGGGTGATTCCACTAAAGCCCATAGTTGAACTCCCCTCACTGTAGATATATTATGTCCACTCGATATAACCATGATTATTAAGTTAACTCTTCACAGGTTGCTCGTAATAACGGCTGGGTCGAATATCTGTTTTACCCCCGTAATTACCTCTTGTTTCTTAAGTTCTATTGATCCCCTAATGAATAATTGGTTTGTGATCCAATCAACAAATCGAATCCCTCTTAGGCCAATGAGAGGGTGAGGCCTCTTGTTCAAGACCCAAAATCAACACTTGAAGGGAACAACCTCTCTACTAACCCTAATCGGGTAGGAGTGAATTCTCTCTTGCACACTATGTTCCTAGCTATTCATCCAATCTTATCCCCTAAATGGTAAGTTTTTTGAGTAGAGACAATTGGTCTACTCTCACCGTTTGCAGATCAAAGGATAATTCCAAACAAATAGGAGTTTATAGTTAGCTCAGGATTAAGGTTAAGTTACCTAGGTCATCGTTTCGAAATAGTCAGTCTTAAACAGTAAACAACGTTATAAAGTAAGAGTGACAGGTTTCGTGGTCCGATCTTGCACAAAACTCATTTGCACAAGACACCCCCACTCCTCATGTCTCAACATGCACAAATTAGGATCACTTTGTATATAGCACTTTACAACACTTTGTAACAACTACAGAGTAGGCCGCATCCAATAGTATTACAAGAATAAGGTACCCAACCTTATTTATATCCTATAGATCATTTTGACAATTTACTCGAACTTGATCCACTTGTATGTCTCCACATAAAGTTCAAGTACTCATATAATAGTCAAGAGAATTTGGTTTATTGGATTTCTTTAAAACAATATATTCAACAACAACTTTATTGAATTCTCAGAATAAGTTCTAATGTTTATAAACCATGAGTTTTAGGACATAAATCCCAATAAACTCCCACTTGGACTAAAAATTTTGTGGTAACTTATATATCCGATATATAAGACTGAGTTTCTGAATTTTATAAAGATATACAATAAAGTAGGGCATCCGATACCCATGGTTTAACCGTTTGGTATCTCATACCTGCTATTTCTCCTACTTGCCCTAGGATATTAAACTCTGGTATTTCTAGTCTTTACTAGATGATTCTTAAACACTTTAGTCGAAAGAATCATTGTAAACATATTAGTATACAAATAGGTTTCTTATGGGGAATTCATCTATTTTTCAATAATGGCTAGGAAGCACATTTTCCTCCTACTACATTGAGGTACTCTTAACTCTTTGATTAAGATGATCTGACCTACCTTAACAACTCTTGTTAATAGCCAGATCTATAAATCTTTAAACTTACTATACTTTGATCTATCTATTTAGATATTTGAATATCTACAAATGGTATTTAACAATTTGATTTTTAACAGAGGGTTCTTGAGCAAACATAATTTTTGAAAATGAACATTTCATTTATCCCAAAAATATAAACAATTTGTTCTATACAAGATTTAACAGTTAAAAACAAGTAGCAACTTCTCCCACTGGATGAGCTGAGCAAACAGTCCCAGGGACAAGTTAGCCTGGCTACCTTTCTCTACTCTCTTCTCGATAAGATATTGAGGGCAGTGTCTCCTCCAGTGCCTTTCATTGTTGCAGTGGAAACATTTCCCTTTGTAGCACTATCCTTGCCTTTCAATCCAGTAGGTTTCTTCTTCCCTTTCCCTTTGCCTTTCTTCATAAGAATACTCTTATTCTTTGAAGAGGAAGCAACTTCAGGCTTGGAGGACATTCCTTTCTTCTCAGCAGAAGCAACATTTACTTCTGGTATTGGTTCTAGACCCTTTGTTCTTAACATGGTCTGAAAAGCCTGTAGCTCATTCAGTAGAGTAGTCAAATTTTATTCATTAATGTATTCAAAATTTGCATAAAACTCTTCGGAAGAGATTCTAGAATAAAACCAACTTGACTTCTCTCATCCATCTATCAAACGCTTCCCGAACAGTTCGGTTGGAATTTGAGCTAGGAATGGGAGGACATTCCTCTGTTAAGATAAATCTCAAATCATCTATCGTGAGTATTGTATTCAAATTTGATTTTCAGTTTACATAATTGTCTCCAATCAGTTTGTCCGAAGCCAACTATTGTATAATAGAACTCGTCATTTTGAAATTATAAACAAATTTTATAAGTGAATTACTTTTAAATCCAATCAAGTTTTAGCAAAGTGATAATGTACCCATAATCATTATTTTTGCAACGATACTTAAGTGATTTAGAACAATTGCTACCGTGGGGCAGTCAAGAATTCCTTCACAAAAGCAAGACAGTTCTTGACCAAATACTATCTCCAGAATAACTCATATTCTGATAGTCATTTAGTTATCGTTTTCAGTCAAGATCATTACTAACACTTAGTGAGTGTTGTAATTGTAGACCTGCCATTTTCAGATCGTACAGAACGATATGAGTATGCCTCCAAAATAGAAGACAATACCCAAGATGGAACTATAAGACCCTATTCATTTTACTGAAGCCTGGGTTGTTCCGAATCCTATCTCCGTAGGGATCGCCACGGTTAATGACTAGCTAGTGCCGCATGAAAAGCGACAGCAGACGCAACATAAGAATCTCACAGTTCAAACTAATGGAGGAGACCATAGGACAATGTTGACACATTTCATTCACCCACTTACTATGAACAACTTCCCCCATTCACCTTGTTATTGACCCATGAAAACACTTTTCGTATGGAGCTGTCGAGGTAAAATCGATAAGAAGCCGAGCATGGATCTCACTATGTGAACTCTTCAGGACGTGAGAGCTAATAACTATTATTCTTCAACTGAAGTGTTCTAAATGTTTGGGTATATTTATACTTATGTTCTTTTCAGCTAATAAAAATAACCCTAAGTCTAGGTGGTTTATCCAAGTATAACACTTATAAATGGATTTTAAACCTACGATGTCTAGGTGATAAACCATTTTTATTACCTCACATCACTCACGAATGCTTATAAAACCGGTTACCCACGCTTAATTATTCGGCTATAATCCCAGGTAGGAGGTGTTCCGTAGGCCGTCAACTTAAATACCCCCAACCTTCGACAGGATTATATATCGGTTGAGTTTATAACCCTAGTTTTACAAGTTTAACAATCTATTTTAACTATTAAAACAAGTGGTTAACTTAAGTGAGCATGCAATTGTTGTTTGTTATGGATTTTAAACGTCTAACCCAAATTTATAACAGCTTACAAAATTTTAGACATTCTAAACATCCACGACAAACAGCAAAGGCATTCACTATCTAATATAATTAAAAAGAAATCTTAACATTCATACTATATATTATAACATTTTATAACATACTTTTAATGCATGTAGCATGCTTCGGATTTTAAATCTACATGGCATACTATATGCCATACAAGATTTATTTAATTATAACATACATCACATGCATAAATAATTAAACACTAATTGATATGGCTTTGGTTTTGGCAAAAAACAAGCAAACAAAACCTAATTATTACAAAAACAACTTCTGAACCACTCCCAGACCGCTCGAACTGCTCCAAAACGAACTCAAGTAACTTGAACCAGACTCGAACCGTCTGAACCAGACCAGCCATGGCTGAACCAAACCAGACCACAAGAGAACCGGTCAAACCGGCAACCCTCGCTCATGTTCAACAACTCGCTAAGTCTCATCGTTTAGCAATGACGACCATTGTCTTGCACTTTGCCTGATCATTTAGTAAATGCTCAATCATTTAGCAAAGCTACACGATCGTGTAGTATTTTCCTCCTATCGCATAGTGTCATCATCTAGTGCCGAAGGAAGCTACACGATCGCTTATTGTCTCACACTATCGCACAGCTCTATCGTTTAGCACAAACAATTTACTACACGATCGTTTAGCTCCATCGTCTAACGCATGAAGCCGATCGTTTAGCGGGCACAAAAGGTAAACGATTGCTTAATGCCATCACATAGCATTTAACGCATCGCCCAACTGCTGCACAAATGTAAGCGATCGTGTAGTGCTATCGCTTAGCATCTCGATGCATCGGTTAGCTACCGCATAGAGGTAGACGATCGTAGAGTGCTATCGCTTAGCAACTCAACGCATCGTTTAGCTCCCGATCAAAGGTAAATGATCGCTCAGGGCTATCGTATAGCTCTTCATTGTATCTCTTAGCTCCGCGACCAAATGATCACTCAGCGCTATCGTGTAGCATTTCATCGCATCGCTTAGCGTGCATCATTTCTAAACGATCGTATAGCACCATCGTTTAGCAAAATCAACGTATCGTCTAGTTTCCCATGACTAAAACTAAAAGATCGCGTAATGCTATCGTATAGCAAATGAACGCATCGCTTAGCTCCCGTAGGTAAATGATCGTTTAGCGTTCAACATAACAATGACCAGTGCATATTACTAAACGATCGTCTAGCTTTTCTTCTCATCGTGTAACATCTGAAGCTAAACAATCGTTTAGCAACTGGACCTCAGCAACAGATTTAAGCAGAAGCTGAAAACTCTGGAACTGCAGCTCGACCTTCTTTGCTTGTTTCTTCAATTACATCTTAATTTCAACAATAATGACTTCAAATAAATTACAAACTCTTGCTAACACATAAATGGTCATCAAACAAGAGCCAGTGACAAATTTAATTGAGAAATTAAAGAGAATTAAAGTGCCAAAACAGAGAAAACTTTAGCGGTGCATCAGTTTCATATATCTCATGAAAAAACACCCACCTTGCCCAAATTAGATCGAATTGAAAGCTTAAAAGATGCTCTGATACCAGTTGTTGGAAGGTACCAACGTGCAGTAGAAGAAACCAGGATCCATAAGCACTCTAATTCATTAATTTTGGCTGAAAAGAAAACATGCTTCAACAGAAAAAAATGGGTTTCATGACATACCTTTGAAGAACTTCCTTTAAGCTTGGATTGAGCTACAAATCTCCATAGGATCTTATTGTAGACCACCCCAAGTTCTTCCCTATTATCCTCTTGGAGCTCAAGATTGAGTAGTGGAAATCAAAATAAGCTGGAATTAAGGAAATTTGGAGAAGCTCACAGCAGCAACCATGGAGAAGAACACTCTTCTTCTCTCAACTTTTTTTTTTTTTTTCCATAATTTTGTTTGGTTACTCTCCTCCAAAACACCCCAAAATCTTCTATATATTGTAGACATTCATGAAAAGAAGCTTGCTGCATGAGATGCACCTCATGCTTGGAGTTATGAAGAGTTTAAGCAGGTTGTTGGTGAGCTAGTTCATGGAGTAAATGGAAAATCAAATTTTCCAAATTTGTGTTTTTCTTTTCTTTTTCAATTTTATCAAAATTGATTTCAAAAATCAATTTTATTTAATAAAACTGGAAATATTATTAATTTTACAAAATTAATTTCATAAACTAATTTTCTTTAATAAACTTAATAAATAATTATTTGTATAATGTAAATAATTCTAATTAATTTAATATCAAATATTAAATTAATTTTTTAACACAATTCCATATTCAAATATTTAAATCACATTTAAATATTATATCTCCAAATTCATTTAATTCTAATTTGAATGCTTCAAATTAACTTATCACGCTAAGTCTAGAGCTTATCCATTTACGAGCTGGTAGGGGGACCTCGCGGACCTACAGATCATGGGCTCCAACGATCCGAGATTAATCGACTAAACTCATTAGACCGATCTAATCCCCATTCGTTAACTAATGGGTGATTCCACTAAAGCCCATAGCTGAACTCCCCTCACTGTAGATATATTATGTCCACTCGATATAACCATGATTATTAAGTTAACCCTTCACAGGTTGTTCGTAATAACGGGTGGGTCGAATATCTGTTTTACCCCCGTAATTACCTTTTGTTTCTTAAGTTCCACTGATCCCCTAATGAACAATTGATTTGTGATCCAATCAAAAAATCGAATCCTTCTTAGGCCAATGAGAGGGTGAGGCCTCTTGTTCAAGACCAGAATCAACACTTGAAGGGAACAACCTCTCTACTAACCCTAATCGGGTAGGAGTGAATTCTCTCTTGCACACTATGTTCCCAACTATTCATCCGATCTTATCCCTTAAATGGTAAGTTTATTGAGTAGAGGTAATTGGTCTACTCTCACCGTTTACAGATCAAAGGATAATTCCAAACAAATAAGAGTTCATAGTTAGCTCAGGATTAAGGTTAAGTTACCTGGGTCATTGCTTCGAAATAGTCGATCTTAAACAGTAAACATCGTGATAAAGTAAGAGTGATAGATTTTGTGGTCCGATCTTGCACAAAACTCATTTGCACAAGACACCCCCACTCCTCATGTCTCAACATGCATGAATTAGGATCACTTCGTACGTAGCAATTTACAATACTTTGTAACTACAGAGTAGGCCACATCCAATAGTGTTACCAGAATAAGGTACCCAACCTTATTCATATACTATAGATCATTTTGACTATTTACTCGAACTTGATCCACTTGTATGTCTCCACATAAAGTTCAAGGACTCATATAATAGTCAAGAGACTTAGGTTTATTGGATTTCTAAAAAAACAATATATTCAACAATCACTTTATTGAATTCTTAGAATAAGTTCTAATGTTTACAAACGAGTTTTAGGACATAAAACCCAACAGATACCAAATGAAGAAAATCAGATGTGAGGATTTCCATGAGCAGCAGACAGATCGTTCCAAATTCCATTCAAAATTGAAGATAAACATTTACAGTACCAAAACGGAGACTTATTGGACATGCACAATAAGAAATTACAACATGCTTACAAAGAATATCAAGGGATAGAGTATGCGTACCTTTGAAGAACCATTCTTCAAACTTCCTCGATCAATGTCCAATCGTCCAAGAACAGCAACTCATCCCTCGAATGCAACGATCAGAGCAATAACACGAACACAATAAACAACTAACGTCTCCTCGAAACCAATCGAGTTGAGTGAGGACACCACTACAATTGTTACCTTGGTATTCTCGGTGTTAGAATCCAGGAGTTGTGGGCTTTGTATGAACTTGGCTTCAGAAAGAGACTGGAGGACAACGATCGTGTAGATGATTGAGCAAGTCGGAGAAAGGACGTTGTCTATCGTATAGACGATATGCTCGACCGTGTAGTAAATGGTAGCCTATCGTATAGACAATACCATGCGATCATTTAGCTACGATCAGTTGAATGAACTATCATAAAGTTAAAGTCCACGATCGTTTAGTCTCTCTATAACTATCGCTTAGTGAAACAATTTCACTTGATGCTTTCACCGTGAGTTCTTTCCGAAAGTAGCAACTCTAAATTTAGGAAAACATTTTTCCTTTTATCTCACGATTATCATAAAACCACCAATAACCTCCCACTCAATTGTTTATTAGAGAAAAAGAGATAATTATCAAATAATTAATATTATTATAACTAAATATGATAACCAACTTACCATATTATATTTATAACCTATAGTTTTAATATTTCATCTCATGAAACATATAAAATATAGTTCTTTTTCTATTTTATGGTACTTAATGTAAATCATATTTACATTAATCTTCCATTTGATATATCTCATACATCATACCAATTAGATCATATATAATTGAATTTCCTCTTGTCAATTTCAACACTTCAAACTAACTCCAAGAACTAATTCTCAACTTGAATCCAGTGAGCTACCAAGGGGACCTTATAGACTTGTAGCTTGAAACTCCAACGGTACGTGAATAACTGACTAAACTCTTTAGTCACAGGATCCACCATCTGTTAACTGTCAGGCATTCCACTAAAGACCGACAACTACACTCTTCTTACTACAGATATATTTCTATTCCATATCAACCAATCAACAGTGCGATAACCTTCGTAGATCGCTTGTAAGTACAGATGGGCCAATTTACCATTTTGCCCCTGTAGTTACATCTAATTCCTTAAGTACCACTGATTTCTCTAATGAACAATAAGTCATATTCCTACTATGACTGGGTCCTCTCTTCCAAAAAGAGATGTGGCCACTATGTTCAAGACCCAGAATCAGCCCTTAATGAAGCAATCTATCTACTTACCCCTACTTCAGAGAAGGCGTGAATTCCACCTTGTGTAATTGAGTTCCCTGCTCCCAAATTAGACAAATCACCAAAAATGTGGGCTTATTGAGTTGGAAATCTGGCGACTCTCACCCATACTAATCAAAGGACCACCCTCAAAGGCAGAAGTTCACAAAACACTGAGGATTAAGGTCATGTCACCTATGGTCATTAAAGTGAGATGTAAGTCTCGAGTATCAACGACATTATATAAAGAGATGAATCATCTCGGGTCTGGTCTTATACAAACTTTGTATATGACACCCCGCTCGCATGTCTCCACATGGATGGCTAGTATCAGATCATCTCTAGTAGTTCACAACACTTGCAAACCTCTACAAAGTGGGCTGTATCCGTAGTGTCACCAGGATAAGGTATCCCTCCTTTATCCTTATATTACATACCTTTTTAGGTTATCACTTAAGGATTGATCCACTTGTATATCTCATATACATGCTTAAGTTTACATATAATAACCACGAATCTCTATTTATTGGATATGAATAAATGCAAAATAAAATAACCCTTATTTTATTCATAACAATGTGTACAAAGTTTATGAACTACGAGATTACGGGAGAATTAGGACACCAATCCCAACATTTATAACATTTGTAACAACTATAAAGCGGGCCACACTCATAGTGTCACCGAGATAAGGTTTCCCTCATTTTCCATATACTACAGACCATTTAGGTTATCACTTAAAGCACGATCTACTTGTATGTCTTCACATATATGCTTAAGTTACAACGATAACCAAGGATCTTAGTTTATTGGTTTGTGGTTAATGAAACTAAAATATCTCATATTTCATAGACTGAAGTGAATAAAATATCTCATATTATATATCACAAACGTTTTTCATACAGATGTTTACAAAATACAGGACCCTACGAGATTTAGGGCATCAACCCCAACAATCTTCTACTCGTCCTAAAGCTAGTGGGGTGTACAAGATAATCACATTACAAGTACACAAAACAATAAACTATCCTTGTGACAATCACATCCCAATGCACAATCTCTTAGATGAGATGGTATTTTCGTTCTGTATGCTTGTCGCGCTTATGGCTCCGAGGCTCACGGGAATTCGCCACAGCACCATTATTATCACAATAAAGGGTGATGGGCCTAAACATGTCTGGAACAACTTCAATATCAGTCAGGAACTTTCTGAGCCAAACGGCCTCCTTAGCAACTTTACAAGCCGTTACATACTCGGCCTCCATAGTGGAGTCAGCGATGCACCCTTATTTGGTGTTTCGTCATACTACAGCCACTCTCTTAAGAGTGAACACTGATCCTAAAGTGAATTTCCGAGGATCCTTATCAGTCTGAAAATCAGAGTTCTATCCTGTAAGGATGAAATCCTTAGAACCATACACAAGCATGTAGTCCCTCGTTCTTCGAAGATACTTAAGGATGTTCTTGACAGCTGTCCAGTGACCCTATCCAAGATTAGACTGATATCTACTGACTATCCCAACAACATATTAGATGTTAGGTC
Source organism: Benincasa hispida (assembly GCF_009727055.1). Classification (NCBI taxonomy): domain Eukaryota; kingdom Viridiplantae; phylum Streptophyta; class Magnoliopsida; order Cucurbitales; family Cucurbitaceae; genus Benincasa; species Benincasa hispida. The sequence continues at coordinate 25,383,925 of NC_052356.1, forward strand.
TAGTACATAACATCGCGTACATCAAACTGGCTACAGTAGATGCATAGGGGACCTATCTCATTTTCTCAACCTCTTGAGGTGTCTTAGGACACTGTTCCTTAGACAATGTAACTCCATGCCGAAAAGGCAATAGGCCTCTCTTGGAGTTCTGCATTGAGTACTTGATCAACATCTTGTCAATGTACGATGCCTGAGACAGTGCTATCATTTTTTTCTTTCGATCCTGAAAGATCTGAATTCTAAGAAAAAATTGAGCCTCTCCCAAATCTTTCATTTGGAATTAGGTTGCTAGCCAATTCTTAACTGAGGTCAGTAAACCTACATCATTCTCAATGAGTAGGATATCATCTACATACAACACTAGGAAAATTACTGAATTGTTGATGATTTTCTTATAGACACAATGCTCATCAACATTTTGGTCAGAACCGTAAGATTTGATTGCAGTATCAAACCTTATGTTCCAAGATCGAGATGCCTGTTTCAGTTCATAAATGGACCGATTCAGCTTGTAAACCTTTTACTCTTGACCTTGGGCTATGAATCCCTCGGGTTACACCATATAAATGGTCTCATAGAGATTGCCATTCAGAAAAGCAGTCTTGACATCCATTTGCTATATCTCATGTCAAATATGAGGCAATGGATAAGAGGATGTAGATAGACTTAAGCATGAAAACAAGCGAGAAAGTCTCCTCATAGTCAACTCCCTTTACCTGGGTATAACCTTTTGCTACCAGTCTAGCCTTGAAGGTTTGCACCTTCCCATTAGCACCCCTTTTCCTCTTGTATATCCATTTACAACCTATAGATTTAACCCCATTAGGTTGATCTACAAGATCCCAAATTGAGTTGAAGTACATAGACTCCATCTCGAGATCCATGGCTTTGACCCATTCATCTCTGTCAACATCTTCAATTTCCTTCTGGTAAGATAACGGATCCTCAACCTCGCCATCAGCTACCATAGCTAGGATTTCAATTAAACACATATAGCGAATAGGTGGGTTCACAACCCTCCCACTGCGTCGAGGTTCCCTCAACACTTGAGGTGGATTTGACCTACTAGATGAACTTCCATCAACAACTCTTGTTGAGGTACCAGGCTCTTCAACAACTCTTGTTGAAGTTTTAGTTGTTTCTTTAGAAAGTTCACTAACATGATTTTTCTTCTTGGATTGTGCTCCTTCATATGATCCTCTTTAAGGAAAGTAGCGTTTGTCGACACAAACACTTTGTTTACCTTAGGATCACAAAAGTAACCCCCTCATGTCCCTTTAAGGTAGCCTACAAATAGGCACAACCTCAAACGTGGTTCCAGTTTCTTAGGATTAGCTTCAAGCACATGTGCTGGGCAACTTCAAATGTGAAAGTGACGTAAACTAGCTTTATGCTCGTTCCACAACTCCAAAGTTGTTCAGGCAACACTCTTGGAGGGAACGCAATTCAGGATGTATGTTGTAGTCTCCACTGCAAAACCCTAAAATGAGTTTGGTAAGGAAGCGTAACTCATCATCGACCGAAACACGTTCAACAGGGTTCTGTTTCTCCTCTTCGATACACCATTCTGCTGAGGTGTACCAGGTGCTGAGAGTTGGGAAATGATTTCATGTTCTATCATATAGTTCTGAAACTCACAATCCAAAAACTCTTTTAAACCTTTTACTTAATGCGTTTTCAACTTCAGCCTTGAGCTCTTTGAACTTAAGGATTCTGACTTATGTTGAATTAAATAAACATACCTATACCTCGAATAATCATCAGTAAAAGTGATGAAGCACTCGTAGCCTCCCCTAACTCGCACATTCATCGGACCACAAAGGTCTGAATGCATTAACTTTAGAGGCTCTTCGGCCCTAAAACCTTTTCTAGTAAAAGGTCTTTTCGTCATTTTGCCTTCAAGGCATGACTCACACACAAGTAAAGAATTTTCTTTTAACTCGTTTAGAAGTCCATTCTTCACCAATCTCTCAATCCTATTGAGATTAATGTGCCCCAAACGAAGGAGCCAAAGTTGGGCATTTTCCTTAGGAGAAACTTTAAATCGTTTGTTTTGAGTTACGATAGTTTTAAACATCTCTATGTTATGGAGAGAATTTGTTGCTAACGGCATTAGCACATACAAATTGTTTTCCAGTTTAGCTGAACATATTTCAACACCATCTTTCAGAATAAACACTTTATTAACCTAAAAATTCATGGTGTATTTACATTCAAGCAACGACTTAATAGAAATTAAGTTCCTCTTTAACTCGGGAACAACGTATACATCATTCAAAATGATAAACCTATTCTGTAAAGTCAATCGGAGGCCTCCCACTTCCACAGTTGAGACGATGTGCCCGGTGCAAACTCGCATCGTCATCTCACCAGCCTCAAGCTGCTACTAGGAACTAATTCCTTGAAATGAAGAACAAATATGGTTAGTGGCCCCAGAGTCTATAATCCAAGCAGAATCATCATTCTCCACTAAACAAGTTTCCAAAACAAGTAAATCATATTTACCTTGTTTGGCCTTCTTCTTCTCCTTTAAATAACGTGGGTAGTTCCGTTTCCAATGCGCCCATCCTGGTTGCAGTGGAAACATTTTCCCTTGTCAACCGATGTTGGTCACCTACCTGTGGAGTGGCAAGTTGTGAGTTAGCAAGTGCCTTCCCCTTCCCTTTACTACCCTTCTTCTTCTTGCACTTGCTGGTGTCGAAAGAAGAAGGTGCAGACTTAGTTCCTGAGATCGAACCTTTATGGAAATTTCTAGATGATGAAGCAACATTAGCCTCACCAACCTTCTTCTCCTTGCTTTTCAGTAAGGATTGGAATGTATGCAACTCGTTGAGGAGAGTTGTAAGGGTGTAGTCAAACTTTTTCAGAATAGCGTTGCTAACAAAATGGAGAAAGCTTTCTGGCAATGTCTCCAAAATTATGCTAACCTAGCTGGCCTCATCAATCCTCGATCTGTTCATCTCTGCCACATTAAAGTGGACCATCATGTTCAGAACATGTTCACGAACAGAGGTTCCCTCCTTCATTTTGGAGTTAAAGATGAACTTTAGAGCGTCGTGCATGAGTTGTGCGGATGGTTGTCCGAACATTCCCCTTAGGGTCTCCATGATCTTGCGTGCAGTGACCATGGGCTCATGGTTCTTGGCCAAAACATCGTTAAGGCTGGCCAAGATGTATGCTTGGGCCTTCTCATTCGGTCGTGTCCATTTCTCATACACCTCTCAAACATTTCGAGTGACATTTTGAGGTGGAATAAGAGGACACTCCTCTACAAGGACGAACCTAAGGTCATCGATGATAAGTATCGTGTTTATAGTGTTTTTTCAACTAGCGTAGTTGTCACCAATCAATTTGTCGGTGACTAATAAAGCTAAAGTAGTGGTTGCCATTTTTAAAAATTGCTAAAAAAAAGAAGAAACTTAATGAGTCTTCTTGTATTACCACTTTTAACATTAATTAGGTTTAAGCAAAATAGTTCTATTATACCCTAAGTGAGATCTATTTTGCAATGATGCCCCAGCGAGGTAGGAAAAAAGTCACCGGTGGAGTGATCAAATGCCTCTTCTGTAACGACCCGACCCCCTAGGACTTAAGTTAGGCCGTTACTAAATACATGCATGCATGGAACTTAAAACGACACTCTTTTATGGTGAAATAAATGCTAAATAAATAAGGTAAGTGCAAAAGGCTTTCATTAAATTCAAATATTAAAAACAACAATAGGGTACCCATAAATCATAAATGATAATAAATAAGTCTGAAAACAATTCTTAATAGTACGTTTCAAACATCAAAACTAAAAGTTAAGAAAAACATGAACAGAAATCTAAATCTCATGAACAGAAACATAAAACTAGTCCCAATGGCTCGATCACGAATTCTGCTTGTCCATCGTCGATGCATCTCTACCCTTACCTAAAACAACAACATAAGAAAGAATGAGTATAAAATACTCCGTAAATAACCCCACTACTGGGGTCAGGTTAGGCATCTATGTCCTCTAGATGCCTACCTCTGGTGGAACATATAAACTGTCCTAGTCCTCATGGGACACATACATACATGAAAAACTGAGTTCTATCCTATTGTAGTTGAATATGCCCACTACCTCTGGTGAATCCTGAAGGAAACACAATCTGGTGAATCTCGAAGGAAACAAACTGGTGAAACCCGACGGAAACACAAACTAGTGAATCCCGAAGGAAACACAATATCTAGTGAATCCCGAAGGAAACACAATATCTGATGAATTCTGAAGGAAACACAAATTGGTGAATCTCGAAGGAAACACAATATCTGGTGAATCCCGAAGGAAACAGAAATTGGTGAATCCTGAAGGAAACACAAACTGGTAGGCATTCTAACTAATCAGTAAAATCACTATCACAATCTCGACATCACAATCTCAACATGGTTCTATAACATACATATACCTCTCATCATCATTATTCTACAATATACATATAAATTTCGTCATCATAGCTTTACAACATATGTATGCATCTCATCCTCCTCAGATTCAGCAGTAAAAATAATATACTCAAATCATACTAGTATTCAAACATCTCTTGCGCAACTAGCCTTTTAAACTCTCATATCGGCAAGGCATACATAAACATCAAACTATCAATATATCCTCAGTAAATCATATTTGTCAATTCTTGACTCCAGTCATTTCAAACTCAGACAATGAAGGTAGACATATATATCATGCTAACTAATAATCCTCAATAAATCGTAATTATCATTGTTGTGCACTAGGGCAGTTCTAGTAGTAAGATTACTTACCTCAACTTGGTAAAAAAACGCAAAACAAAATCTCCTTAGAACTTCTTTAACACACTTGAATCAACCTAAAGTTGTGGCTTGGTCCAAGACAAATTCCAATACTCGATTTAATTAGCCAATCTGATCATGAATTAAATCCAAAATCAATAACTTAATTTTCCCACTATTACTCTCAATCCAAAAGAATAACCGTCCAACAACTTACAAAACTTACCGATATTCACCAATTTTATGCAAAACAAAATGGTATCTAGCTTGATGGTCAATGCCTCAAAACTTCCAAACCTTGAATCTAAGTTTCAAACCAAAGAGAGGTTACTAATTTAACCCGAAATCAAAGTGGTGAACTTCACCTCCCAAATTATAAGGAAAAATAAGTCTTACCTAAGGTTTTCCTCAAAATTTCGAGAAAGATTGGGGCAATGGCAGTCAATGGCGCATCGACTTCCGACTACCATAGATAGGCAGCGTGTGTTGCTATCGGACGACATAAATTGTTTAGGCTAGAAGCTGGTTGTGAGGGTCTTGCATAAGGAGGGTTTGCAAGAGTGGGAGAGAAGGGGAATTTCTAGTTTACAGATTTTATTCAGCAGCGATTATGAACAAACCAGAGCTTAAAACAACGATCGACCGTTCAAAATGAAACTCTATATGTCTCGAACATACTGACCAAATTTGAGCACGATCCAACGGTTCAAACTTTGGCAATCAACAATTTTGTGGAAGCTGAAAAACCGAATTACTTTCTCCACAATTTTTGACCTCTTTTCACTCTCATTTAATTTTGAAAAAATCTCAATTCTTTTTTTTCTTCCAAATTTTGAAAAGAAAAATAAAATATTTTATCTCAACATCTCCAAAATCTCCAAAGATTCTATTAAATTTAGAAATCAATTAACTTTTCAAATTATCTTAATTTAGGCTTCAAAAACCAAAATTAAAGGGCATAAGATCCCTCAATTTGATGCAAATTAAATCCTTCCAAGTATTTAAATCAATTCAAAACCACATGAAATTAATTATCTCTTTTATTTTTTTTTTAAGTTGGCCCAAAAATTCAAAATCAAAGGGAAGCAAAATTCAATAGTTTCAAGATAATTAGTTCGAATATCTAATCAATTAAATTCAATTTAACCAATAAAATTTTTTCAATTATTTCAATTTAACCCCAATTTTACAAATGATGGGAAATTTAAACTCAATAATTAGATAATCAACTTAAATTTTCCTGAAATTCGGGATGTTACATCTTTACTGGGATGAGACATTCTCAACCATTAGACAGAAACAACTCCTTGTAACTGACTCTAACAGTCAACATTGTTCGGTTTAGAATTTGTTAATAACCTTAACAATTTCGCGTAAGTGTAACCCCTCATTTTAGGCCCTAGAGTCCCGCTCTAATGTGCCCACCGTAGGAAAAAAGCATATTAGGACAAGAGTCTAAAGGAACCCTATCTTTTTCAGGAGATCAGATAAAGAGTTGTGCAAATACAACCATCCTTTAGGGGGACACTCGTAGGGTGCCTCAAGGCAATGCACGAAAATGTTATCCAACCTAATGAGAGAGACCGTGGGATATGTTATCACATGTCCCGCTCTCACTTACTATGAACATTCTCTCTATTCACCTTGGTATTGACCTGCCCAAACACTATCCTTTAGAGGCACTCCCAGGGTGCCTCGAGGTTGAGGATAGATCCCATGATGTGAACTTTTAGGGAGAAATGTGTAGAGGTTTAAGTGAAGTATCATATACCCCAAGTACCTCCCACTGAATGTTCTACCTAGAGTTTTTTAACTTAGTAAATCCGGCTACGGATTTTAACTGAGTGGGTGTTTGATTTGCTAAAAAACAACATTTGCTTTTGATAATTAAATAAGTTTTATTCAAGTCTCATTAGTCTCTTTAAAAGACTTTCATCAAATTTGCATGCATACAACAAATCTATCTAATTCACCTTTCTAGGTAGGTTCCTGGGGGTGTTCCGTTTCTGTCAGCTTAAATACCCTAGCCTAGCCAGAATCTGCCTTAGAGAAAAGGTCCCTTATAGGTTGATTTGGTACATATTTAATCTTTTATTAGTCAATTTAATCCTATTAAATCATATTAAAAGATTAAACTTAGATTTCTAGTCTCATTAGAACCGTGATCTTAGGTCTATCTCAATTAAAATTGAAAACTCTTTTAAAACATGATCAAAACCTAAGTTTGCATGCATGTCTTTCTTATTGATTTTAGTTTTAATTTCATTAAGTGTCATGCTTTATGCAATGTTCATTCATTACTATGTATAACTTTTATATAACTTGTAATGAACTAAGCATACATGCTCTCATACACCCTTATACTATAACACTTATAATATAAAGATGATGCATGAATATTTTTAAATGCATGCATATATTATAACTCTTATATTATATGATGTATGAGCATACTTTGATGTAATTTACTCATGCAGGCTACCATATTATAACACTTATAATATAAAGATGATGCATGAATAAATGCATAAACTATGGTGGGTTTAAAACTATATGACATACATTATGGCATATAATTAAACATACATCACATGTACATTCATGAAAAATTGATGGACTGGGATAATTAGCCTCAAAACCAGAAAAAATAAAGCTATCTATTACAAAAAACCCATCGATGGACTGGGATAACTCGATGCCTATTGTTTACTCTCTCAACAAGTTAACGTATAACTTCATCCTTTTGCATATGTTTTTCTGAAAATAAAAATTTATTTTTAACTTTATCCATCAGTTTCCATAAACCGTGCATAACCAACCTCTAAGTCGGTTATTGGAGAAAAAACTAAAATCAATTATATCATAATTAATTTATTATAAATAAATATAATAACTAATTTATCATATTATATTTAAAACCTATAGTTTTAATATTACATCATATGCAACATGTAAATCATAGTTCTTTTTCTCCTTTATGGCATTTAATATAAATAACATTTATATTAATTTCTCTGATCAATAATGTATCAAATACATCAAATCAGTTATATCATATATAATTGAAGTAATTTAATTATATCATATATAATCAAATTCCCTCTTGTTAATTTGAACATTTCAAACTAACCCAAAAACTGATTTTCAATATGAATCCATTGAGCTGCAAGGGGACTTTATGGACCTGTAGCTTGATGCTCCAACGGTACGTGAATAACTGACTAAACTATTTAATCACAATATCCACCATCCATTAACTTTCGGGCATTCCACTAAAGACCGACAGTTGCACTCTTAGCACTATAGATATATTTCTGTGTTCATCGGATATAACCAATCGACAGTACGATGACCCTTCACAAATCGCTCGTAAGTACAGTTGGGCCAACTTGTCGTTTTGCCTCAGTAGTTACATCTAACTCCTTAAGTATCACTGATTCCTCCAATGAAAAATAGATCATAGTCCCACTATGATTAAACTTTTCTTGGGCCAAGAGAATGTGTGGTGCCACATTGTTTAAGTGCCAAAACCAGACTTTAAGGGACCAATTTGTCTACTTACCTCTACTTCGGGAAAGAAGTGAATTCCATCTTGTGTAGCTGACTTCTCAGCTCCCCAATCAGACGAATCCCTAAAGTAGTGGGTTTGAGTCGGCGATCTGGCCACTCGCATCCATGCAAATCAAATGACTGCCCTCATAGGAAGGAGTTCACAACTCACTCAGGATTAAGGGCATGTTACCTATGGTCATCCTAGTGAAATGAAAGTCTCTGTCATGAATGGCGCTATATAATGAGACTAAACATTTTGTGGTCCAGTCTTATACAAACTCCTTTGTATAGAGCATCCCCGCTCGCATGTCTAATACACGAATGATCAAGATCAGACCATTTGTAGCACTTTACAATATTTGTAACACCTACAAAACGGGCCACATTCATAGTGTCACCAGGATAAGGTTTCTTTCCTTTATCCACCATTTAGGTTACCACTTAAAGCACGATTCACTTGTATGTCTCCACATACATGCTTAAGTTACAATGATAACCAACGATCTTATTTTATTGGTTTGTGGTTAATGCAACTAAAATATCTCATATTTCATAGACTGAAGTGAATAAAATATCTCATATTATATATCACAAAACGTTTGTTCATACAGATGTCTACAAACTATAGGACCCTACGAGATTTAGGGCATCAACCCCAACAATCTCCCATTTGTCCTAAAGCTAGTGGGGCAAGATAATCACATTACAAGTACACAAAACAATAAACTAGGGCACAAACGCCCAGTACAACATCTCTCACTTGCCTTAGTCCAGCTATGGTCAGTCCCATAGACCCATACTCTACAGGTGACCCTCAAACATTGTAGCCGTGAGAGCCTTTGTAAATGAATCAGCAACGTTATGCTCCGAAGCTACCTTCATGACAACCACATCCCCTCAATGTACAATCTCTCAAATGAGATGGTATTTTTGTCTATATGCTTGCCACGCTTATGACTCTGAGGCTCACGAGAATTCGTCACAGCATCACTATTATCACAAAAAGGGTGATGAGCCTAAACATGTCTGGAACAACTTCTAGACTAGTCAGGAACTTTCTGAGCCAAACGGCTTCCTTAGTAGCTTCACAAGCCGTTACATACTCTATCTCAAATTCTTTCATTGGAGCTTCTTGGAAGTGGTATGTTAGTTAGCTAAGGATAGGGGAGAACTTAAGAAGGCGCTGACAACCGAAGAATTGAGCTAGAATATGCAAAAGTCGGTGGGATGTCTATAAAAGAGAAAGAGAAAGAAATGAGGAAAATTAAAGAATTTTCGTAAGAAAAACTGGGCAAAATTAAGCTACACTATAGTGGGAGTTGAAAGGAAGGCCATGGAGTGTTATAATTGAAGTATCGGGGTTGGAGAAGCAAGGAAAAAGAAGAAAATATTGGCGGCCGGAGTGGACGAAAAACAGAGGAAGCTCGCGGATCTTAACCAAATTTGTGGACTTATAGGTTGATTTGAAGCTCCAAATTCAAAGGTAAGGAAGATTTATGGTCTCTCTAACATTTTATAAGATTGAATTTGATTGTTATGGCCGGATTTAATGTTTTAAGTTTTTGAAAATCTTGTTGGAAAATAGAGGTACCAAGAAGCTTTTGGCCGATTCTGGGAGTTCTAAAGCGAATCAGGCGTCCAAACGTTGAGGTAAGCTAATTCTAAGGATTGTAAGAAGTTGATATAAATTAATTCTAGTGGGTATGGCTGAAATGACAATTTGGTCACCGGAAGTCTCTTTGGAAAGCTGGCAGAAATTGGGGAAATTATGAGCTGAAGGTAAAAGAAAGAGTTGAATTTCATGGTTTGACATTTGTCTAACATCTATTATCCGTCATTAGAAGCTGAAAAAAAAAATCAACTCGAGGATAATTAAGGTGTTTTTAAGCATGGTTTGTTGGGATTGGTGTTATAAATCTGTTATATTCTCGTAGTTTATAAACTTGTATAAACAAATTGTTATTACTAAAATAAAATTTATTTTATATGTGCATTAACTCAATCCAATAAACTATGATCCTAGGTTATTTTATGTAGCTTAAACATGTATATGGTGTTAGGGATGTCCTAAAACTCGCAGTTCAAAAATATTGGAAACATATTCTATTTATCAATAAAAGTATTATTGGGTTTTTCATTTAATAAAATGTTATTAATATTGCATTCTATTATGAAAATCCAATAAACGAATCCATGGCTATAGTATGAATACTTTAACTTTATGTAGAGACATAAATGTGGATCAAGTTTTAGTATACAACTAAAATGGTCTATAAGTATATGGATGAGATTGGGTACCTTATTCTAGTGACACTATTGGATGCGGCTCACTTTGTATACGGATACAAATAATGTGAACCAAAAATCATTCATGTGGAGACATGCAAGTGGAGCATACTATGCAAAGGATGTTTGCATAAGACTAAATCGCGAAATAGTCACTTTTCTTTATAAATATCGTTTACTGTTAAAACTGACTATTTAAAATTTGATGATCTAGGGTAACTCGATTTTAATCCTGAGCTAACTATGGACTCTTGTTTATTCAGGATTATCCTTTGATCGGCATAGGTAAGAGTAATTCAACAACACTACTCAATAAGCCTCCCATTTTGGGGATAAGACCGAATAGATAGTTTGGGACATACTTCTGCAAGATGGAATTCACTCCTACCCAACTTAGGGTTAGCAGATAGGTTGTTCCCTTAAGTACTGACTCCTGGTTTTGAATAAAGGGGGTCGCCCTCTCATTGCTAGGAGAGATATGGTTTATTAGTTGGACTATAAACCAATTGTTCAATAAAGGATCAATGGGAGCTTAAGGAGCAAGATGTATTTACGGGGGTAAAGCGGTAATTTTGACCTAGCTATGAATACGAATGATCTGTGAAGGATCGACTTATTAATTATGGTTAAAGTAGATAGAAATAAATCTACAGTGGGGAGAGTGCAACTATCGAGCTATAGTGGTGTGTCTCGGTAATTAACGAATATTGATTAATTTGGTCTAAAGAGTTTAACCAATTAATCTCAAATCATTGGTGCTCATGATTTGTATGTCCATAAGTTCCCTCTACTAGCTTGTAAAATTAATCCGTGGATTAGTGAGTTGAGTGTTTTTTGAAATGTTCAAAATTGAAATTAGGGTTTTAAATTTGAAGTGTTCAAATTCAATTTAGGGTTTGGTTAATCATATTTGATATAACTAAACATTTAATTTATTGAAATTTAACGTAAATTGGAGAGACTAAAATATTTAAATATTAATTTAAATATTGATTAACATGAATATGATTCATATTTGAATTGGTGTTTTATTAATATAATATTTAATATTAAATTGGTTTTAATTAATTAACTAAATATGTTTAATTAATTATTTAAAATTTAATTAATTTTTCCAAATTTCAATTTTTTTTTTCAGAATTTTTGTTTTATTTAATTAAATAAAAATTAATTAGTTAGTGGAGAAATCCAATTTTGAGTTAATTTAGTGGACTTTTATTGATTTCCTCCTAATTAAACACCTAGCCCACTATTGTAATACAATTTAAAGTGTCATCTTGCTGAAGTACTTAGTGGTTGTATGTTATTACTAAATAAAAAGCCTTAATTTAGTGGACTTTTATTGATTTCCTCCTAATTAAACACCTAGCCCACTATTGTAATACAACTTAAAGTGTCATCTTGCTGAAGTACTTAGTGGTTGTATGTTATTACTAAATAAAAAGCCTTAATTTCTGAAGTTGAGCAATTGATGAACTGAAATTTTAGAATTTCAAAACTCTCTCTCAAACCCTCTTCTCCCTTCACTAAATTCTCCTCAATCTGAGATTCCACATCTCAATTCAAGTTAGAGGATAGTAGAGAAGATCATTGTAGTGGTCTACTGGTGTTTTGAAGATCCAATTTATGGAGAGGCGCTGGTATTGAAGAGTTTCATCAAAGGCATAACATTCTGAAACCCTCTTCTATGAAAATATTTTCTTAGATGCTTTTAAACTCAAATTAAGTGTAATTAAAGTACTTATTGATTCTGATTTCTTCTACTGCATATATGGTTACTCCATCATGTGGTGACATACAGGTAAATCATGTTTAGGTAACAACCTAAATGGTCTGTAGTATATAGATAAGGTTGGGTGTCTTATCCTGGTGACACTCCAGATACGACCTACTTTATAATTGTTGCAATTATTATAAAGTGTTATAAATGATATGATCCCGATCATTTATGTGGAGACATGTGAGTGAGGTTATCCTATATAAAGAGTTTATATAAAAAAAGGACCACAAAATGATTAGTCTCTCTTTATAATGTCGTTACTTGAAGAGACTTACATTTCACTAGGATGAACAAAAGTGACTTGACCTTAATCCTGAATGAGTTGCGAACTTCTGCCTCTGAGAGTGATCCTTTAATCTTCATGGGTAGAAATGGCCAAGTTTGTCGACTTAATATGCCTACCATTTTGGGAATTCGTCTGAGTGGGGAGCTAGGAACTAAACTACATAAGATGGAATTCACTCCTTCTCGTTGTTAGGGTAAGTAGATGAATTACTCCTTTAAGAATTGATTCCGGTCTTGAACAATGAGGACTCTCACCCTAATTGGCCAGAAAGGGGTCAAGTTATAGTGGGCATATGAATAATTATTCATTAGAGGGGTTGGTGGTACTTAAGAAGTTAGATGTAACTACAGGGGTAAAACAGTAATTTTGATCCAGCTGTACTCACGAGCAATTTATGAAGGGTTAACGCATCGTTGATTGTTATTTTCAATGGACATGAAAATATATCTACAGTATGAAGAGTGCAACTTTCAATCTTTAATGGAGTGAAACAGTTAATGAATATTTATTAATTTAATTAAAGAGTTTAATTAAATAATCTCATATTATTGGAGCTTTTAATATGTAGATTCATAAGGTCCTTGCTAGATTAATAAGAGTTTAATGAGAATCAATGAATTTTGGATTAATTATAATTGTTCAAATTAATTAAAGGAAATTAATTGTATGAGATACAATTAATATAATGTATGTGAATACAACATATTATAAAGTTTAATGAGGGAGATAAATATTTGAATATGATTCAAATATTTATTATAAGAATGAGATTCATATAAAAACTATACGTTAGAATTAATATGAATATGATTCATATTAAAACTATATAGTTTGATGAGAGAAATTGTTATTTGAATATGATTCAAATATTAAAATTAATATGAATATGATTCATATTAAGACTATAGGTTATGTGAGAGAATATAAACTATGTTATATGTGATATAATATAAACTATAGATTATATATGATATATGATACTATTATAGTTGATTTTAATTATATTAATCATAATATAATTAAAGTTTGAAAAATAACTCCTTAGGAGTTATTTTCCGTTGTTTAGAGGTCCCTCATCTCTCATATATGGGCTTTGCACAGAGGAGTGGGATGATGGTTCTTTACATGAAACTCTTTGAAGAAGAAACGTTATCTCGGATCATCTTCTTCCTTTGTCAAATTTCCTATCAAGAACTCCTTCAATTCCCTCATTAAAATTGAAGGCAAGCCCACTACTCTTCCTAGATTCTCACCTTTAAGATAGTGAGGAAGACTTCATTGGTGGTGTCCAAGAAGTACTGCACTGTGGGGTTCATGCGGAATTTTTTGTGATGAAGAGGAAATTGGTTGTTCATGATCTTGCTGGAGAGAAAAACGAGAAGAAAAGTTCTTCAAAGGTAAGTCCATCTCATTGCCCTTTCCTTTCTGTGCATTACGCAGAAAAGCATGCTTAAGGGTGAATGTTTTTTATCCTCATAATTCTCTGTATTTCTCTAATTTAACAAGTTCCTAAACAAATTCATTGACACAAACGATCACTTGCTTCCACTGCGGGAATTCGATTTCCTTCATAATTAGGGGTCCAATTGGTATTATTATGATACTTTAAACTCAAAACTAGAAGAAATTGGGATCTTAAGTTAATTTTGAAGTTGATTAAGGGGTGAATTTGTAAAGTAAACCCTAATTAGGATTAATGGAAAAATTAGGCAAAATTGAACAAATTAAGGTTAATTAAGATCTTCCTAAACTTAATTTAGATTCTCATGGATATCAATAAGATATTTTGACCATGGGATTGAATTAATTTGGAAACTTGAGTTAATTATTTTAAGGTAATTTAAGGATTAAATTATAAAGTAAAAACCTTAAAATTTGATGGAATTAGGGTTTGAGGGCATTAAGGTAATTTAAGTAATCATAGGGACTTAATTGTGAGTAAACCCTAAATTGAGTGAGATTAAGGTTAAATTTGAAAGAGAAAACCCTAAAATGGACAAGACTAAGGTTTAAGGAAAATTGGAGTGGATTCTTATTGGAGATTAATTTTGGAATTTGGAGTTAATTTTTATGGAATTAAAGACCTAATTACAAAGTAAAACCCTAAAAGAGGCCAAATTAGAAGGATATTGTGATGCAAACTGGATAACATAGAATGATGGAACAAGCTCCACTAGTGAATATGTGTTCTTACTAGGTAGAGGAGTTATTTCATGGAAATCAGCAAAGTAGACTAACATAGCAAGGTTCACTATGAAGTCAGTGTTTACAACTCTCATACTAGAAGGGTAAGAGGTTGAGTGACTTAGAAGCCTACTAAGAGATGTACCACTGTGGAGGGCATCGGTACCAATCTATTTTCATTGCAATTCACATGCTGCCATAGAAATTACCAAAATAATGTGTATAATGGCAAAAGAATGTATATACACCTCAGATATGGAGCTATGATATAGTTGTTGAAAGGAGGAATTATCTCCTTAGAGTATGGTGAGGTCTAAGGGGAACTTGGTGGATGCTCTAACCAAGGACCTAACAAGGAGAATAATTCAAGAATCCTTAGTGTGCATAAGCTCAAACCCATAAAAACTCCATAGCTTTTTCTTTGGTGGTCCTAGTACGAATTTGATGGATGGAATTAAACCCTTAAAAATTACATAACCCTTTCTTTGGGTGGTCCTGGTATAGACTTGATGGATAATTATAAAATCTTCACAACTCAGTTCTTTTAGTGGTTTACATATGATAGACTTGATGAATTTGGTCCTGGTAGGGACTAAGATGTTGAAGTCTTCATTGTCAAGTTTTAAGTGGTTTGTCTTTGACAGACTCAACGAAGCAATTGACATGACTTTGAAGGTGTGTCCACCTTCTATGGAAAAATTTAAGGGTCTTTTCCTTGAGCTTTCACATTGACCCATGTTTCTATGCGTATGGCCTTAAATAGCACGATTTTATATCATAGAATCGAGGAAAATTAAAGAAGTAAAACATGTTGTGAAGGTTTCAATTACAGTTATTAAAAGTTCAAGAGATAATTCTATGAAACCCGAATCTCCATTTTCCTACATAAGTAAGTGATTAAAGGGTTAATTAGGAGAAAGTTAAATCCTATGTTATGTAAATAATCTAATAATTTTACAATTTTCATAGTAACTGTAATAATTGTCACCTTCTGTGGATCAACAATTAGTAAGAGTGAATGTAAACTATAATGGTTAGGTATTATAGTTACGATAACCATATTTGATTCTGGAGTACAAATAGAGAGGACCCTAAAAGGATAAAAAGAAGAGAAAACCTTGAAGACTTAAATCCTGAATAGTGAAGAAATGATTGAAGAACTGAGGAAAATATAGAAAATTATTTGGGAAAATTCGTGCGGAAGTTGCCCGGAGATAAATCATATTCACAATAGCTAACAAGATTGGAAAGAATGAGAGTGGAGAGAGTGACACCAGCGAGAGTGGAGGCAATGAGAGAATGGGAGAGAGCGAGATTGGCTGAGCGAGAGACTGGGAGAGAGCGAAGTTGGAGAGAAAGGGTGGAGAGAAAGAAGGAGAGAGCGACGCTAGCGAGATTGGAAAGAGCGATGCTGGCGAGATTGGAGAGAGCGGGATCCTTAGTGAGAAACATGGAGAGAGCGACATTACCGATAGTGAGAAACATGGAGAAACATGGAGAGAGTGACATTACCGATAAAGGGAGGATTAAAAATTTGGCCATGCAGCCAAGTAGGTGGTGTCAACACCATAGGAGGCTTGGACGCCTATGAAGAGCCTTTGGGATTTCATTTTCAAATCACAAATCATAAAATTCGTAAAAAGAGGGGGAGAGTAGAGTGCATTGGACAGTGAGGGTGAAGGAGAATACATCAACTTGAGATGGGGAGATCTCCCAATATACTCAAGCGTTTGATGTAATTCCAAATCCATATGAAAGATAAGAGAGTCTAGTTTTCATGGTGAGCTACAGGAGAAGAATCTCTAAGGAATTTGGCTGGAGAATGAGAAAAAGATAGAGGGGTCAGACTGTCGGATCAATCTGAGCCAGTCTTGAAGATTTTGAGATTCCGGCCAAACCACGAGGAATTCGGAGCTGAAAGCTTAGGGTAAGATTTCTGAGACATTTTAGAATAGTGTTGTAGAAGGAAGTATCTCAAAATAACGTATAGAACTATGAGTAATCTAAGCTGTAAGTTGGATCTATATTCTAGGGGTAAAAAGGGAGCCCGAGGTAGAAAAGGGAACTATTAGAAAGACTCCTAAGCAATTAAGGTGAGTGTTATAGCTTTGATCATTAACACATAGAGTGAGTGTTATAGCATTGATCATTAAAACATAGTGTGAGTGTTATAGCATTGATCATAAACACATAGTGTGAGTGTTATAATTTTGATAATTAACATATGTTGTGAGTGTTATAGCTTTGATAATTAACACATAGTGTGAGTGTTATAGCTTTGATAATTCACACAGTGTGAGTGTTATAGCTTTGATAATTAACACATAGTGTGAGTGTTATAGCTTTGATCATTAACACATAGTGTGAGTGTTATAGCGTTATAGTTCCGATATATCATGAGTGTTATTTTGCTTTGATAAATAAAGAATATTGTGTGTTTATACAGTGTTGATAGTAAATTCATATTATGAGTATTCACTTAGCTTTATACTCTGATATTGGAATATATGCATATGTAGATACAAAATACATGCTTTTGGTGATAGGATGATTGCCATGATATTGTTTGTGTGTGACTGTGGAAACTAAGATTATGCCCGGGATATAGTTAGCATGCTTAACAAAAGGTGCTTGGCAGAAAAAATATGGTCAACTTCGGTCGGCGGGAAATAATAGTCGGTGACGACCGATGGGAAATATGATCAAGTACCTAAGCATGACTAGTGGGATAAATAAAATGGTCGATGTGCACATTGGCGGGAATTGGGGTCATAGGAAGGTTTTCATAGGTGATTGTATTGATTGATGATATGATATGCATGCCACGTGTAGCATTTTGGAATAAAGGTTAATCATTGCATGAATAAATCCATGATCATGCATGGGTACATTGCGATTATTATTATGTTATTGATTCCCAAAAATGATGATTTTCAAAGTGATTTTTGTCTTAAAAGAACCACTCACTGGGCTTAGTAGCTCACACTCTTCAAAATGTTTTCTTAATCCCCCCCCCCCCCAGGTAACGGAAGATGAGGAGTTCCAGGGTGCTGCTAAGGTCAAGTCTGCCACGTACCCCAATTACACTTCCGGAGAGTTTTTACGGTTGTCATTATAAGCTTTGTTGTTAAGTCCTTAAGTTGTATAAACGTTATATCACTGTCGTAATAAAAGATGGGCCTACTTAATCCGTTCTAGTTTATCTCCTTGACTTAATCATTCCGCTGTGTATAAGTTATAGTATGGTATCAAAATTATTCCACAAGAATCATTAGGCAGTAAGTGTCAGCTCAAGGGTTGATAACTGCTGCAGTCGCATCCCTCTCCCAGGCTAAGAAGGTGGTCTGGGGGTGGGGTGTGACAAATCCACTCTCTCTAATAAAGTTGTTGCTTTACTTCACTATGCATCAATTCAAATTGTTGGATATTAATGCTTAAGTTGTTCTTCTATCTTTGCTAAAAAAAAAGTTTTAAAATCTTCTTTTTGTTTTGTTTGCTACGTTCATTTGTGGGAGATTATTGGAAATGACTTTGGGCCTTAGGCCCATAGAAAAAGGCAAAATGGAAAAAGAGAAAGGTAGTAGTTTGTCCCACATTGGAAGATTTTGATTTGGAAATAGGTTTATATACCAAGGCTTGCAAGGGAATTTCCAAACTGTGGTTGTGGTGGAAATAGAAACTTCCCCACATGCGCCTTTGTAAACAGATCAACACAATTGTCCTTAGATGTTATTTTTGTGACAATCGCGTCTTCGCATTGTACAATCTCTCTAATAAGGTGGTACTTCTCTCTATTGCTTCCCTTTTTTATGGCTTTTGGGTTCTTTGAAGTTTGCCACAACACCATTATTATCACAACAAAGTGTGATGGGCTTATTCATATTTGGAATTACCTCGAAATATTTTAAGAACTTTCTAAGTCATATAGCTAGGGGTGTTAAAAAAAACCCGACCAACCCAACCATGTTGGGTTATAAACTTATTTGGGTTGAGTTGGGTTCAAAAAAATTAAAATTTTATAGATTGAGTTGGTTGATGGGTTCACCTAAAATAACCAACCTGAGCCAAACCAATCCGAACTTATTAATAATTTTAAAAAGGATGTCTCTTATGATACAATCACATATATAGATTTCTTTTAATTTTATTTAATTTCATAATTTTTTTGGATAATTTATTCTTGAACAACTCCTAAAAATAACTGTTAGCAATTTGAAAAGAAAAATTTCACAATATAAATGGATATTGAGTTCTTAATCTTAATTGAATATATGAAAATAATTAAATAAAGTTTTTACATGTTAACATTTTAATTATTTTTATAATAAAATTTTAAATAGATGACCCGAGTAACCTAAACCAACCCAACCTATATGTTTCATGGTTGGGTTGGATTGGATAATTATTTAATAAGGATTATTTGGTTAAATAAATATACAAACCAAACAATTGAGGTAGGTCTAAAAAGTCTTTCAACCCAACCCAACTGATAGCAACGAAAATGTGCTATCTTAGTGCCTCTAATCTAGCTCGTTTATGATGTTAAATGTGTTTATATGATTATATTTGAGGGATATCGAGTAATCCATGCATTCTGGAGCGTTACGGGCAATTCAAGGTTAATTTGGAGCAATTAAGAGCTAAAAAGAGCAACTGGATTTCAAGGGAATGAAAATTACGAAAATGATCCCAAGAGGTCGGTGCAGTGCATGGCGCAAATTCTAGAAGGGATCTGGTTGGTGCAACACCACGACAATCTAGAGGTCTTCAGTGCACGTATGCATGCACAATGCCGCTACGCCCTGAGGGGCACAACACTGCGCTTCGACAGCATGGCCAGTGTCGAGGCATTGTCTCTCAGCGTCCTAGCGCCACAACGACTGTATATAAGTAATTTCTCACTTTTAGGGCAAGGGGAATCTTCCATTTGGCCTCCAACATATTTTCTCTCTATTTTCTCTCTTCCACTTGTATTTTTCTTCCTTTTCTCTCATTTAATATATAAAGATGACGCCAGATCTTGTCTTCTCCATCACCATGGGAAGGTAAGGTTTCTAGTATTTTAGTTTAGGAGATTGGAACATTGTAATTTTGGGAGTTTTATCTTAATATGATTCATATTCTTGTCTATGGGTTTCTTTTCTAATTTAATTATTTAATCAATTGTATTTTCCTTTAGTTGTCTGACAAACTACTTGAGGATTTATGGTTGAATGCTCTAGGTTAACTTGTATTATGTGACATGAAATTATAGGGTTAATCTTTGAGAATCAATAGGTTACATAGGCTTCCAATTTGTAGTCGATAATGAAGAGTATTGTCTTATTGACCTAGTGGAAATCGTATTGAACGTTTAATTAGGCGCTTGTAAATTAAATGTTCATCCTAGCATAATTTCTAGAGCGTAACGTGGTTAGCTAAATATGTTTATTATGGTTTCATCTATTCATGTTTAGTTAATTAAGACCATTGGTTAGGTTTCTAACCAATTGGCAAGGAATAGGCAAGATAGATTACATTTTGATAACTCAATGAACAGTGGCCCATCCCAATCATCTAAGTTAGAACATCTTTATCAATTGCATTTCTATAATTTACTTTCTTGCACTTTATTTTCTATGCACACTCAAATCTTAAACCATATCAAACCTGCTCCCCTCCTAAACCTCCCCTCCCCCCAGGAACATCTCAGCTATGTAGTCAACTTCCATTATAAAGTCTGCAATGCATCCCTATTTTATGCTATGCTACATTATTGCTCCTCCACTTAGAGTGAAAATTGATCCTGATGTGGACTTCCTCGAATCCTCATCAGTCTGTCAATGTATCCTGTAAAAATCAAATTCTTTGCCTCATACACAAGCATATAGTTCCTTTTTCGTTGTAGATACTTGAGGACCATTTTGACTGTTATCCAACGATCATGTCCTCGATTAGATTGATATTCACTAACATCCTACTACATAACATATGTCGAGTCTTATACACAACATAGTACACATCAAACTGCCTATAGTGAGGCATATGTCAGTTTTGCACTAAAGGCAGCAAGTGATAATATAGTAAAATGGTCAAGAGACTGAGTATCGTCTTCTAGAAAATTGGTTTGACACACTTTTAGCTATTTAGAGATCTTTCTAATTTTATCTAGGGGACGAAATTGTGATGAAAACCTAAACTAATCTAATCCTATAAAGCAAATAAAAGACAACATCGGGGCAAAATAACAAAGACACGTCCTAGGGTAAAGACTTCATTAATGGATTATGTAATCTAATTGTTTGAATCTTAAATTGAGTTTATACTAACTATAGACTTTCTAGTATCCTGTTTGGTGCTCAATCCTTTTTAACATCTAATTCTCAATTTACTTTCATGAAATTAATTAAATAAATGCAAGACTAAATTCCTTCATTGTCAATCTTCATTAATCTCCTATCACTTTTGTGCATAATTGATTAATAGTTTAACATGCTAAGTCTAGCCTAATGCCCTCTCTCAAGCCAGACATTAAGTAATTATCATCCAAACATTGCCCAATTATTCAAAAGCAATGAACACAAGCATGTCAAAATAGTTTATGCATTAAACAATCTAAGAAACAATTAAAATAGTTTGAAGCAAATCAAAAACTACATAAAAAATCCTAGAACATAACTCAGTCACTCATGGCTACATCACAAACACAATTCGTAATGTTCCAAATACAAAAAAATTAAGGATTAAAGAGGGAAAAAAAACAAATTTGACTCTAACTATCGTTCTCAAACTCAAGATCATCCTCTATCCTAGATCATCAATTTCCTTGAGCTTCAAGTTGTCGCCTCTACCTCAAATTCGGCTCTAGGTGGAGGTGGAAACTAATCGTAACCTAAACTCTAAAACCAACCTCCCTTTTGATGGATAAACAAACATGTATTTATGAAAATTAGGATAGTATCATGGCGCCATAAGGCATCTGCAACGCTATCTAAGAAAACGAGCGTCTGCCGCAAAAATCTTTCATAGCTCACAACGCTATGAATTAATCTCCATGGTGTGCAGACATAATGAAAGATGGAAAAAACTTACAAAATGGGTGTAAACGCGAATTGCAGTGTTATGCGAATTACAGGGTTGTGCGACACGATCCATGGTGCTGCAGACAGAATGGAAATTGGAAAAAACTACAAAATTAGAAACAAAAACATACAGAGTGTCATAAATGCTATATAATACAAGTTAAGCATACAATAAGATTCAAGGAACATACCTTTGAATACTATCTTCAAATCTTCTCCAAACCTTCTCCTCCATGGTTTGTTGATTTCCTCCAACATTAGAGACGCCTCTATAGCATCTTCCTTGCTATGACTATGCTAAAAACCGACTTGTGGGAGCCTGTTTGGAGAGATCAATGATTTTTTTTTTTTTTTAGGAGAAGAAATTTTTTCAGAAAACTCTATTCTTTGTGTTATGAGATTAAAGAGACAAGATAGAGGGCTCATGATTGCAGAGAACTACTTTCTCTATATATTACATGAAGTGGGGTAACTTCCCACTTCATCTCTCTCCCACTCCCACAAAGGAGTTAAATAATTAACATAGTGAACTTAAACTAATTAAATTAAATTAAATTAATCAATCAATTGATTGATTTAATTAAATATCTCATATTTAATATAATTAATTCCTCTTCTAACTTTGGGTAGGATTGAAATCCTTGAATTTTAGTTGTGAGATTTGTTAAACTTTGATTCTTTGCTAGAATTTTACTGTTCTTTAATACAATTTAATTTCTATACCAGTTTGTGAGTTTTTGGCCAATTCTCATTTATTCTTTGTTAT
Organism: Benincasa hispida; assembly: GCF_009727055.1. Taxonomy (NCBI): domain Eukaryota; kingdom Viridiplantae; phylum Streptophyta; class Magnoliopsida; order Cucurbitales; family Cucurbitaceae; genus Benincasa; species Benincasa hispida. The sequence continues at coordinate 25,406,616 of NC_052356.1, forward strand.
GCTAGGGAGAAATCTAGAAAAGAGGTCTAAAGCCTACTTGAGTATGAATTCTAGGTTGTATAGAACGATCCTTTCATGCTAAATCAATTTCAAGAACGAAACTGATTAGTAATTTAGGCTGTCATTAATTGTGTTAGCTCGGTTTCCTTTCTTAATGTGGATATTCAATGTATATATGCTTTCGAACCTAATTCATAAAGCATTTAGATTAATTAGGTAACTAATAAATGAATTAGGACGTTTGCTTCAGTCTTTTGGACAAACAGGTTAAGGATACAAACGAGCAAGCAATGTATCTTAAGAGTTCAATGATCAACAAAAATTCATGTGTAGAATCCGAATTCTCTAGGCTAAACTCTTTATCAAATCAATTTTAGTTTCAATTTTGCTCTTTAAGTTTATGCAATTTATATAATTTTCTTTAAATTTCTTGAAATCATAAAAACATCTCAAACTGTCCTTCCCATTGTGACCATTGAATTCAAGTTCTTAGCTAAAGTTGTTCTTAGATTCCATATGACATTGTGACCATTGAATTCAAGTTCTTAGCTAAAGTTGTTCTTAGATTCCATATGAAGACGACCTTTTCCTACTTGCTGATAGGGACGATGACCCTCCAACTATCTCTATAATGGTATGATATTGTCCACTTTGAACATAAACCCTCATGACTTTGTTGTTGGTTTCACCCCAAAAAACCTCATCTCATTGAGGATAGTTGTCCTCCCTTATAAACCCATGATCATCCCCTTATTTAACTGATGTGGGACTTTGATCGCATTCCCACCGAACAATCCTTCACTCAAATAGTCATCCATCAATCTAACTCTTGTCTAGGCTAACTCCTTTTCATCCCAGCACACCGCCTATCCAATAGAGTTCAACCATGGAATTCACCATGACGACTTCCAAGGCTCCATTATACATTTTTGTTCAGCACTTTAGGATTCTGTCAACATGACTAAGTTAGAGGCATGACTCTGATACCGCTTGTTGGGAATTTATACATAAATATAAATAAAATATGAAAATTAAATTATATCTAAAATTACCACTTCCACAGGTTAAAGCCAAAAAGATTAACAATCATAAAATAAAAATAATGACGAGAAGGGAAAAAAAGAACGACACCAATATTATTGGTTCGCTCGAAACTCAGGACTACATCCAGTCTTCTGCAACTGAAGGTCTACTATGATGAAGATTGTAATAGTTGTAAGACTCGTATTAAAAATCTTTCCACAAATAGTCCAACACAACTATTTGATTTCCTATACCACACCTCGGAATCTTGGAATTAATAATAAAAGAGAAACTATGAAAAAACTAAGCAAAAAACCCAGTGTATTTTTCTATTACGCCCACTGCCGCATACACTAAGGAAACACAAGTCGCTCCAAAATTTCCATCACTTCCTTTTTCTATGATTTTTGGTCGTCGGTTCCTTTTTGATTTGCAGCCTCACAATTTGTCATCGTTCTCCATCATTTTCCCACATAAACATATTTATGTATATATTATGTTGTAAACCTAGATGTAATTGAGTAAACCGACAGGGAGAGCGAGAGCTAGAAGCAAATAAAGCAAAGGCCTCATCTTTCCGTCCGCTCTTCTCGAAGTGAGCAAATTGCATGTAGAGATCCGTAGGGACTTATAGTTTAATTGGTTGAAACGTACCGCTCATAATGGTTATATTGTAGGTTCGAGCCCTACTAAGCCTACCACCCCTTATCTTNCTTTCCGTCCGCTCTTCCCGAAGTGAGCGAATTGCATGTAGAGATCCGTAGGGGCTTATAGTTTAATTGGTTGAAACGTACCGCTCATAACGGTTATATTGTAGGTTCGAGCCCTACTAAGCCTACCACCCCTTATCTTCACCTGATACAAGGCCGTCGAAGTTTCCACCACCCTGTATATGGCCTTAGCCCCTTTAATTCCCAAAAAAAAAAAAAAAAAAAAAGACTCATTATGTTGAAAGCTTCTAAAAGAAGATAATCAACCCAATAAGCAACTATTCACGACAAAGAGAAACAAAATTCTCTTTAATTTTGACTTTGGCCAAAATTAGTTAACTCATTAATTATATATATATATATTCTATTTCATCATGTGTGTTTCCATGGAGATTTATCTCCACAACCCCAATATTCTCCCACTTGGAAACAAAACGACGATCTTGTCAACCGTTGCAACAAAAAGAACTCATCAAATCTTGGAAAATTCCAAGATTATACTCCCACTACAACTATTATCTCTGATCTTCTTGGAAAACTCTAAGGTTCAACATAGAACATGTAAAATCAACAACAAAAAAAAAAAATAGAAAATCATCAGAAAAATAACCGTAGCTCATCTTTTATTGCCCTGAGGTACGTGGAACTATCCCCCAGACAAAAAAGATAGTCACGTACTCCTACTTTAGCTAAATGGTACCAATTGACATCTTCTTCAATTTTGAACACTTGTTCTTGAAGAAGACAAATTCTAAAAATGGTTTGACTCCTTCCTTCAAACTTACTGTCAAGCTCAAGACTTTATCCCTGACCTTAGCAGCTGCTCTTGCCTTCCACTTTGATTCCCTTATTCGCTTCTGCGACTTCATCAATTCATTTGTCTATTTGACAACTCAGGATTCATGATAGCCATCAACTTCCTCTCCCTAACTTCCCAATTGTTTCTGAATTGATGGACCTCGATCTGACTGATCAACACTGGCTATCATTACTACTGGCTCAACTGTACCTTTACGCTTGCCATCTACTGCTTTAACTGGCATCCACCGTCTCTCTGATCCTTTGACAACACTAAATTGGCATCTGTACAATGTAGAATTTTTGTTGCCAACTACCACTACCTAGGATCTCAACATGAGTTTACACTAGCAACTGCCAAACTCAGACCTGCAACCCTCATCATCTAATTTGCTAATAGAGATAAGATTTATATTCATCCTAGGCACAAACCTGACATTTCATAGTATCAACTTTTCTCCACACTTCATCTTTAGATTATATTCCCAATCCTAATAATTTTGAAAACTCTATCATTCTCCATCCTCACTAGACCACGATGTCCTGATGTGAAAGATACGAATAGACTTCTATCTGAAGCTATATGTATAGAAGTTGCACTATCAATTTTCCAGTCAGATGAGTGGCTACTATTTTGTATGTTACTCTTAACACAGGCATAGACATCCCTAATCAATTCTTCATCAGTTTCAACAAGATATATCGTTACTTCTTCAGTTTCGACCTGATTTACCTCCTGTTTTCTTTTCTGATCCTCTTCTAATTTTCTACACTGACTTTTGAAGTGACCTTTCTTGCGATAGTAAAAACACTCTTATCTTTAGTCAATAACTCAATAGCATACACCTCATCAGTAAGTTATATATTAGTAGATTCTTAGTTTTCATGATCTCCCAACTATCATGTAAAGACATTAATAACTGAATAGCATACACCTCATCAGTAAGTTATATATTAACAGATTAATTAAAGTGGTAACCTCATCATTGATATAGGGATTAACAGAAGCATCGGCAGATGGTTTCTCATACCTATTTGTAAGCGCCTCTATCCACTTCACTTGATTGCAAATTCTTCTTCTTTGAAGGTTCCCTCAATCTTCATCTAAAATTCTTTTCGATTCTTATAAGTTAAATCTTTAACTTGCATCTTCCAATATGCCCTGATACCACTTGTTGGGGACGTCAGAACTCCAAATATCTCCACAATGATATGATATTGTCCACTTTGAGTATAAAGCCTCATGGCATTGCTTTTGGAACCATCCTAAAAAGCCTCATCGTATTGGAGATAGTTATCCCCCCTTATAAACCCATGATCATCCCCTTATTTAACCGATGTGGGACTTTGATCACATTCCCACCGAACAATTGCTACAAGCTCGAGAGGGAAATTAAATTTTATTTGTTTTGATGTCCTGACAAGCCTCGAACAAGAAGAAAAGTAGAAGATCCAGTAGAAACTTGGGATAAACTTAAAAAATCCATGAGGAAGAGGTATGTTCCAAAACATTATGAAAATAATTTGAAAACTAAATTGCACGCTTTGAGGTAGGGAACAAAACATGTAGTTGAATATTTTCAAGGAATAGACTTTGATGGAAAGAGCAAAAATTCGAGGAGAAAAAAAAAAGACACCATGTCTAGATTCCTTGGAGGTTTGAATCCAAAAATTGCTCATCCGGTTTGATAGAAATCCATAACCTTACTTGAAAGATATGTATCATAATGCAATAAAAAATTGAAGATAAATTGAGAGAAGAAATGAAACATTCTAAGAGGTATACTTCTAAAGTTAATACATTTTAAAATTTTAATTCTTGGAACAAGGGTAGATTTGTGAATAGGAATAAACCAAAAGGCCAAAAGAGTAGAGGTCGAGAGCTCCAATACTTAAAAAATGAAGCTCAAATGAGGTAAGGGAGAAATTCTATTCAGTGTTGGAAGTGCAAAGGGTTTAGATACATGAGCAAAGATTGTGTCAATAAAAAGTCATGGTGATGGGAAATGGGATACTTGATTTAGAAGGTGTATGTGATGAGCATGATGCACAATTTAAGGAAGAATCTGAAGCACATAATGATGAGTACATTGAAGAAGGTAACCTTTAATTATGAGAAGGATGCTTAGTGTGTAAATCAAGGAAGAGAAAGTTAAAAATCAAGGGGAGAACGTGTTTCACACAAGATATCTAATTGAAGGAAGCCTTGCAGTTTGGTGATTAATAGTCAAAGTTGCACAAATCTGGTAAGTAGTTTTCTTGAAAAAAGACATTTTCTACTCCTCCACATCCAAAATCATATAAACTTCTATGGTTGACAAACAAAGGAGAACTTAGGATAAACTCCCAAGATTTTGTTCATTTTACTTTGGGAAGATATAAAGTTGAAGTCCTTTGTTATGTAGTACTAATGCATGTGGGTGATATGTTATTGGGCCAACTATGTCAATATGACAGAGAGGACTCATATGATGGATTATTGAACAAGTAAACATTTGGATGCTTAATGATTGGTGCATGAGCCAGAGTATGGGGAAGACTAAAGAAACTTTGTTAAATCTAAATTTTAGTTTTGAGGTTTAAATTGAATGTGACTTGCACACACACACTTGGGAAATGAAGAAATTTGGCCTTCAAATTTCTTAACAAAAGTTGTGCTTGAATGTTTCTGCTTTTGGATCTAGCATGTTATTCTTGTTATTGAGTCTAAAATAGTTTGCATACATATTTGGAACTTTCCTACAGTTTGTTCTACTTTTTGTTGGGACTAGGAAAATTCTAAGTTTGCAGTGGTGAAAAGCACGTAAAAAAGTGCTTTTATTTATTTAGAAATAATTCCACTTGATTTTATTAAATGTGATGTTGTTTGTTAGTGATTTCTAGGATTTAAGCAAAATAGCAAGATTTGGAGTAAAACAAGTTAAAACGATCCAATTATGTATAAGTGAGACAAGCCAGTACCAAACATTGAAAAAAGGGAAAAAAAGGCCACCTTTTCCAAAAACAAAGTGACGTCACGACGCTACAAGCGATGTTGTTTACAGAGAGCACACATTGGAGAGGTGGTGCGATTGCTCTACAGAGCAATGCGCGACTGCAATTGAAAGACAAGAGCGCTGCACTGCCACATTTATTTTTGAAAAATCTTGTATACTTTAGAAAATTTTTCTCTATTTAAGCTAGGGTTTTTTACCCACCTCCACATAAAGTTTTGGAGTTTTAGAGGCTTGGAGAGAGTGTTTTGAGCAGAGTACTGAGATCTTTGATGCCAAAGTTAATGGGAGAATGTTAGAAGGCCAATTCCACCACAGAGATATGAACAGAATGCTAGATAACACCTTCTTTCCCTATCTTAGATTTTTCCGGTTTGTTATTATTATTATTATTTTTCATTCTAATTATGGTATTGTCTATGGAAGTCAAGTTAAGCTAAATTCTCATTGTTCTAAGGTAGATGGATTCTATGGAGTATTTCTAAATACTTTTGTGGATCTTAAATTTGAATTACATTGATACTTTCTAGCATGACCGTTCTTAATGCTTTTGAATGTTTGATCAATATTTTAATGATTTCATGATTTAAATCTAGCTTTAACGCATAGGCTTTAGATTAGTTCATGCATGCTAGCAAGATTATCATTTGAACACACTAGAGTAGTTGGATAATAGTAGAGATTGTTGATGAAAAGTCTTAATACTTTGCTTAATTATATAATTTCAAATGATTAATATTTAATAAATTAAGTGAAAGAAAATATTGTTTTTGAAAGATTTAATGTGGTTAGTAATTCCATGAATGAAATCTATTCCCTAGAACGTCCCTTTGCTAATTATCTTTATACTTGATCATTTTTATTGTTTTCTTAGTTTAGTTTATGTTAGTAGCATCACAAATCTACCCCTAAAATTAGAAGAATCTTTGAATAGCTAAAAGAATATCAATATGATTTCCTGAGGACAATACTCGGCCAAGGCCGTTTTAACTATATTATTACTTGATGTGTGTGCTTGTCCATATCATGTACTTTGATGATATTCTTGTTCATTTTAAAAGCTTGAATGATCATATTTTACATGTCAAACAAATTTTACTTAAACTTAGAGAAAAAAAGTTTTATGCCAACTTCAAAAAGTGTAGTTTTTGTCTAGACCAAGCTAATTTCTTCGAGTTCATTGTTGGAAATGATTGGGTGAAAGTTGATGGAGAAAAGGTAAAGACTATTCGAGAGTTGTCAACACCCACCAATGCAATTGGGCTAAGATATTTTCATGGTTTGGCTAGTTTTTATAGAAGATTTATTAAGGATTTTAGGAACATAGTCTCACCTTTGATCAAACTTGTTAAAAAACATGATAAATTTGAATGGAATGAAAAGCAAGAAAAAACATTTAATGAATTGATAGATAAATTGACCAATGCATCTTGTCTTGCTTTACTTGACTCTGATAAATCTTTTGAGATTGAATGTGGTGCAAGTGAAATAGGGATTGGAGTTGTTTTGATGCAAGAAAAGAGACCAATCATGTTTTTTAGTGATAACTTAAATGGAGCACAACTTAACTAACTAAAATTAACAACGAAATACATACACTTGTGATGGTTTGCAAGTTTTGGAAACATTACTTGTGACCAAAAGAGTTTGTTATCCACACGGATCATGAAAGTTTGAAGCAACTTAAAAATTAAACAAAGTTAAACAGAGTGCATGTTAAATGGGTAGAATTCCTTGAGACATTTTAATATGCCATTCATTACCAAAAAAAGGGGTAGGACAATGTGGTGGTTGATGCATTCTCAAGAAGGTATGCATTATTTTTTTTCCCTTAGTGCAAAAAATTCTTTGTTTTAAACACATGATTGTTTTTTACAAAGTTGATATACCTGAATTTCATGATGTTTATATGCAATGTTTAATTAAAAGGGAAAATGTGCATGATTATATTATGTTTGATGAAATATTTTTTAGGCAGGTAAGCTTTGTATTCCTAATGTTCTATTCGAGAGTTACTTGTAAAGAAGGCTCATGGGGGAGGACTTATGGGGCATTTTGGGAAACCTAAAACATATAGCATGTTGTATGAACACCTTATATGTTGAAAATGAGGAATGATGTGAATAAAGTGTGCAAGAAATATTTCAAATGTAATGAAGCTAAGTCTAAGATACAACCACATGGCCTTTGCACATTTTAGGATATTCTAGTGAATCGTAGGTTGGCATTAGCATGGATTTTGTTATAGGATTATCCAAGACTAGAAGACATCATGATAGCATTTTTGTGGTAGTGAATAGGTTTAGTAAGATGGCACATTTTATTCCATGTAACAAAATGGATGATGCTATTAACAAAATCTTAGTTCCCAATTTATTCTTTAGGCAAGTGGTTAGATTGCAGGGAGTTCCTAAAACCATTATTAGTGATGAAGATGCTAAACTTTTAAGTCATTTTTTGGAAAGTTTGGAGAAAATTGGGAACTAAGATTTTGTTTTCAACAACTTGTCACCCACAAACGGATGGGCAAACAGCAGTAGTTAATAGAACATTTGGGGCTTTGCTTAGGTCATTAATTTCTAAAATTCTCATGTCTTGGGAGGATACTTTATCTTTTGTAGAGTTTCCTTACAATAAAGCAATACATAGCACCACTCAATGTTCACTTTTTGAGGTTGTGTATGATTTTAGTCCATTAACTCCTTTGGTTGACAAATAGGTAGATCATGTTCAAGTAATAGCCTAAAAGATCTATAGTATATGGAAAAAGTTTGGTGCCTTATCCTAGTGACACTATTGGTCCAAATTGTTCTTATAGAGACATGTGAGTGGAGATATTCTATAAAAAGAGGTTGTATAAGGCTGGACCACAAAATATTTAATCTCTCTTTGTAAATAAGTCGATTGAAGAGATTTATATTTCACAGGATGATCAAATGTGACTCGATCTTAATCTTAAGTGAGTTATGAACTGTTGCCTGTGTGAGATCGTCCTTTGATTTTCATGGGTGAGAGTGGAAAATGCTGTCGACTAAATATGCCTATTATTTTAGGGACTTGACCAAATAAGGAGATGGGAACGTGATTTTACAAGATAGAATTCACTCTTTCTCATATAGGGAAAGTAGATGAGTAACAAGTGTTGACATTGGAAATTGAACATGGGGCCCATCCTCTCGCTGGCCTGAGAGAAATATAGTTTATGGTTGGAGCACAAATGGTTCATTAGAGAATCAGTGGTACTTAAGGAGATAAGGTAATTACATTGGTAAAACGTACATTTGACCCAATTGTAAACGAACTACTTGTGAATGATCGACTTATATGTAATAATTATAGTCATGGGCACAACTTGTCTTATAGTGCATAAGAGTGCAACTATGGGTGTATAGTGGTTTGCCCCATAGTTAATGAATGGAGATTAATTAACTAATTTCTCATCATTAAAGCTTATAATCTGTAGATCCATACGGTTCCCTAAGTAGCTCATAGTGAACTAACAAGGATCATGGTATTAAAAGAATAATTTAAAATGTTCAAATTAATTTGTTGGATTAAGGAAAAATATATTTATTGTATTTGATATAATTAGTATTAGTAGTAATGTATTTAGATGTGATTTAAATATTTAGTCATTTAATATGAATGAAATTCATATTAAACTATAGGTTATGGAAGAATTAATGCATTTTAATATGATTCAAATAATTAATCATTTTAATATACGATATGAAAATCATTAATTGGATTGAAATAGGATTTTAACCTAATTTTATCATATAAATAGGACCTTAAAGAGAAGAGAGAGATAAGCTCCCTTTTTTTTTTTACAGCTAAACTTCTCTTCTTTGATTCTTCCAACACAAAGAGAACTTCTCTCGTTCCTTCACTCTTTCTAAAAGCTCCCACAAGCTGATCCTTGCCAAGAGTTATAGTGAGGAAGACCTCGTGGAGGAGATTAACAACGATTCAAGGAGCTCCTTCAAGAAAAGGTTTCTACAAGGGTAAATTCTCTTATGCTTAACCTTTTTACATTTTAAATTTTATGTTTGAATTATTTTGGGAATCAAAATGTGCGATTCAATCGTTTCTGTTGCGGGTTTCGATCTAGAATTTGTAATTTCAAACTTTTTCAAACGTGCATCACAGGCTTGTCGTCTTCTAGAGAAGTTATTTAAGACAATTTGGAGCATTTATACATTTTTAGTTTTACATTTTGACTTCTAAATTAGTATGCAATTAAGTTTCAACTTCCTAGATCTTATTTTCTTCAATTTGTATTTAATTTTGTTTGAATGACTTTTGAGTTCTTGAACCTTTGGACATTCATTTACCCTTTAAAATAGCTCGTAATGCTTTTCAAAACTCAGAATGATGATATTAAAAAAACCTTGTACTTATTCAACCCTTTTAGTGTTGTCCTTTTTTTTTTTTTTTTTCTCAAATCTTACTGCAGATTTGATGTTAAATCAATTCATTGGATTAATTTTGATCAAGCTAATTCTAGAGTGAGTTGTTTTAGGATCTAAGAGTGATGATCATAGATTTTAAGTTCAATCTAAGAGTTATTCATCCTTCTATCTAAGCTCTTGGTTGGAATCACTTGTTAAATTAGCCTTATTTGTGAGAGTTTGTAAAGACCTCTAGCTACTTCAATCAAGCATTATGGGCACTTATTATCGCCTTTACGACCCCTCCAATATTCAAAAGTTGTCTTAGAGACACTTTTGGATGGAACGTTGTTTAAATATAAAATATAGTCTCGATTGCATATCCCCAAAAAGAATCTGGTATTCGAGCATAACTCATCATAGACTGAACCATGTTTAACGGGTTATGTTTCTCCATTCTTAAACATCTATTTTATTGAGGTGTACCAGAAGCTAAGAGTTGAGATTTAATTTCGTTTTCTATCATATAGTCTTGGAATCTTAAATTCATATACTCTTCACCACGATCTGATAGAAGTGTCTTGATAGTGTTACCTAATAAGTCCTCAACTTCAGTATTGAACTTCTTGAACTTTTCAAGACATTTAGGCTTATGTTACATTTGGTCATATCTCAAATAATCATCTATGAATGAGATGAAATATTCATAATCTTATCTTTCTTTGACATTCAACGAACCACATAAGTCTGACAATATATAAGCATTAAGGATACTTTGGCTCTATATCCATATTTAGTAAAAGGCCTTTTGGTCAATTTGCCTTAGGTAGGATTCACAAACCAATCTTGTCTATTTCAAACCCATTTAATTTTGTTAATTAAATTAAAGTGAATTAAATAAAATTGAATTAAATTAAAACTTTAATGCATTGCAGGGTAGTAGAGAGGTAATGGAGAGTAAGGAGTTACACTTTCCCTACCTCCTTAAATGTAGAGAGTCTACATTTGCCAAATGGTTACAAGGTTTAGTGTGGAAAATTTTTGCTCTACACTTCCCCTCTCTACTTCAATGTACTACATTTGTCAAATGGTTACAAGTTTTAATGTGAAAAAATTTACGCTCTCTCATTAAAAAAAAAACACTATCAATATTATAGAGAAAAACTTCCTCTATAAAACTCAATTCCCTTTCTCTTTCAAAAGAAAAAGCTCTCACAAGACGTTTCTTGCAAGATAATAGCCGAAAAAACCTTTCGGAGGCATTATTGTACGTGGAAGAAGATATTGCTGTAAAATCAGGCCGTTCGGAGAAGAAGTGAAAGAAGAAGAGTTCTTCAAAGGTTACTTTTTTCTTAATCTAATTCCATGCTTAACCTGTATTATACAATGTGTTAGATGTTCTGCATGTTTGTTTTAATTGTTCTATATTTTTCTTCTTAAAAATAAAAAATAAAAAGTGATAAATCACTTCTGTTATTGGATTCAATCCCTTCAACCTAATGCCACAAAACAGAAGGCAACGATGCAGCGCAACACTGCAACGTTACAACATTTTTTAGACACGAGCATCGCGGTGCTTTTATGCCTCAGTGTCGTTGAGATTTTGAAGTGTACACAAAATGTGCATTATTTACCTTTGATTAAGGTTGGCTTTTTAATGTGATTTTATGAGATTTAATGTGTGCTTGCTAGTGATTTTTAGAATTTATGAGAGAGAATTAAAATGTATTCAAAATGAGCAAAAAATGACCAAAATATGTTCAAAGAAGTCAAACCCGAGCTCTATGTTGAAAGGAGAGAAGAAAAGAAGGAAGAAAACACGAAAATGTGTAGGTTTTTGTCATCCGTCATCTTCTGTGCTTTAGGACAGAGCAAAAGAGAGCACAACTGCGCTCTAGAGTCGAGAGCAATTTTTTTTGGATCGCAGCCCTACACTGCGATAAAAAGTTTTTATCCTCTATATTTGGAAGCTCTTCAACAATTCAAGCACAAAATTTAGAACAAATTTGAGGCTTAAACAGAGAGTTTATGCTACAAAATAGAGAGTTTGAGGGATATTTTGTAAACTGTTTGAGTTTCCAAGGTGACAATTGAGGCAAACTTAGAGGATTTAAGAGATTAAGGAAGTCTTTGATAGAATTCTTCTTCGGTTCCTTATCTTTCTCTAAATCTTATGCTTGAATTCATGTATGAAAATATGTTTGTACAAGCTGTGAGTGGCTAAAACTTGCTTGTTGTAGAGTATTGATGAAGTTGTTATGAATTTAGATTAAATTTAGTCTTTTCATGGATGTTTGATAAACTAATTGCTTTTTAATGATATTGTACTTCATTCTTATTGATTGGCCATCGATGGTTATTAGGTTGAATGTTTAATTGAGAGATTGAATGTTTAATTGGATCTATATGATTAAATCATTATTAATTTTTTATGCAAATAGTTAGGTTAATGGTGAAAGTTGTTGATGACATATCTTGTTGTTGATGACATATCTTAATGTCTTGCTTCTAAATTTGATTTCAAGAAATTAGTTATCTATTAAGTTGAATGAGAATAGCTTATTTTTTAGAGGAAGTAATCTTGAATTGAGTTTCTAGACTTAGGCTTAAAATTTATACATGATTCCATGAATTGAGTAGAGTAGACCAATGAAGTAATAATAGATTCAATACCCTAGAACACTTTTGATCTTTGATTTTTAATACACTTTTATTATTTTCTTTTATTGCTTCATAAAAATACAAACTCAACTCGATTTCGATTCCTTAGTTAAAATTGACACAATTTTGAGATAACTAAACAATAATTGTTTATTTGATCTCAGAGCATGATACTTGGCCTTACAAGCCGTTTGAATATTATAACTTGACGACGTACACTTGCATGCACACAAAAGTTTTCACATCAAATTTTTGGCATTGTTGCCAGGGATCAAAATAATGATTTTTGTTTAATATTTTAAGAATTGGAGATATTTTAGACTAAGGGTCATTTTTGTTCTAATCTTGTTCAGAGTTTTCTATAGTGCATGCTTCATAACAAAGATACCTCTCTTTTGCCACTTGACCTTGAGATTTAACGTACTTTGAGGAGAAATCTTGAAATAAGTAAGAAGTAGAAGAAGAGATGGCCGAGGAACGTAAGAAGGTAATTAGAGAATACTTCCAAACATCTCTCCAAATTGCTCAACCTAGAATTGCGGAGGCACCAATCAATGCAAATGAGCTAAAACCAGGGTTGATTCAAATGGCTAGGGAGATTGCTTTTAGAGGACACCCCATTGAAGATCCTCATAAGCACTTTAGATCTTTTCTTGAGATTTGTGGGACAGTTAAGAATAGTGGAGTTATGAATGATGCAATTAGACTAAGATTATTTCCTTTTTATTTGCAGGATAAGGCTAAGGATTGGCTAGAGACTATACTGTCGGAAAGCATTACCACTTGGGAGGAGCTAGCCCAAGCATTCTTGAATAAATGGATGAGGTCTGAAATTGTTTCTTTTTCTCAACAACTAGATAAAGAATTATTTAAATGTTGGGAAAGGTACAAGAATCTCCTTAAAAGGTGCCCACAACATGGATACCCTAGTTGGTTGCAAATAAAATTCTTCTTGATGGGTTGAACGACAAAAAAATCTATTCTAGATGCTAATATTGGAGGATCTCTTTTCTCTAAAACTACTTCTCTAAAACTGTTACAGAAGCGTACACTATTCTAGAGGACATGACAACTATAAGCTATAATTAGCCAAGTGAAAGGGCTTCTTCCAACAAAGTAGCAGAAATTTATGAAGTAGATGAGGTAAGTTCTATCAAAGCTCAATTGATCACAATTACTAATGCTTTGAATAAATTTATTACAGTTGGTCAAGCACATAATTCACTATCCATAGCCTCTCTCGTAGCTAAGGCAACTGAAACTCGACAAAATTGGAGTTTATAGGATACTGAGGAAGCTAATTATGTGGATAGAGGAAAATATAGAAGCCAACAACAAGTTCCCACACAATACCACCCAAGTTTGAGAAATTGTGAAAAAAAATTCTTATGCAAATAACATGAATGTTTTGGTCCCTCTAGGTTTTCCCAAGCTGAAAAACCATCCTTGGAGGAATTGATAATGAATGTTATCAAGGTAACCAAGGAGAAACTGTCTACATTAGAATGTTCAATCCATAACATATTGGGGACCATACAAAGCCATGAAAAATCCATCCAAAACTTGGAATGAAAATGAGTCAAGTAGCTTCTAGTGCACACCATGCAAAAAGGTAAGTTTCCTAGTTGCCCTCAGAAAAATCCTAGAGAAGAATGCAATAGAATAACTCTTTGAAGTGGCAAAAAATTGAACAAGCCTATTGTGGATGAGGATGAACCAACACAAGAGATGGTTGAATCCACCATTGATCATAAACGAACAAATGAGAAACTTGCAGAAAAATCTGAGTAAAAAACATGGAGTACTTCCAACTCTTTAACTTTTGTCCCTAATACTATTCCATATCCTCAAAGATTTTAGAAAAAGAAGGAAGATGCACAATTTTCTAGATTTTTGGGAATATTTAAGAAGTTGCAAGTTAACATACCTTTTGTTGAAGCTTTAGAGAAAATGCCAAAGTATGTTAAATTCATGAAGATGTCCTTTCTTAGAAGAAAAAGTTTGGTATGTATGAGACAATGGCTTTGAATGAAGAATGTAGTGCAGTAATATAAAAGAAATTGCTTCCAAAATTGAAAGATCTAGGGAGTTTTTTTATTCCTTATCAATTAGGTAATATTACATTATTGGAGAATTATGTGATCTTGGAGAGCTTCAATTAATTTAATGCCTTTATGCATTTTTAAGAAGCTTAACTCTGGAGAGGTGAAAGCAACAACAATATCCTTGCAATTAGCCAATCGATCTTATACACATCCTTATGGCATTGTTGAGGATGTGTTGGTTAAAGTGGACAAGTTTATATTTTCGGTAGACTTTATGGTGCTTGACATGGAAGAAGATGCCGACATTCCAATAATCCTTGGAAGACCATTCTTGGCTACAGGTAGGGCTCTCATTGATGTACAAGATGGTAAGCTAACATTTAGATTCAATTATGAAGACGTAAAATTTGATCTTTACAAAACCCTTAAGCATGCAGATATTGAGGTAAGTCATGAGCCTCATGAAACAAGTAAGTTGGTCAATATTTTCCCTTCCTTTAATAAATGTTCTTTGAATGTGAATTCTTCTTCTAAGGTGATTGATAAAATTGATGGAGTGGATATTGAATGTGATGATAAATTAGAAAGTGAAAAATTAGAAGAACATCCTGTTAAGGATCATGTCTCTACTTTTGTCGATACTTCTATTAATTGTATGCCTTTAAACTCTAGTTCTAAGCTGGAGTATGAAAAAGTAAGGGAGAAGCATGTTGAAGAAGATGTGATTAATTCTGTGAGATCTCCTAAAAATGATACATTGAATTTTCTTGATTATGTTTATAAAGTAGATGTTGATTTGATGCATGATGTATACTGGCAATGTCAAATTAAATGATGCTTGTTTTTGTGAATGTCAGTATGGGCAAAAACTTTTGATTCTAGGATGTTCTAAGATTGACATGACAAAACCACCTTGGGATCCAACATGATAGATGAGCCTCATCAAGCTAGAAGGCGTTAAACCAAATGCTTATTAGGAGGCAACACAAATTTTTAATTGCTTTCTTTATATTTCTATCTTTAGTTTAGTTTAGTTCTTTGTTTTTCTTTTTAAAAATAATGGAGTCACTCATACTTTAATATTTTTTAGGATCATTATCTAACACAAAAGTATTCATTCAACTATCCTATTCGATGGACTCCCATAGCTCCTAGGCTTGTATCTCTATCTTTCTCATGCATTGGGCACAATGCATACTTTTAAGTTTGCGGTGGGAGGTCATTCGTACTTTTGTGTGTTATGTATGTTAATTTTGTTTTAGTTGATTATATGCATATCATTTTTTTAAAAAAATCAGAGAAACTTTTAAAATTTTGATTGAGATTTGAGAAGATGATGAGAGTTCTTTGTTGTTTGTTTTTTATGTTGATTGTCATTGATGAAATTTGAATATGCATGTTGGATGGATTATAGTGGAAATAAGATAGCAATATCTTGAGATATAATCTATTTATGTCCCTCTTTGAGTCTCTCATATCATTAGCACGTATTCATTTTAATTTAGAAACTTGAACTAGAAGTAGAATTGAGTTGAGTGTATTTGGTTGTCACCTCGAAAGTCCCCACCAGTTCGAGAATATCTTTCATGATGCTTGGTAATGTTTTACTAAGAAAGAGAAAAAGATTGTATTTGCCTATTGAAAAGAAAATTGAAATAAATAAATAAATATATATATATATATATATATATGCATATATGTATGTATGTATGTATATACATAAACTTATAATGTGTATACATGATAGATGTAAAAAAAGCCACCTTTGTTGTGGTCAGTTAGGATGCCTGGGAATTGACAAGTTACGAGTCCTTATAGTGAATGTATGAAAGCTAGTACCCCTAGGTAAAAGAATGTAATTTTAGGACATCCTTGAGAATGTGAATTTCATGCACCCCAGTTGATATATTACCTTCATGAATTTTTTGGATGCTTGATTATTGGTGCTTGAACTAGAGTAGGGAAAGCTAGAGAGGCTAAATTAAATCTAATATCAGTTACTATGTTTAAATTAAATGTGACTTGCACACACACATATGGAGATGATGAGTTTTGGCCATGAATGATGATAACGATGGACTTGCTTGACTATTTCTATTTAGGTCTCTATCTAGCTATTCTCTGAGGCATGAGTAATTAGCACACTTGTTTAGAACTTCTCTATGATCTTGTCTTATCTTTGCTTGGGACTAGCAAAGTTCTCTGCTTGGGGTGGTGAAATGCACACAAAATGTGTAGTATTTACCTTAGATTTAGGTTGGTTTTTAATGTGATTTTATGAGATTTGATGTGTTTGCTAATGATTTTCAGAATTTATGATCGGGAATTGAAGTAAATTCAAAATAAGCCAAAAGGACTGATAACTTGTAAAAATACAAGTTATCCTTGCTCTTAAGTTAGAACAATTAGGGTTTTTAATGATAAACTCTCCTCATTTTTAATAGAAACGCATGGATTTACTTAAACAATAGCAATTTCATGTAAAAGAAGTTTATCACTAAAAATCGCGGTGCTGACGCACTACTTTGCAGGATTTCAACGCAAGAATTGACAATAATGCATTAGACAAGCGTCGCAGGAAACGCGTTAATGCATGAACCATGTGTCGGAGGGAATTCAACGCATAGAAGATTCGTTGCTCCGGGTTGATTGTGTCACATCACCACTTTCAATCATAGGCACCTGCAACAGGCAGCATTCCAGCAGCAGGCGGCATCTGAAAAGCTTCCAGAGGTCAGGCGACCAACTAGGACATGGAGTTTAATGCTGACCAAGGCATGGACTTAAATGCAGCCCATCCTCCAAGTGGACGAGACCAATGCCTATAAATACTTGAAGACCCTCCANCCAGCAGTAGGCGGCATCTGAAAAGCTTCCAGAGGTCAGGCGACCAACCAGGACATGGAGTTTAATGCTAACCAGGGCATGGACTTAAATGCAGCCCATCCTCCAAGTGGACGAGACCAATGCCTATAAATACTTGAAGACCCTTCAGAGTTAAGAGTTTAGACTATTAGAAGCTCCATACTCTCTGTAAATTTGTAGACTTAGTTTTAGTTTGTACAAGCCTTGCCGAGGTGTAAAACGATCGAAGAAGTTGAGAACCACCACCACCGCCGGCCAGGGAGTGGAGAAAGTTATTCTTGAGAAAGATACTCTGTCCTCGGCTCTTTAAAGTGATTGTACACAACAAGATTGAGCCAAAGAACTACAAGAGATTGTATTCTTTGGCTTGACTCAGTCTCTCTCTTAATATCATTTTCATTTCATTTTGATTGAATATAGTTCTTTGTAAAGACTCATTGATCCATTATAAAATTCATATATTTGATCATCACTTTTACTATTGTTTATCTTCTGTTTATGTTGAAAGCATTAGTACTTCATGCATAATTCTGTTCCAACGCCTAAACCAACTTGACAACTTGGTGAAAGCTTTTTTACTTAGTTGTTCAAAAGAATAGTTAAGTCGCATTAAGTAGAACGCCTAGTATAGCTAGAGATAGACTTACTAGTGTTTCTTGTAGACTAGGTTAGACGCATGTACCCTAGAGATAGGTTTGTATGTTATTCGCATTGAGAAGTGTTGAATGATGTCTAACACATGAACAGAAAGATAAGCAACCCATCCCATTTCATCCACACTACGTCAGGTGTATGTAATTATCTTTAACTGGTGCGTCCACCTACTTAAATTCCATTTTCACATGAACCTTCATTTTCCACTCAACTCTTTTGTATTGTCTTGCACAGGCATAGCATGTTAGTGTAAATGATACATCTTTCACATTTATTTAGGAAAAACCTTCTACTGCAAGTACAACACATAATCTGTGTTAGTGAAACTGAATCCCTGTGATCGCCCCTGGACTTGCCAGGAACCTAGATTATATTTATACTTGGGTTTAATCTAGGAAAACTTGAATGTTATTATAAGGAGTTGTGTGCCTTCTGTGCATAATACTAATGCCCCAACGCGGTGCATTCATCTAAATGCATCAAGGCAGAATGCAGCACTTAGACTTTATTCTTTCAATCTGTTTTACTTTATACACTCCTAAAGCATCTCACAATAGCAAGCGAACAAGTTTTTGGCGCCATTGCCGGGGATTCAGCAACAAGAACTAACCAGAAATTCTGTTTGTATTTGTTATAGGAACACTTCAATTAAGGGAAGTATTACAAGCTACGCCTAGGCTTGTGAACGTGTATGAACAGGAAGAACACTCCTGAGTTCAGATACGACCCCGAGATTGAACGGACCTTACAACGTAGGAATCGATCCAACCGTCGTCGAAGGTTAAGGCAACAATTACTCAGATAGCAAGAAAGAGAAAGAGCAATGGCGGAAGAACAACAAAATCAACAACTAGCTCAGCAATTGGCTCACGCTACACAGAACCCAATCCTGATGGCAAACACAAGCACGTGTCTTATGAGAGAATACGCATCCCCTGTGCTATATGATTTCTCTCCAGGAATCATATATCCGATGCCTGATGGAATTAGGTTTGAAATGAAATCTGGTATGCTCCAAATACTCCAAACTGCTGGGCAATTTGGGGGTAGTCGTGGCGAAGATCCTCATGCCCATATGAAGCGTTTCCCTGGAAACGTGCAATTCCTTTGTGATTTCTGGAATCACACTAGAGGCAATCAGGCTCTCCTTGTTTCCCTATTCTTTGCGAGACGACGCAAGGAAATGGGTAAGTTCATTAGAGCCTGGGGAAATCACCACATGGGAAAAGTTGGTGGAAAAGTTTATGCAAAAATACTTCCAACCTACCACCAACGTGATGAGGCATCGGGAAATCATGAACTTTGAACACGAAGACACTGAGACTTTGAATGCTGCATGGGAGCATTTCAAGGGCTTGGTCAAGAACTGTCTGAACCACGGACTATCTTTGACTATTCAGATGGAGATGTTTTATGGCAGACTAAACAGGGTGTCATAGATGGCAACAAACGCAGCAGCAGCCGGAGGACAGATGGACAAATCCTACACTGAAGCTAAAGAAATATTAGATCGCATTGCCAAACATAACATGGAGTGCGTAGATGACACATATGATGGAAGAAATGACAGGACAAGAAGATCTCAAAACATTAACTCTGTTGATGTCAACGCGATAGCCACGCTCTCCGCTCAAGTGGCTACCATGACCAGCCTTCTACAGAACATAACGCTAGGTAACGCACCAAACCAGCAGAAGGTAAATCAAGTGGAGGCGTTTGGGTAACCCATGGTAACCTGTGTGGGATGCAGAGATTTTACTCATATGCTGAGTGTCCTCAAACCCTCAGTCATATGTTTTTCATCAAGAATAACCCATTTTCTAATACTTATAACCTGGATGGAGAACCATTCGAATTTTTCTTGGACAGGAGGAAATCAGCAGAGCACACCCAGGCACGAGCATAGTAAAGGAATAGACTGCAACCTGTCTTTCAACAAACGATCAACAGGCATCAATAACCTTCAATAAAGAGGTGCCACGCATCAAGTTCTGGAACTCTGCTGGAAAACCTATTGAGGAATACATAGCCCAAAACGACAAATGCTGAAGAGCAGGGTCATCAATAGAAACCTAGAAATCCAGGTGGGCAGATTGAAGCGAATATTGAAAGCAGGTGCCAGGCATTCTACCTAGCAATAAAAAGACCTGGGAATTAATAACGGGAAAGAGCAATGTCAGCAGTGACGTTGCGAAGTGGAAGAGCCTTTGCAGAAAGAAAGATGAATCCAAGAACAATAGTCCTTCGAAAGAACGCATTATATGTTCAACGAATCAGGAAAGAGAGAACGTAGAAAATACAAGCATTCGGAACCAGCATGTCTAACGTGGAAAAAGCAAGAGGCCCTCTGAAAGCGACCATTCCCTAGCGTCTAATGAAGAAGGATGATGAACATCAGTTCAAGTGCTTTCTCGAGCTCTAAACGCAACTGTACATAATTCCACTTATAGAAGCTTTGGAGTAGATGCCAATGTACGTGAAGTTTTTTTAAGGACATTTTAACGAAAAAGAGAAAAGTAATGAGAAAAGAAGTAATAGCACTAACGCAGGAATGCAATGCGTTAGTAAGCAACAAGCCTTATAACGAGACAGAAAGACGCAAGGGAGCTTCACAGTTCCTTGTTCAATTGGAGGATTAGATGTGGGTCATGCGTTGTGCAACCTAGAAGCGAGCATCAATCTCATGCCCTTTTCAGTTTTTAAGAAATTGAGGATTGGCGAGGCACAACCTACTTCTGTCACCCTTCAACTTGCTGATAGAATAATTAAGTACCCGGAAGGGAAAATTGAAGATGTTTTGGTGAAGGTTAACAATCTCGTATTCCCAGCAGACTTCATTATTTTGGATTATGAAGCAGATAGAGAGGTTCCAATCATCCTCGGACGTCCTTTCTTGGCTACTGGGAAAGTTTTGATTGATGTGAATAAAGGCTAACCATGCGCGTGGATAATGAAGAGGTGAAATTTAATGTGCTCAGCGCATTAAAATTCCCAGATAGTGATGATTGTCAGCTAAACAATATTGAATTGACTGAAGAAGAGAATCGAGTATGTGAAGTTCTTGCGTTGTAGGGAACCCTAAAAGAATCCGAGCTGCGAAGTCTGAGTGAACGGTAGACAAAACCAATGCGTCGTTCACTCGGACAACCACCTAAACTCGAATTAAAAAAGTTACCCGAATATTTGAAATACGCTTTTTTTGGAACTAATAATACATTGCCTGTTATCATTTCTGCTAATCTCACAAAGCCTAATGAAGATTCACTCTTGCAGATGTTGAAGAAACATAAACGCGCAATAGGGTGGATGCTTGCAGATATCCATGGAATAAGTCTATCCTATTGTATGCACAAAATTAGGCTGGAGGAAGGGAAGACGGGGTCAATCGAGCCTTGAAGAAGGCTTAACCCCATTATGAAAGAAGTGGTCAAAAAAGAGATTCTAAAATGGCTGGACGCGATGGTTATTTATCCGATATCCGACAGCAATTGGGTTAGTCCAGTTCAATGCATTCCCAAGAAAAGGGGAATGACCGTGATAGTAAACAACAACAATGAACTCATTCCTTTAAGAACTGTCACAGGCTAGCGAATTTGTATGGATTATCGGAAACTCAACGCAGCAACTAAAAAGGACCACTTTCCTCTTCCTTTCATCAATCAGATGCTTGATAAACTAGTAGGTAAAGAGTTTTATTGTTTTCTCGATGGTTATTCTAGTTACAACCATATTTTAATAGATCTGAAAGAACAAGAGAAGACCACGTTCACTTTTCCCTTTGGCACTTTCGCATTCAGACACATGCCCTTTGGGCTATGCAACGCACCAGGGACATTTCAACGCTGTATGATAGCCATTTTCTCTAACTTCCTGGAGAAGACCATGGAAGTCTTCATGGACGACTTTTTAGTCTTTGGAGACTCATTCCAGTCATGCCTGGATAACTTAGAAGCCGTCCTCGCTCGGTGCGAGGAAACAAACTTAGTACTGAATTGGGAAAAATGTCACTTCATGGTGACAGAAGGAATTGTTTTGGGGCATAAGTATCCAAGGCTGGCTTGGAAGTGGATGGAGCCAAGATTGATGTAATAGCAAAACTTCCACCACCAGCGAATGTCAAAACGCTAAGAAGTTTTCTAGGACATGCCGACTTCTATAAACGGTTCGTCAGAAGCTTTTCTCTGATTGCGCGACCTCTGAGCGCATAATTGGAGGTTAATCGACCCTATGTTTTTAACGAAGACTGCACTGACGCGTCCGAAACCTTGAAGTATGTGTTGACATCAGCCCTAGTGTTAATAGCACCGGAGTGGGAACTATGTTAGGACAGAAGAGAGGAAACTTGATACATCCCATTTCCTATGAGTCCAAAACATTAAACGACTCTCAGGAACACTATACAACTACTGAGAAAGAGATGTTGGCTGTAGTATTCGGTATTGAAAAATTTCGTTCTTACTTAGTTGGTGCATCAGCCACCATATACACTAACCACTCAGCCATCAAGTTCCTGATGAGCAAGAAGGATGCAAAGCCGAGACTAATAAGATGGGTTCTATTACTACAGGAATTTGACATTGACATCCAAGACAGAAAGGAACAGAAAATCAGGTGGCTGACTACCTGTCCAGGCTTGAAAATCAAGAAATGCAAGTCCAGGAAAACGACATCAAGGATGCATTCCCTGATGAGAGCCTGTTTAGAATTGAAGGCAAGGAACCTTGGTATGCTAATATAGTTAATTACTTGACCACCAAGCAGTTCCCTGAAAATTTCAATTCCCAGCAGAAGAAACGGCTAGTCCATGACCTGTCTCTTATACACATCTAGATGTGTATAAGAGACAGACCTACAAGCACTGAGAAAAAGATGTTGGCTGTAGTATTCGGTATTGAAAAATTTCGTTCTTACCAGAAGAAACGGCTAGTCCATGACAGTAAGTTTTATTTCTGGGACGAACCGTTTCTATACAAACAAGGCCCAGACTCTATACTGTGTCGATGCGTCCCAGAGGAGGAGATACAATGCATCCTGTCTGAGTGTCATAATTCTCCTTATGGTGGGCATTTTAGTGGGCAAAGGATCACGGCAAAAGTCCTTCAATGCGGTTACTTTTGGCCCACCCTTTTTAAGGACGCACGAGAGTTTGTTCAAAATTATGACCCCTACCAATGCACAGGGAATATTTCTTCAAGGGACATAATGCCTTTGAATAATATTCTTGAAGTGGAGTTGTTTGATGTCTGGGGCATAGATTTTATGGGCCCGTTCCCTTTGTCTTGTGGTCAACAATATATCTTGTTGGTTGTAGACTATGTATCTAAGTGGGTAGAGGTAGTAGCCTATGCCAGAAACGACGCGTCTATTGTATCCAAATTTCTTATCAGGAATATTTTCACATGATATGGAATGCTAAGAGCTCTGATAAGCGATGAAGGTACGCATTTTATCAATCGCATCGTTTCAAAATTACTTGCAAAATATAATGTCAGGCACAAGATTGCTACCGCCTACCACCCTCAGACAAACGGTCAGGTAGAAATTTCAAATCAAGAAATCAAATCAATTCTGGAAAAAGTCGTCAGCACAATGCAGAAAGATTGGGCGTAGAGGCTAGATGAAGCACCTGGGCCTACAGAACTGCATATAAAACGCCTATAGGTATGTCTCCTTACTCACTTGTATTTGATAAAGCATGTCATCTTCCTGTAGAGTTGGAGCATAAGGCATTTTGGGCAGTAAAGAAGTTGAAAATGAATCCGGATGCGGCGGGCGTTCAACGCAAGCTTCAGCTCAACGAGCTCAAAGAATGGCGAATGAACACATATGAAAACAACAAGATCTACAAGGAAAAGACAAAGCGTTGGCATGACCAACGCATCAGCAAGAAGGTACTTGTTGTTGGTCAAAAAGTTTTATTATTCAACTCTCGCTTGCGTCTATTTCTAGGGAAATTGAAATCTAGATGGTCCGGGCCCTTCATAATTAAAACGATCTTTCCCTACGGTACTGTGGAATTAACGAGAAGATGGCACTTATGCGTTCAAAGTAAACGGCCAAAGGGTTAAGTCGTACTTTGAAGACGAAGTGGAACGCCAAAAGTCGTCTCTTGCGCTACGTGAGACAAGTTGAAGCCCACGTTGAGGCATCTCTGCGGTTGTAATGCTACATCTTCCAGGGACGCCTCTCTGAACCTTATTCTTTTGCATTCTGTATTTTAAGTTATGTTTGAATTTGTTAATTTAATTATTTGAAAGTTTTAAGTTGATCGTTTTGCCTTTACAAAATTTGGAAATTTGATTGTTTTTCGTTTAGAAAAGTTGTGTATAATTAAAACTAAAACATTGGATGCGTTAGACACAAGTCTAACGTAGGGAACAGTTGAAGGGACGCATCTTGAAAACACAAAACACTCGAGTGTTTTGTCTAAACGAGGCGACCCTTCGACTTTGCATTAATTGTAGACATCAGGCGCCGCCTGACATCAGCACGACATCCTCTCCTCCCTAAAAACCGTCACTTAAACCAACCGTTTCTTCTTCTCCTTCAACTGCATCCTACGACCTTCCATTTCTTCAGAAACCTAGAACCTTAGATCCTACCAAGAACCTCCATTTTCTCTCTCGCCTAGGCATCCGGTGAACTGTCGTCGACTCAGATTCTCAGAAAAAGCTAAGCTAGGCAACGATTCAGCTGGTAAGTTTTTCCTTCTCTTCACATTTTCGAGTTCACCACCACATTAGCCCTAGGAATTGTCGTCCTACCAATCGAGCTCTTACGAGCGGAGCTACCTTCTGTCAGCGTCTGGCTGGCCCTACAACTCTTCCACCTCCATTGAAAGCTTTGGCCAAGAGTCCAAAAGAACCTATAAACCTCCGGCAATTTCTCTACCTAGGGCTAACCCCACAAAAACAAGTATGCCTCTAAACCAAGGGGTAGACACCAACGCAAACAGGGCGTGTTCGTATCTATGGGCCGTGTCAAACCTTATACCAAGCCTGCCCCACCACCATTTATCCCGAACATAACCTTGGTGGGTGCAATGCATGAACCCCTTCCTATCTATGCCCATACCGCACCATCTCCAACATTGCGTCTACCTCCCCTTCTATCCATTGAACACTTGGCCACAATTTACCCGGTGGAATCAGACACATCTAACCAGCCATCACCTTCACCCATTCTAATATCCTCTCTGGGGATGCCTCACACCCCTATGGCACCTTGCCATTCACTCCACCTATCTCAGCCTCTGATAGTCCTGCGTCAAAGCATAACCTTGAAGACTTGGCAAAGTTAGCAAGACGTGATGAAGAGGAAGTATTTGGA
Organism: Benincasa hispida; assembly: GCF_009727055.1. NCBI lineage: Eukaryota > Viridiplantae > Streptophyta > Magnoliopsida > Cucurbitales > Cucurbitaceae > Benincasa > Benincasa hispida. The sequence goes on from NC_052356.1 coordinate 25,432,085, forward strand.
GCTATTTTAGCATTGGTCAACCAAGAGCAAGAAGCAACTCAAGTGATGCATTCAAATCCACCAAACGCATCACTCGAGTTGGATGAAAAAGAAAGATATGCAGCGATGCTAGAAAAAGAGATGGAAAATGAAGAAAGGGAAAAGAATGAAGAAAGAGAAGAAGAAAGTAGAGAAAGGAGAGTTGGCCCCGATGCGTCGCAGCCACGCCCATCTAACGCAGATGAAGGGCCTATAAAATCAAAGAGAGTATCAAGGAAGAGAAGGTTGATACTGGAGGAAGAAGAAGAAGAAGAAGTTGCACCCGAACCTGAGGGTGCAACACATAAAAAAGGGCACAACGCATTGGAAAATGAATTGGAAGAATATGCGCCCGCGAGACAAAGGCAAAGGAAAACCAATCTCCAAAAGGAGTTGGAGAATAAGTTAAGAGAGTTGGCTAAAGAAGCAAGAGAACACGTGGCAAGGAAACGCAAGGTAACAGAGGCGTTAACTAAGAGAACCACGGGAAAGAAGCGTCAGTTTAATGAAATATTAGTAGAGAAAGGCTTCTTCCCTTAACGTCACCCATTGCCAGTCTATATCATGGAAACCATCAACACACTAGGGTGGAATCAATTCTGCGTTGGGCACGATCGTATCTGGCCAACCTTGTTCGCACGTTCTACAACAACGAATTTGACAAGGAAAAGAACACTGCCTTTGTGGAAGGGGTGTTAGTGTGCTTCTCGGTAGACAAGATAAATGAAGTGTTCAACTTGAATAATAATCCTAACGCAGAAGGAAACCGCATCTTAGAGCAACCAACGCCTGGTCAATTGGAAGATGCATTGAAGACAGTGGCCAAACCTGAAGTAAGTGGTAGACATCAAGGAATGGATTAAAGATGCTTGCTTCCAGGAATCTAAACCCAGACGCTAACATGTGGTATTATTTAATCAAATGCAACATCATGTCTACAACGCACGATGAAACGTTATCCAGAGAACGCATCCTGGCCACTTACTGCATAATGCAATGCATCACGTTGGATATTAGGAGGATTATACGGAACCAGATCAAGGCCATCAAGAACAAGCCTCGAGGGCAACTATATTTTCCGTGGCTGATCTGCGCGTTATGCGAATGCGGAGGCATCCCTCTGGGGGATGAATATGAAGAAGTCGATGGTCTGATAGACATAAAGGCAGTAAGGTGTCTCCTTCGAGGATCACAGCATCAACCAGCCTTACCTGCCAAAGAACTGCATGTACCTCGACCAACAAAACACACCCCCAAGAAAAGACACGTCAGGGTAGTTGAACACAGTGATGAAGCTTTAGAGAATGAAGAATGTGAAGCTGAGCCAGAGGCTTTGGTTGAGGAAGCGCAGCCTGCATTTGAATTTTTCCATGACTCACGAATAGCTAGTATTAAGGGATCTTCAACAAAACCTAGTATTAAGGGATTACTTGAGGCAATAGAAGAGACACATGTAAGACCAATTTGTCTACACAACGCAGTATATTAATCAGGTCTTGGTAAGTATGTTTGCCTTGCCTCTGTTACCAGCCCATCTCAGAAATCCCTTGCACTTCATGGATGAGAACCCCGAAGAAAAACGCAAAGATGATGCGCCAGCACAGTAGAACCTTAGGGTGTTGGGTTAAAATTATTTTGTAATCTTTGTTTAATTGTCCTTTTGCTTCTTTTTGCTGTGTTTATGCAATCTATGTTAAAATATGAAAAATGAATGAGAAGTTATTGTCACTTTGATCCTTACGTTTGTCCTTAGCATACTTTATTTTGTTCTTCGATTTTTTTCTAAGTCTCATGCTTAACTTAACCTCAACGATATCAACTATATGAACTCATAAGCATAAAATAGGCATTAGGAAAATAGACAAGGCTTGAACTTCTCTTAAAAAGATTAAGTTTACTTTCTAACGCATGCAAGCTTAAAGTCTTAAACTTCTTTCAATTTCTCAAAGCCTTTTACAACTTTGTTTCTCTTTTAGCAATGAGGATACAGCTCATCTCCAAATTTGGGGATGAAGAAAATCCGAGCGTAGACGCGTCAATGTATACATCATAAAGAAAAAGGGAAACAAAATAAGAAGAATTTTGAACGCAACTCCTTTGTCATTACTTCAAAAGAAGAAATTTCAAATGACATGAACTTAATTAGAACAGGCACTTAGCCGAAGTTGGATGCCCACGTGACACCCGTGGGGGTAAGCCAAAATGAAGTTAAGTATCCTAGACCAACGCATCCCATAAAACTCCTCTATCTAGTCTAAAGAAAAAAAAACTATACTTTGAAAAAGGAATGAATATTATCTATGAGTTTAGTTGTAAAGGGTTCTCACCCATAGTTGGATGCTCGCATGACACCTGTGGGGGCAAGCCAAAATGAAAGTGGGATACCTGGAGCAACGCATGGGTAAACAAGTACCAATCGTTTTTCTTTATCCAGGATTTATTTTTCAAAGAAATAGCATCTAATGCATTGCTGGTTTAGAAAAGATTGAAATGTTTTGAGAAATGAAAGAGTTGAGATGCGAAAGCCTGCCGATCGAAAACTAAATATTAGTCCTTTAAGAAAAGCATCAATCTAAGTTATATTTTCCCAACTCTTATTTCAGCTTGAGACTAATATGATGAGAGGTGAAATTTGCACATCTAAGCAGGGGAGATAGCGAAGAATTATTTTAGAATGCTTGAGGACAAGCATTGTTCAAATGTGGGGGTGGTTGGTAACTTGTAAAATACAAGTTGTCCTTGCTCTTAAGTTAGAACAATTAGGGTTTTTAATGATAAACTCACCTCATTTTTATAGAAACACATGGATTTACTTAAACAATAGCAATTTCATATAAAAGAAGTTTATCACTAAAAATCGCGGGTGCTAACGCACTACTTTGCAGAATTTCAATGCAAGAACTGACAATAACGCATTAAGACAAGTGTCGCAAGAAAAAGCGCTAACGCGAGCCATGCATCGGAGGGAATTCAACGAATAGAAGATTCGTTGCTCGGGCTGATTGTGTCACATCACCACTTGCAAGCATGGCACCTGCAACAGGCAGTGTCTAAAAAGATTCCAGCCGTAAGGCGGCATCTGAAAAGCTTCCAGAGGTCAGGCGACCAACCAGGACATGGAGTTTAATGCTAACCAGGGCATGGACTTAAATGCAGCCCATCCTCCAAGTGGACGAGACCAATGCCTATAAATACTTGAAGACCCTTCAGAGTTAAGAGTTTAGACTATTAGAAGCTCCATACTCTCTGTAAATTTGTAGACTTAGTTTTAGTTTGTACAAGCCTTGCCGAGGTGTAAAACGATCGAAGAAGTTGAGAACCACCACCACCGCCGGCCAGGGAGTGGAGAAAGTTATTCTTGAGAAAGATACTCTATCCTCGGCTCTTTAAAGTGATTGTACACAACAAGATTGAACCAAAGAACTACAAGAGATTGTATTCTTTGGCTTGACTCAGTCTCTCTCTTAATATCATTTTCATTTCATTTTGATTGAATATAGTTCTTTGTAAAAACTCATTGATCCTTTATAAAATTCATATATTTGATCATCACTTTTGCTATTGTTTATCTTCTGTTTATGTTGAAAGCATTAGTACTTCATGCATAATTTTGTTCCTACGCCTAAACCAACTTGACAACTTGGCAAAAGCTTCTTTACTTAGTTGTTCGAAAGAATAGCTAAACCACACTAAGTAGAACGCCTAGTATAGCTAGAGATAGACTTATTGGTGTTTCTTGCATTCTAGGTTAGACGTATGCACTCTAGAGATAGGCTTGTATGTTATCCACATTGAGAAGTGTTGAATGATGTCTAACGCATGAACAGAAAGATAAGCAACCCATCCCATTTCATCCACACTACATCAGTTGTATGCAATTATCTTTAACCGACGCGTCCACCTACTTAAATTCCATTTTCACATGGACCTTCATTTTCCACTCAACTCTTGTGTATTGTCTTGCACAGGCATAGCATGTTATTGTAAATAATACATCTTTCATATTTATTTAGGAAAAACCTCTTACTACAAGTACAATGCATAATCTGTGTTAGTGAAACTGAATCCCTGTGATCGACCCTGGACTTACCAGGAACCAAGATTAGATTTATACTTGGATTTAATCTTGGAAAACTTAAACGTTATTATAAGGAGTTGCGTGCCTTCTGTGCATAATACTAACGCCCAACGCGTTGCATTCATCTAAACGTATCAAGGCAGAACGCAGCACTTAGACTTTATTTTTCCAATATGTTTTACTTTATACACTCCTAAAGCATCTCACGATAGCAAGCGAACAAGGACCAAATATACTTAAAGAAGTCAAACCTTAGCTATATGTTGAAATGAGGGAAGAAAAGAAGGAAGAAAACATGAAGATATGCAGATTTCTATCGTTCCTCATCTTCTGTACGTCATTAAAAGCAAAACAGTATAAAGCATAGTACAGTTGTGTTCTCCTACGCATTCTAGACCTGAGAGTAATTTTTTTTAGAGCATCGCTGTGCTTTTTAGAGTGCAGCCCTGCGCTGCGATAAAAGGCTAGAGCACAACCCTGTGTTTGCTTTTCCAATTAATTTTGGTAAATTTTGGTGACCAAGTTTTGATCCTTTATATATTTGGAAACTCTTCAACACTTAAAGCACGAAATTCAGAACGAAATTTGAGGCCTAAAGAGAGAGTTTATACTATAAAAATAGAGAATTTGAGAGATATTTTGAAGACCGTTTGAGTTCTTGAGGTGACAATCGAGGCAAACTTAGAGGATTCAAGAGATCAAGGAAGTTTTTTATAGAATTCTTCTTCGGTTCTTTTTCTTTCTATAAATTTTATGCTTGAATTCATGTATGAAAGTATGTTTGTGCAAGCTATGAGTGGCTAAACTTGCTTGTTTTAGCATATTGATGAAGTTGTTATGAATTTACGTTAAATTTAGTCTTTTCATGGATGTTTGATAAACTAATTGCTTTTTAATGATATTGTGCTTCATTCTTATTGATTGTCCATCAATGGTTATTAGGTTGAATGTTTAATTGAGAGATTGAATATTTAACTGGATCTATATCATTAAATCATTATTAAATTTTCATGCAAATAGTTAGGTTAATGGTGAAAGTTATTGATGACAAATCTTAATGTCTTGCTTTTAAATTTGATTTCAAGAAATTAGTTATCAATTAAGTTGAATGAGAATAGCTTATTTTTTAGAGTAAGTAATCTTGAATTAAGTTTCTAGACTTAGACTTAAAGTTTATACATGATTCTATGAATTGAGTAGAGTAGACATAATAAAGTAATAATGGATTCAATACCCTAGAGCCCTTCTGATCTTTGATTTTTAGGATATTTTTATTGTTTTCTTTTATTGCATCATAAAATTAAAAACTCAACTCATTTCGATTCCTTAGATAAAATTTAGACAATTCCAAGATAGCTAAATAATTACTGCTAGTTTGATCATAGAGCACGATAATCGGCATTACAAGTCGTTTTAATATTAGAACTTGACTATGTATACTTAAATGCAAATGAAAATTCTCACATCAACTGTCCATAATGTCACAATGTTATTGCTTTTTCTATATAAGTTTCTCCTTCTTTTAGGGTTAAAGGGTGGAAAGTTGTGGTCGATTATTAGAGCTCTAAACTTGTCTTTGACCTCTTTTGGCCAAAATCCGTATGATTTCTTTATATTTGGCTTGTATTTGAAGATTTTTGTGTCAGGATCGACTAGGCCTCAAACATCGATTTAGATGTATGTTTGGCACTTTGTTTATTGATTTTATAAGATTTTTATGGAATATTCATGGGTTTTAACTGATTTTCTTATTTTATATTATTTGCTTGAATCCATGTGTAATGTATATTTGATTAAGGCGACAAATCAGCCGTCTAAAAGCATATGTTATACATATATATTTTATTAATGCACAAATTAGTCGTCTAAAAGCATAGGTTTTACTTGTATGCTATGTATGCTTGGTGTATTCGTAATTGTAACGAAATCATACTTAATATGAGTAATAAATAGGTTTTGTTATAGTTATGGTCTGATATGTGGCATTAGCAAGGTCACCAGTAATTAAATATAACAAAATCTAAGGAATAGAAAAATGTATGTTAGGTTTGACTTGGCCAGTTTATTTTAGCATCCTAATCAATCCAAGAATTTAATGCGATTAACTAGTAGTAGGTAATGCATGACCGCTATTTAGTTAATTTAGAAATTGATATCACATTACAAGTTGATTCTCTATTAAGGGAGTCTAACCTGCATTACTTGATCAGTTGATTAGACAATTAATTAGATAGCTCAATTCCTATGATAAATCGATGAACTAATCCATATATAGCTCAATGATCTCTTAATTGAATAAGGTAATCTCATCTTATCTCTCTCACCAAACTATTTAACTTTCATATTTTACTTTTACGCATTTAGTTTTCATGTCAAACCAAACCCCCCTCTTTTATTGGTTTCCATAGACAAATTTAGATTAGAAAGATTTTATCTAGGCTCCCTATGGATTGATCCAGCCTTTTACCAATACTACCCAACTCGATCTATATTATAAATGTATCTAATCAATTGAAGGTTGCGATAACCTTCGATCCGTCACCCCGCAACGCTATGGATTGGTTGTTTTCAAAGCATTGCAACACTAGGATATAGTATCACAATGCTGTTCATTTTGATGCTTTCAAGTTTACGGCATTGTAACACTTGCTACATGCCTTTTTTCATTTTTTTTTTCTCTTTTCATGCATAAGACCCAAAATTAATTTTAGGCCTTGTTTTCTTTATAATTCATCCAAAACTCTTCAATTTCTGCCCAATTGTTTGATTCTTACAAAATAAACATATAAACGTATCAAGGAACACATTTATTGTATAGAAACTAATTAAATTCTAAGCCTTCAAAAGCAATTTTAAGTTTTTTGCAAATACAACTCATCCTTACCATTGGGCCAGTACAAACCCAAAAAGTGAAGGCTCAAGCTCATCCTAGGCCCAAATTCAATTGTTTAGGCTTGGATCGAGCCAACCAAACTTTCATAGTCAAGCCTATAATTCCACCGTTGGGATTGGCTCATTATTGGGCCGAACTTGGGTTGACAGTTGGATTAGCCTATTGAATATTAATTACTTAAAAAAATACATATGTATATTTTAGAGTTCTTAGTGGAATAATATTAAAATTGATTAAAGTTGCATTTGAAGAAATCAAATTGTCGTGTGGAAGTGTGTGATTGATGTTTACCTTAATTGTGTTGGATTTAAGCTTCACAGCACTGCATGAACAAAATTCCTCTCTACTATTCTCTTGGATAAGGAAGTGTTTGTAGGAACTCTTGAAAGAATAGGGAAGAAAGATTTTTCTTTTCCTTTTGGAAGTTGAGAGAATTTCTGGAAAATTCAAGGTGAGTGTTTTCTTTCAGTAAAGAACCACTTTCCTCATTAAGATTTCATTTCAATTTAATGCGAAGGGAGTTGGTAACTCCCCTCCCCATCCCTACTCTCCTGTATTGTAGGGGAAATATTTTTAATAATAATATATAATAAGTATATAAGATAAATATTAGTTAAAAATAACATATTTAATTAATTAAATTACTAACTAAATGTTAATTAACTAAATCTAAATTAATAATTATTAAATATCACATATTTATTTTAATGTGTGCATATAAATCATATTCTAATGTACATATTTTCTCTCAACCTTTAGTTTTAATTAACATATATGAATCTTATTCATATTAATTATAACCTATAGGTTTTATATAAATATAATTTATATTAATTCAATATTTGAATCTTATTCAAATATTAGTACTTTCTATAGTTAATTCTGAATCTAATCCAAAATTAACTTTATATTATAATGTATATTAATTAGAACATATACAATTAACATCATCTTATTTTGTATCATATACAATTAATCGCCTTTAAAATAATATGAACATTTCAAATTTCTTCCAATCTTAAATCCTTGTTGAATCTATTTATGAGTTAGCAGAAGGACGGGGTGGACTTACAGTTATAAGCTCCAATGATTCATGATTAATTAATTAAACTCTTTAATTAAGTTAATAACCATTTGTTAACTATGGAACACTCCATGAAAGACCCATAGTTGCACCCCTATGAACTACAATATATTTATGTGTCCACTGAATTAACTATATTTTGTAAGTCAACTCTTCATGAATTGTTCATAATTATAGCTGGGTCAAATTATTGTTTTACCCCTGTATAGCTCTTGTACCTTAAGTACCACTGATCGTCTAATGAACAATCTTGTTTATGGTCCAAACATAAACAAAGTCCCTCTCAGGCTAGTCAAGACTTGAAACAATCTTTCTACTTTCCTAAAGTCAGGAAGGAATGAATTCCATCTCATGAAGCTATGTTCCCAACACCTCCCTTGGTATGTTTCTAAATTGACAAGCATATTGAGTCGACAGCTAAGGTCACTCTCACCCATACAAATCAAAGAACGACCCTTATGAGTAGGAGTTCATAACTCACTTAGGATTAAGATCGAGTTACATGATTATCGTTTGAAATATAAATCTCTTCAATTAATGGTGTTATAATAAGAGATTATATTTCGTGGTCTGGTCTTATATAGACTCACTGTATAAGATATCCCAACTTGCATGTCATCACATGAACGATTTGGATCAAATTGTTTGTAACACTTACAACTATTGTAACATTTACAAATTGGGTCGTATCCATAGTGTTATCAGGATAAGGTTCTCGACCTTATCAATATACTAAGACCTTTTAGGTTATTCCTTGAACGCGATCCAGTTATATGTCAACTACATACTATTCAAGTTACATCAAATAACCTCGGATCTTAGTTTATTGGATTTTGAATTATGCAAATAATGTGAAATATTTTATTGATTAAATAAACATTTTATTTATTTATTAATAATTTGTTTACAAGATTACGAGATTTAGGACAAAAATCCTAACAACATTATTATTAAATTTATTTGAATTTTTAGACTCTTGCTAGATAAAATTATTCATATTATAAAGTTTTATTTAGTATTTAATTTTCTTTAAAAGTTTTGTTAGTTTTTAAAACTTAAAAAAAGTTTCTGTTAAATAAAAACACTATGATATATTTAAATATTATTAAAAATGATATTAATTTTGTCCATATATAATATATAACATATGAATAAAACTAAAAATATGCAAACATATTTGGATTGGTCTAATAACAAGGCCACTAGATCAACTCAACGCAATATAGTTTAAATGGATAGAACCATGGGGTAGTTTAATTGTCAAAATGTTGATTCGTATCTATTCTAATGAATAAATTGGATGGGATGGGCTGAGCTGGCACTAGTCAAATGTTGACTTTGGGTCATGCTTGGATCGAGTTGGGACTAGCCATTAGGCTTTAGACCGATTGATGAAGTACAACCCACCTTAAAAAGAGTAAATACTTGGGTGCATCTCGACATCACCCATCTTTGTGCATCCCTTCTTATCACTCACATAAAAAAATATTAAAATATTTCAAAAAAGATAAAGAAAAATTTATCACATACAAGTTATAATTAGACAATTTAATAAGATGCACAGAGATAGGTGATATCTGGAATGCACCTAAATATTTTTCTTAAAAAAATAATAAGAAGAAACATCTTCTTCTTCTCTCTCATTGTATGTTTCAACCAACACTCTCCCCCTTTCGCACAGTCCTTATCTGACCGAAAACTCACCATCAATGGTAGTCACAGCTGTCGTCTCTGACAATGCATAACCCATGGACCCATTCTTCGATTCACATAGAATCTAAACATTCGCAGTTTAATGGCTTCAGAATTGGTAGCTCGAACACTTACTAACACAAACAAACCAAGATTCTAGCACATTTTAGTAAGTATTATGTAGTAGAGCTTGTGTAGACCCTTTTAAATTTGGATAAAGTGTTTTAGAATAGTTCTAATCTTAGGAACCCCTTTTGTGTGTATGGTCGGGGATTGATCAAACATGCTTTTAGAAGTAAACTAGGCATTGGAAGTTCTCGATAACATGCAAAGACTTCAAATAAACTCTTACTCAAGAATTTAACTTTGAAAGCTCTTAGTTTTGAGTAAAGCTTGGAAAAATGGAAGTCGGTGGTAGTTGCATAAGTTTATAACTATCTTGGTTAAATATTTCTTATGGATTACTTGAATGTTCAAGAAAAATTTTATGATTTTAAGTATGCTCATCAAAGGGAAATAGAAAATCCTCAATGCTTAATATGAAAGGAAGAAGAAAAGAAGAAACTTTAGAGTAAAAGTATTTGATTTTTGAAGAAGAAAAATGATTCTGGGAAGATTGTCTTATAAATAAGAACCTTAATTATTTGGTTGATTAAAGTTTTCATGAAAATGTTGGTTAACTCATGAGATTTTGAGAAGTTAAGGTGTTGATTTAGTTAATAATAGATTCTATTTTGGGTGATTAACGTGTGATTAATACTTCCCCAAAATTCCACTAGATCTTTCCAACAGGTGAGTCCAACCATGCCTCCACATCGTCCTAAACAGAACAAAGAAGCAATTTCAGTCTCAATGATTCTTGAGGTGTTAATGTGGATCTTCATGCGAAAGTTGGGCAAATTGGCCAAATGTATTGAGTATTTGCAACATGAGTGGCTTCATCTCAATCTGGAGTGCTTTAATTCGTGGATCTAAAATCTCCCTAATTTTCTCCAACAGTATCCATTTGAATCTATCTCCATCGATCAATCCGTCATTTTCATTCCACTTTTACTTTAATTACTCTCGTCATAATTTCTCGTCCTTCAATTAATGGTCAAAGTAGTTTTACTAACCAATTAAAACTATTTTTTAAACTTCAAAGAGTAAACGGTTTGTTTTGAAATTTTAAAGCTAACTAGATATTAACCCAAAATCTCAAAGATAAAGTATTTTTTTTTCTTTTTATTAAGTTGGGATGTTATACCCTCTATAGTATTTTTCTAATGATTTCTTCTTCTGGGTATGTAAAACTTTAATTCTTGGGCTAACTCTGATATGCTTGGATCGGTCTATTTCTTGGATCAAACCTTGAACTTTTCAAAACGGATTAGGCCTATTCAATTTCTAGGCCACTGTCACAGGGTGGAATTTGATTAATCCTATTTAATAGATGAACGTGGTGTAATCTAATTGGACCAATTTTTGTTTAAACACGTGACGAAATTAGATTAGATTAATTTATGTTGTAATAGAGACAACAAAATTTGATTTGGCTACTTTATGAGATGACATAATCTAATTGGATTAAACTCAAAATGGTTCTAAGATAAACATGTGAGATTATTTGACTTTTTTAATTTAATATAGTTTAGTTAAATTTGAACGAGCGTTAATTTGTAGTTGATCTCAAATTAAATAAATGATTTTTAGATTAATTATTAAAAATAATGATGTGATTGCCTAAAATTTTGGGAAATTGATTGGACGGCAAAATCAATTAGGCAAATTGCATGTGTGACTCTGAGCTTTTTTGTTTTGCAAATATAGCAATGTATTTAAATTCTTTTTTTAATATATATTACAATTTTACTGCTTTTATGTATCTTGACTAATTTCTGCACATTTCTTCTTTTTGTCGATCGTTTTCTTTTCTGTAAGGGTTTTCTGTTCTTCAATCTTCGAACATCTTTTCTTCTCTCTTCGTTATTATCATGTATGAAAGAGGCCAAAATCTAGTATCTGCAAAAAGAAACAAAATAAAAAATAAAAAAATCAGAGAAATTTTTTGCATCACCAGAGAAAGAATCAGAGATGCAAAATTTTCTTCATACCTTTAGTTGGGCCTCCAACCATGATAACAAAACCCACTTTCCTCAAGCTTACATGGTAGAAAAACAAAACCGTGGATCCTTTGCTTCAAATCTATAATGACTTAGTGATTGTTACCTATGCATTTGACTGGAAATTGATTAATTCAAATTGAAAAATGGGCAACAAAGAAAGTGAAATTTAATCGGTAGCCAACGAAGGACATTGCTATTGAGAGAGAGAAAGAAAGATAGAGAGAGAGAAAGTGGGGAAGGATGTTGCGGTGGTGATCGACAATCGTATTGTAGTGAGTTAGGAAGCACATATACTTCTAATTGTGCTGAAAATCAATATCAGATACGTCTAAATACATGGTAAATAGTGTTATACGTGATTTGAAGTATCTGATTTTTTTATTTTTATTTTTAATTTTCAGATACACGTAATTGCTTTCAGTATATATATATATATATATCTGTGTGTGTTATTTATTTAAGATAATAACACCTTATTTTATTAGACATTTAGATTGCATTAACTCAATCCAATAAACTAAGATCTGAGGTTATTTCATATAACTTGAGCATATATATGGTAGACATACAAGTGAATCATGTTTTAAGTAATAACCTAAATGGTTTGTAGTATATAGATAATATATAGATAAGGTTGGGTGTCTTATCTTAGTAACACTATGGGTACAACTCACTTTGTAAATGTTACAAAAGTTGTAAAGTGTTGCAAACGATGTAATCTTAATCCTTCATGTGAAGACATGCGAGTGGGGGTATTATATATAAAGAGTTTATATAAGACCAGACTGCAAGATGATTAATCTCTCTTTATAACACTATTAATTAAGGAGATTAACATTTCATAGGATTATGATAGGTAACTCGACCTCAATCCTGAATGAGTTATGAGCTTCTATCAATGACGGCAGTCCTTTGATCTGTAGGGATGATAGTGGCCAATATCGCCAACTCAATATGCCTACCATTTTGAAAATTTGTCCGAGTAGGAAGCTGGGAACACAGTTACACAAAATGCAATTCATCCCTTCCCATCTTTAGCGTAAGTAAATGAATTACTCCTTTAAGAGCTAATTCCTAGTCTTGAACAATCCTGATAGGGATTTAGTTTATAGTTGAACTATAAAGTGATTGTTCATTAGAGAGATCGGTGGTACTTAAGGAGTTAGATGTAATTACAAATATAAAATTGTAATTTTATCTAGGTGTAATTATGAGCGATTCATGAAGTGTTGACTTACTATTGATTGTTTATATTCATGGACACAGAAATATATGTTCGAAGATACAGTTGTGGGTCTTTAGTGAAGTGACATGCAGTTAATGAATGTTGGTTAATTTAATTAAAGAGTTTAATTAATTAATATCCTACTATTGGAGCTTCTAATTTGTAGGTCCGTTAGGTCCCATTGCTAGCTCACTAAGAATAAAACAAGAAAATTTATTTTTGAATTAATTTGAATTATTCAAATTAAATAAGAGAATAAATTGTATGAGATATAATTAAAATAATGTATATAGATACATAATAATATAAAGTTAATTTTTGAATGAGATTCAAAATTATACTTTATTATATGAGGAAGATAAATAAGATTCAAATATTAATTATATGTTGAGATTCATATAAAACTATAGGTTATAATTAATGTGAATGAGATTCATATTAAAACTATAGGTTATGTGAGAGGATATTATTTGAATATGTTTCAAATAAAATTAAATATATTATATTTAATTATTAGTTAATTAATATTATTTATTTAATTGTATATTTAATGAGATTTTAATATATAATTATGTTAAAGTTAAAATGAGAAAAACTCCCAAAAGGGAGCTATTCTACGTGTTACTTGAAGGAAGTTGGAACTTTCTCTCGAACCAATTAACGCACTCTTATGTTAAGGAAAAAGTTTTTGCAGAAGGTGGAGTGTGCATTCACTTGAATATTGGAGATCTTTGCAATTTCCCTCTACCACAAAAAGTCTCTCTCACTCAATATGTTTTACAAAAACATTATTCTGTAAATTTATCCCTTCCAAAGGTTCCCACAAACCTTGATTCTATCTAGAGACTAGCAAGGAAGTCCTGATAGTGGTGTCTCACTGTTCTTGATCGTGAAAAGGGTTCGTGACTATTCATGGAATTTTGTGACTTCGTGCTACGGAGAAGGATTATGTTGAAGAAAGTCTTCAAGAGGTAATGTTCTTTTTCATTTATGTTGAGGAAATGTATGAAATTAACTTTACACGCAGTTGTAACTACTTTGTAAATCCTATATATAAATGATACTAGCTTTAGATTTACAATACAAACAAAAAAAAGTCCTAGCCACATATTTGTACTTTGTTTCTAATCTCTGCAAGAAATAAATCACTTAGCTCCTTCGTTGATGTAGGCCTCTATTGTTGAACCACGTTAAACCTTGGTGTTTTCTTCTTCTTCTTCCTCATCTCTTTACTCTTCATGTACTGCTCGATCTTCATCTTCTTCATTGGCTGTCTCTTATACACATCTAGATGTGTATAAGAGACAGCTTCATGTACTGCTCGATCTTCATCTTCTTCATTGGCTTTCTACAGACAAATTGACAGAGTTTCCCTTGTTCCTTTCTTTCTCTCTCGTTCTCTCTATAATCTGAAAATGAACAAAATGAAAAGGTTAGTCACACTGAAAGCAATTAGATAGAGGATAGTGGGTTAGTGAGATCTTGGCCATCGATATGTAAGGTTGGATCTATTTTTCACGTGGATTGTGTTTTCAGCCATCAGTTTTTTAAACCAATGGTTTAACTCGTGGTGTAGATTTCTTTTCTAATTTTGGGCCTTTGTAGACAGGCCAACAAAGTGATATCAGAACCTACAAGAACGAGAAAAGATCAAACAAGAATTCAAGAAAGCCAATCTTGAAGCCCAAGAAACAATCAATAAGGTTTAAGATGGCTATAGCAAGGTATGACATAGAGAAATTTGGTGGGAAATGAGACTTTAGTTTATGGAAGGCTAAAATCATAGTTGTATTGGGGCAACAGAAAGCTCATAAAGCTCTTGAAGACCCATCTAAACTTTCTACTACTACAACTAAAGATGAAAGGGAAAATATGGAGCTAATTGCACATAGAACACTTGTCCTAAATCTATCTGACAGTGTACTTAGACAAGTTATTGGTCAAGATATAGCATTCAAGATGTAGGCAAAGTTAAACGAACTTTATGAAACTAAAGATCTACCTAATAAACTTTTCTTGAGAGAGAGATTTTTTATATTTAAGATGAATCCATCTAAAACCTTGACTGAGAATCTTGATGAATTTAAAAAGATTACTGCAGAATTCAAGACTCAAGGTGACACTATTGGGGCAGACAATGAAGCTTTTGTACTCCTAAATTTACTTCCAAAAATATACAAAGATGTGAAAACAACTCTAAAGTATGAAAGAGATTCAGTCACCACAGATATAATCATTTCAGCACTCAAGATTAAAGAAATGGAATTAATAACCAATAAAGAAGAAAAACCTAATGCTGAAGGATTATTTGTGAAAGGCAAGTCTAAGCATCACAGTAAAGAAAAGGGGAAAAAAAACCTCCATAAAAGAAAGCAAAGAGAAATAAAAGATTAAATGTAAGTACTGCAAAAAGATTGGGCATCTAATCAAAGGTTGTAGAACCTTAAAATGAAAGAATGAATAGAAAAATCAAAATCAAAATCAAAAAAATCAACCTGCACAGTCAGAGGAGCCTCAGTACAGGAAAATTCTTTCTTCTACTCAGATGCACTAGCCACCTCAAATCAAAGGTCAGAATATGAAGAACCAACTAAGGACCTTGATTGGGTTCTAGATTCAGGATGTTCTTTTTATATGACCCCTAATAAGGATTGGTTCAACACTTATAAAGAAATGGAAGGAGACTCAGTTTACATGGGTGATAAACACTCATGTCCAGTAGCTGACATTGGCTCGGTCTCACTAAAATTAGAAGATGGGTTAGTTAAACTACTTAGAAATATCAGACATATGCCTAAATTGAAGAGAAATCTGATCTTATTGGGCATGCTTGACTCAATCGGCTGTGAATACAGAGGAAAATGAAGCTATTGTGAAGTTTTGAAGGATGCTAAGCCAATTTATAGAGGGGTTAAAATAAATGGGGTCTACGTAATTCAAGGAGTTCAAAAGTTGCAATCAACTCTAGTTGTGACATCTAAGGAACCTATTGAAGGGGACGTTTGGCACAAAAAACTCTCACACATCAGTGCTAAAAGCCTCCAAGCTCTAGCTAGATAAGAGATCCTACCTAAAGAGGTTCACAAAACCTATCCTTTTGTGAACACTATGTGATAGAGAAGGCAACAAGGCAGAGCTTTGCTAAGGCTCAACGCACAACTAAAGCCATCCTTAACTATGTGCATTCAGACCTATGGGGCCCCTCACCATTCCAATCCTTAAGTGGTATAAGGTATTTTCTAACTTTTGTTGATGGTTTCTCTAGGAAATTCTAGATATATTTTCTTAAAACTAAAGATATGATATTTGAAAAATTCAAGGAATGGAAGACTATGGTTAAAGAACAAACTACCTGTCAAGTTAAATGTCTTAGAACAGATAATGGACTTGAATTTTGTATAGAAGAATTCAATGTTTTTGTAGATAGAAAGGAATTGTTAGACACAGAACAGTAAGATACACACCTAAAGAAAATAGGGTAGTAGAGAGGCTAAACAGAACTATACTTGGAAGGTTTAAGAGTCTCTTATCTGATGCTATCCTACCAGAGAAATTTTGGGCTAAAGCATCCTTCTATACGATTTACATACTAAATAGATGCCCTCATGCTTCTCTAGATCTACTTACCCCTAAAGAAAAATGGACCAATCACCCACCTAATCTAAGTAACCTGAGGGTTTTGGGTGTATTGGTTTTTTACATCAGAGTAAGGGAAAGCTAAATGCCCGAGCAGTAAAAGGTATGTTTTTAGGGTTCACTAAAGGAGTGAAAGGTTTTAGACTATGACATCCAACTGAGAAGAAGTGTGTAACAAGAAGAGATGTTATTTTCAGGGAGACAGAAATGTTTATGCAAAAATCTAATACCCCTGAACCAACACCTCAAGAGTACATAGAAACAATTGAGGTGGAGCACTCACTTATGCCTACTATAGATCCCTCAAGCTTAAATTCTAATAATTCCAGTGGCCAGTTGCCTCATCATAAAGAAGAAGAAGAAGAAGAGGCAGCCTCTGACATTGAGCAAGAGGGACCAGGTCTTAGGGACTATACCCCTAGCTAGAGATAGGCAAAGGATGATTGTTGTATCACCTTCAAGATATGATGACTATATCAACTTAGCTCTAAAGGCCTTAAAACAGGATAATGATTCAGAACCCTTTACTTTTGAAGAGGTAGTAAGTTGTGCAAAAGCAAGGAAGTGGGTAGAAGCAATGAATGATGAGATTGAGTCCCTAATGAGAAATAACACATGGGACCTAGTTCCTTTACCTAAAGGAAGCAAATCTATTGCACCCAAATGGGTCTACAAGTTCAAAGAGGGTATTCCTAATGTTAAAGAACCTAGGTATAAAGCTAGGTTGGCTGCAAAGGGGTTTACTCAAAGACAAATAGTTGACTACAATGAGATATTTTTCCCTGTTGTTAAACAAACTTCATTCAGACTACTTCTATCTATTGTGGCACAACATAACCTAGAGCTTGATCAACTTAATGTTAAAACAGCTTTCCTTCATGGTTTTCTAGATGAAACCATTTATATGTGTCAACCTAAAGGCTATATAGTTAGTGGGAAAGAAGATCATTATTGTCTACTAAAGAGGTCTATCTATGGGCTTAAGCAGTCTCCTAGGTGTTGAAACAGAAGATTCAATGAATTCATACAAAAGAATGAGTTTATTAAAAGTTCCTATGACAATTGTTTTTACATCAACACTAAAACTTATACAAACCCTGTCTATCTACTTTTATATGTAGATGATATGTTATTATCAGGAACTACCATGAAAATTTTGAAACAGGTCAAAGATCTTTTGAAATTAGAGTTTGAAATGAAAGATATGGGAAGTACAAACAAAATACTTGGCATAGATATTAAGAGAGACAGAACAACAAACAAAATATGCATAAATCAAACCCAATATTGTGAAAAATTAATCAAAAAGTGTCATATGATAGAAGAAAAAGCAATTAGCACACCTAGCACATCATTTCAAACTATCATCAGAAAATTCGCCTAAAGAAACAGATGTTGAGTTCCTAAACTAATCTCTACAATTCCCTACTCCCAAGTTGTCAGAAGCCTTATGTATCTAGGGATTTCTACAAGGCCAAACATACCATATGACACTAGTTTGGTCAATAGGTACATGGCCAACCCGAGAAAAAGGCATTGGGAGGCTACCAAGTGAATTATGAGATATCTAAAGGGCACTATGAGTGCCCCACTACTATACTAATAGACTTTTGACACAAAACCAGAACTGTTTGACTATGTCGACTCAAACTATGCAGGGGACCTCGACAAAAGAATGTCTCTATCCAATTATATCTTCCTATATGGAAGTTGTGTTCTAAGTTGGAAGGCTACATTGCAATCAGTGGTAGCCCTCTCTTCAACTGAGGTATAATTTATTGCTCTATCAGAAACTGTTAAAGAGGGCCTACGGCTTAAAGGGTTATTACTTGATTTCGATATTAAAAGGAACATAGTGAAGATTTATTGCAATAATCTAAGCACCATACATCTATCTAAACATCCTCAGTATCATAATCAAACAAAACATATAGATGTAAAATATCACTTCATACGTGAATAGTTTGAAGAAAGGAAGATTGAAGTTTTGAAAATACATATCTTAGAGAACGCTTCTGACATGCTGACCAAAGCAGTGACCCAGCTCAAACTCCAAAAATGTCTGGATATCATCGGATTTGAACTGCAAGACAAAGGATGAAAGGGAAAGGTTAGCAAAAAGAAGTTGAATCTAGATAAAGTTCATTTCAAGGTGGAGATTTGTTGAGAAAATGTATGAAATTAACTTTACATGCAGTTGTAACTATTTTCTAAATCCTATATATAAAGGATACTAGCTTTAAATTTACAATACACACAAAAAAAAAAAAAAAAAAAAAAAAAAAAAAAAAAAATCCTAGCCACTTATCTGTAGTTTGCTTCCAATCTCTACAAGAAATAAATCACTCAGCTCCTCTGTGGATGTAGGCCTCTGTTTCCAAACCACATTAAACCTTGGTATTTTCTTCTTCTTCTTCTTCTTCATCTCTTTACTCTTCATGCACTGCTCGATCGTCATCTTCTTCATCAACTTTCTACAGACAAATTGGCAGAGTTTCCATTGTTTCTCTCGTTCTCTCTCTAATCAAAAAATGAACAAAATGAAAGGATTAGTCACACTGAAAGAAATCGGATAGAGGATAGTGGGTTAGTGAGATCTTGGCCATTAACGTGTAAAGTTGGATCTATTTTTCATGTGAATTATACTTTTAGCCATCAGTTTTTTTAAACCAGTGGTTTTCAGCTCGTGGTGTGGATTTCTTTTCTGATTTTTGGCCTCGGTGTGTTGTAGATAAACCCAACAATTTATAGCATGCTTATGCGTATGAGTTTATCTTATGTTTTTGTATTTCTCTATTTTTCATGAATTTTCAAAACGAAATTCAGTGACACAACTGTTCACGCACTTCTGTTGTATATATTAGTAGTGAAAAGGTCTATAGTGTATATCAATCAAGTACATCGTTTTCAAGTATATATAGTATATTAGTCAAGTGTATCAAGGGTATACCAATAATGTATCAAGTGTATCAAGGGTATAAAGTGTATTAGTAGTGTATCAAGGGTATATTAGTAGTACATCAAGTGTATCAAGGATATCAAATGTATATCAATAGTGTATCAGGTGTATCGAGTGTATCAAGTATATATTAGTAGTGAAGACATGACGGGTATTTTACATGCTTAAATATGGGTTGGGCTTCTTTTATTGCCATTTTTGCAAACTTAATATATCTAAGCTATGGACCTAATTTTATAGATTTTCCTTGCTCGTCCTACAATCATTCCTAATTTTTTTCATTCAACAATGATATATCATTAGGGGAAAAAGATTTAGTTGTTTGTTTATAAAATTTAAATAAATAATATTCCACTTGAAAAAAAATATATATTGTGAAAGCTTAAAAGTATTTTTTGTGATAAATTGGCCTGTGTTTGGTTAGAATGTAAAGGATGTTTCTTACCAATTAAGGACAAAGTCTACTTTTTCTTTTTCTTTTTCTTTTCTTTTCTATTTTCCCTTAAAAAAAAGTCTAAAATTAAGGTTTATTATAAATATAACAATCATTTATAATTAAGATTTATTGTAAATATAGCAATCATTTATCTTATTTGCAGATATAACAAAAAAAATCAACGTGAAACAAAATCTGAAAGAGTCTTTACACATTTAAATGGGCGGTTATATTATATCACTAATATATTTCATTTAAATACACTAGTTATGTACTTAATATGATTAGATATAATATCAATATGTCAGATATACTACATATTAAGTGTGATAAAAAAGGTACGTTGATCATATGGGCAACTTCCTCCATTTTAAACCTATTAAGTATTAAGTATTAGTGATACTAATACGAAATATACTTTGTGTATTAAGTAGGTAACTAAAACTAAATAATAATAATAATAGTATATCAAGTTTTGTCATATTTGACATACCAAAAAGATGTTCGTATAATTTAAAATAAAAAAAATACAGAGTATTTAATAATGTTTTTATAGATTTTGTTGGCTAAATTTAGAGTTATTCAATCCATCTTTTAGTTTGTTTCAAATAATCAAAATTATAAAATTTTAAATATATAATTGAGTTATATTCCAATTGACATTATTTTTTTAACTTTGATTGAGTTTAGCAATATCAACTTCTGGTTTAAGTGGGGCCTTAAGATAATTGCATAAAGAAGATTGGACCACATGTTGGGGTACTGAGCTTTCATAGGTCTTTATCATTTCTCTTGTTCATTCATCCAATTCATCCCCTCACATCTACTCTTTTCTTAACTCTCACCAAATACTTGCCATACCTAGAAATGTGACCACATACATGAATTCTATAGTATTTTTTAATGTGATTTGGAATTATTATTAGATATTTTATAAGATTTTATTTTATTTATTCTTTTTCTATTATATAGAAGAGAGTAGTTGTAAACTTGTTCAAACAAGTCTTTCATATAAAATGGCAGTACTAGTATCCCATAGAAGGTAACATCTTTTCATTATCTTTTACGATTTTTTTCTCTAAGAGAATTTAGCTACTGGACAAGTTCTCTTGTAAAAGATAATAGTACCTTCGTGATGGTTAAGGTTGGCAATGGGGCAGGGCAGAGTGGGACCATGAATGCACTCCTCATCTCCATCTCCGTGGAGATTTATAATCCCTGTCTCCGCCCCATCCCCATTTTAGGGAGTTGAGGAATCTTCGTTTGGAGATCGGGTCCCACGAAGAAAAATTCTTCATTTATATTTATATTTTTAATTATTTATTTATTTAAAATCAATTAAATTTTGATACTTATATTCAAATTTTAAATATTTAATATAACAAAGTATTATTATTATTATTTTATTTACTTAAATAAATAATTAAAGACATTTTAGATTTAATAAAAAGTTTAATATAATTATATTATAAAATAAATTAAAAAAAGTAAAAAAAAGAAAGAGCAACTTGCTACTGTTATATATATTATTAAAATTATTAAAAAAAATATTCGAGGCAGAGTCAGAGGCCCGTTTTTTATCTCCGTTTGACCTCCAATCCTAGTGATGGAATGACAAATAGCATATCCTTTCTATGGACTGTTTATCACTACGTCTCAATCCAGAAAATAGAGACTTTTTAATATCTAATTTTTGTTGTTATTCTATTACTAATAAATATATGTGGTTTATCTCAAAAATATATATGCCTCTAAATTTATTTCCTACAACATGAAAAGAGAACTAGTGGTCACAAAAGGTGATAGACGAGTAGGACGATCATTGAGTTGTATAAGTGTACGACAATTGAATAAAAGATATGTATATGAAATATAAATACTGAGACGAGAAATTTTTAAAAGTATAAAAACTAATTAAATGATTTTGAATAGTTTACTAATATTTATACTATCTTAAATATTAAAAACATAAGAACAAATTACAAAAACCACCACTAAAATATGGTGATAGTTGTAATTACATCTTCAAATTTTTAGTTGTAAAAATTGAATCTCAAACTTCTACAAATGTTAAAATTAGGCCCTCAAATTTATAATAATCGTAGAAATTGAACCTGCAATTATTAAATTAAATCCTAATTTATACAATTATGTAAGGTCTAACTTGATCTAATTTTAACATATTTAAGTTTGAGGGTTGAATTTTAAAAATTAAAAATTTTAAAATATAATTGAATGGTTTTTGCATTTTGCTGAAAAAAATAATAATAATTTAAACAGGGGGAGATGCATTAGGATACATGACTGTTCTACTACCAGAAATTTATTCCAGCTCACCCACGAGAAATAGAAGCCTGTCCACGTGTAATACCAAGAAGAGGTTAAAAGTACACATCATCAAGAGGGGGCCACGTGGTTTGTTGCGAAATTCTTATGCCTGGTGGGGCCGAGAAATAATGTCCTACAAATATTCAACACGTGGCGTGGTCGTGTCCACTTAAACCCGTCTTTTATTGGCACTGACAGGTTTTATTATAGCTTTACCGAACTTGTGATGCTAGGCTATCTCTTCAGGTACGATTTTGTCGCAGCCATTTGAGCAATTTACCAAATATTTTGATCTTTTAACCTAAATTACTTATTCAATCTTTTATCTATAAACTTTTAAGTTCACTTAATTGGACTTTCCTTTATTATAATAGAATAATAGAGAATTCGAAGAATAGACTTCATTTCAGTCATTAAGTTAAACTCTAAACTAAGATGTTGTTTGGAAAGTTGAAATGTAATCAATATTACTAAAAATCTAAGTGTCATTGAAATGATTGAGGAATAAAGACAAAATAAAAATGTGATCGTGAAATGGTGGAAAAGATGATTTGGATTGAAAACGGTGGGAATGAAATGAGTTTAGTATAGCAAATTGGATCCAAAATGCTCGATCCAAATATGGACTTTGGATTATAGTACACTGCAATCCCATTTTATTACGAGTGTCCAAACAACCCCTTAATGAAATGTTGCAGATTCTATCCTCAAATTTTCACTAACTCAATTACATTGATTTTAACGATAACAATGTAAAAATTGTTATAAACTCATTACTTTTAATGTATCAAATTACACATATCAAGTTTGGTTAGTTCATGTGTTAAAATTGTTGAAAGGTAAAAGCTGCAACAAATTTTCAAGGACTCTAAGGTTAAAATTGCAACGACTATCTAAATTTGGAGTGCTATTCTACCAAAACAAAAAGTTTGTGTGAAACTTCATTTTTGTACAATTTGCTTATGAATCTCATATCATCCATAGAAAAATGAGGATATCAACATCTATATCTGATTGATCCAATATCAAAATCAAATAATAAAAGTCAATAATTAAGAAGTAGATTCAATGTAAGTTAGTGTGAAAGTTCTTTTTAAAATTTTTAAAATTGGCATTTTTACTCAAAATTCACGGTTGTACAACTTGTTCATGAATCTTATATCATTCATAGAAAAATGAGGATACAAACATCGATAATTGATCCAATGTCAAAACTTAAATGATGAAAGTCAATAATTAAGTAATAAATTCAACGTAATTCTGTATCAAATTTGACAGTAGCTCAATTGTAATTTATTAATCGACCCAAAAATTAAATGTTTATTCACATTTCCACATGCGTAGTTGAACAAAATAAAAACACTAACTCACTTCTCATGTAAGATGAGGATTCTAAATATGACCTTTTAGTTATCATCGTTATTTGGTAATTTTTATGATATCAGTTAAATTTGAATTATGAGAATTTCAACTTCCAAATTTAAAGAAAAGAACATATGTCAATGACCGTTGAACAATGATCAAATTGATAAATCGATGTAACAAAAAAAAATGTTGATATGTGCGTATGAGTTATGTTATTTTGTATAAGGCTATTAATTATTAATGTAATAGATATTTTAAAATGCTATCATTTTCAATATATCAACCTCCTCATTCAATTGGGATTTAATAGAGGATGAGAGAAAGAGAGAGAAAAGCCTATTTCGATTGGGTCATAAGGTATTATGAGAGCCAAAAATGTGAAGTGGCGAGTGGGGAAGAACAGTGGACACATAAGGAAATAAAAAAGATGTTTTCAAATTCTATTAATTTAAAAAAAAAAAAAGTATTTTGATATCAGAATCACATATATTTTTATTTTTATAATTCGAGAGGTGGAGATATCAAATATTTGATATCGAGATTGATTCAAAGAAGTACTGTATTAATTGAGCTATATTCATTTTCGCGATTATCCTATTTAAGATGGATAGTGATGCTTGGTTAATTAATTAAATCATTAATAATAATAAATCATTTAAAAGGTTGTAAATTCAATTTTCAACTCTCTTTATTTGAATTTCAAACGTGGAAAAAGAAAAAATTTATGTATAAATAGTTTAACTAATTAAATATATTTCACATTTAGAAAGTGTTTGGTCCGAAGAGTTGGAGTTGGAGGAATGAAGTTAAATCCACTTCATTTTTTATCTAAAGAATACGTGGGTCACACTACGACATGACTAAAAAACATTAATTTATGTCCTTATTAACTCTTTACATTGTAGATTTCGCGACTAAACAACTATACGTTGTGAGAAGCTATAACACACAATCTTCATGGTCAACTCCTCATCTGATATGATTTTTCCTTATCAATATGTAAGCCAATTAAATTGATTTACCAATTTTTTGATTTTTAATATTCCTAAAAGGATAATTATCAGTTGAACATGTAAATAGATTACTTATCTGCATAAAGGAATGGGGTCCTTATATAATGACTTTTCTTGTACACATCTCAAGCTTAGGATTTTGGTTATTATTATTATTATAAATTCAACAATATATAACATATAAAATTAGAAATTCAATCATTTTACTAGTTATATTATGTTTCGATTAAATTATATCTCATTTAATGACACTTTTATTTTTAATTTTCTATTTTTAAAAATATTATTTGTTTCTTTCGACTATAAGAATTTTTATTTTTAATTCCAATTTCTCTTATTATAGTCTTCGCATATCTTAAAGAAATACTTGAAGATTCAGATTCTAAAAATAAAAACTAATTTTTGAAAAACTATTTTATTCAAAATTTTGTTTCATTTTTGAAAATATGAATACAAAATACATAACAAAACATGTATATAGTTTTACCAAAAATCAAATAGTCTTTAAATAAGGATTTAGTAATGGTATTAATTATCTTTAAACTTTGGCAATGATGAAAAGTAATTGAGAAAAATAGAATATAAAAAAAAACAATTAAATAACAAACACATATTTTCTACCCACGATCTTCTAAAAAAATAAATAAATAAAGGGGAAATAATCATGAATATTATCAAATTATCGTACGAAAAAGTTTAAGATATCAATCTCAACAATGCATCAAAATCTTAATTTTATATAAATTTCGATAAAATGTTGAATTCGATGAATATTTTTATAAAAAATTTAAAAATAAATTTAAATTAGTACATAATCATTGAATGAATTTTAAACAAGTTAATCAACTACTATTTATATTATATTTACATTAATGACTTTCTTTACTTATTTTTTATGTTTTGTGGATTTTTCTACAATATAATAGAAATATTGTTCTACTTCACGTCGATGTCGAACCCATAAAAATGTAATAATATCAATAAAATATCGACATAACGATAGAAATTTTATACGTTGATCTCCCTAAAAGAACTATAAATTAAAATTATTAATATTTTTCAATAATTCAAGACCTATGATGGATCAAACATCATGATTTGAATCTATACCTTTAGAGGTATATATATAAACTTTAACAATTATTGGTACGAAATTCAATAAAGTAATTTGAATTATTGTAAGCCATTCATTGATTGAAATTAGGTTTCATGTTACATAGTGGAAGAGGATGATCACTAGTTTTGACACGTAGGATTTATAACGACGTTTGGGATTGGTGTCCCATTTGGACAAGAATACTCATACATAACAAATAGATGAATTTTTTTTTTTCTTTTTACTTAAATAATTTTGAAGTTTGGCAATGGGGTTTCCTTTCGTGGGCCCATAAAACTTGACCACGAATAAATGAGAAATGAGAAATCTCAAATCTCTCAAATTCTCTTGAGCATCAAAGAAAAAAGGAATAGGTTAATGAATAGTGATGCACCCAAGTATTATCCTTTCAATAAAAAAATATTTAGGTATATCTTGAGCATTACTTATTTTCGTGCATCTCACCAAATTGTTCGATTATAACTTGTCATGTGACAAATTTTGCTTTTTTCTTTTTTGAAATATTTTAATATTTTTTTAGATGTGAGTGGTGAAAAAGGATGAACAAAGATGGGTGATGTCAAGGATGTATACCCAAGTTTACCCTTTCCAATGTGGGATAATGTAACACGCTACAAGAAATTTGGGCTTTGATGTTGGTTGCAAAAACTAAAAACGGATGTACAATGTCAATTTCTAAAAAAGGGATCTTTAATGTCTGTTTTAAATTGACATTGTAGGCATATCTATAATGTCAATTTAAAACTGACATTAAAGATTCATTTTTTTTATCTACTAACTTACTCAATTTTTTAGGGTTTGAAAGGAATTAAAACTGCCATTTTTTTCTTCTTTCTCAAATTCTAGCCATTAACCTCATCTTCATAGTCTCTCTCTCACTTCAACTCACTCTCAAGCAATGACCCACACAGATCTCTCTCTCTCGTCAAACCTCCCACTATCACATGTATCAACTCCACGCCGTCCACCATCATTGTCAATCGGTACTGTCCATCGATCGCAGTCATGGTTTAGATCCGCCATTCTCCGTGGTCAGATCTGTGGGTCTTCTTCTCCATAACCTTCTTCTCCTCTCTCTCTTTCTTTCTCTAACTTCGTTTCGCCATCTCTCGAAAACCGATATGCTACAGGATAGGTGGATCTCACTGAATTTGACTGTAACTTAGCTCGATATCGTCGGATCTACAATTCAGCTCATCGGATCTGACTGAAACATATTCCATCTCGCCGAATCTGACCACAATGCACTCAATCTACCCGAATCTAACCACAACACACTTGCTCTCGCCTGCTACGCATAAGCTTCGCGAATAATGTTGCTGAGAATATGGTTGACAAGAAGGGTCACGCTTGATTAGAGAGGTGTAACGAAGAAAATACTGCAAAATTTATTAATATTTTCTCCATTGGTTCCAACTTCACACTATAGTTGACCAG
Organism: Benincasa hispida; assembly: GCF_009727055.1. Taxonomy (NCBI): domain Eukaryota; kingdom Viridiplantae; phylum Streptophyta; class Magnoliopsida; order Cucurbitales; family Cucurbitaceae; genus Benincasa; species Benincasa hispida. The sequence continues at coordinate 25,459,471 of NC_052356.1, forward strand.
AAAGACAAAGAAAATAAAAAGGACAGATTGGTGCTGGTGCCTTCTTTGGCATTTGGTTGGTTTCTACCATTGTTGGTACTGTTGATTCCACCCCAATGGTAAAGTTTGCTTAGAACTGCAATAGTAAATTTTAGAGGTTCAGTTGGTAAAGTTTTTTATATGAATTTATAACCATGGATTCTTGTAAATATAGGTACCAAAGTTGTTGGAAGTTATGAGGCTTCGTTATAGTGTGTGGTTAACTGCTTGGCTTTTGTTATTCAAGGTAACTGCTTGAAGTAGTTTGATTTGAAGTCTTGTACTTTTCTCCAAATATGTGTGATAAATGAGCTAATTTCTTTTGTTCAGAAAAATAGAGATGAATTGGTTGCCAAGATTGATGGGGTAAAAGAGCAGGTTCTTGGTTCAGATTGACGACCAATATGGTTAGAAATATTTTTCTGTCATACTTAGGTAGTTAGTTATGTTTGACTAGATAGCTGGATGTGTGATGAACAAATATGATATAGATGATGACTGCATTTTTTCTCTTTAATGGAAAAAGCAAATATTACATTTGTTGAATATTGTTTCAAGTATAATTATTATGACAGGAAAATCAGATGTCTTGTTTATATAAAATAGGAATGAGACTGAGAATGATGGGAATCTTTTCATAATGTTTATTAAAAGCGATAGTAGAGTAGAAAGAGATATAGCGTGGGTTTGATAGATTTTTCTTTTAAGAGAGAGGGGATTTCTTGTATGGAAATGTTTTTATAATGTTAAGGTGGACCAATAATCTGTTCATTCTGTTTAAATTCTATACCCAAGTTTACCCTTTCCAATGTGAGATAATGTAACACACTACAAGAAATTTGGGCTTTGATGTTGGTTGCAAAAACTAAAAAACGGATGTACAATGTCAGTTTCTAAAAAAACGGATCTTTAATGTCTGTTTTAAATTGACATTGTAGGCATATCTATAATGTCAATTTAAAACTGACATTAAAGATTCATTTTTTTTTTATCTACTAACTTACTCAATTTTTTAGGGTTTGAAAGGAATTAAAACTGCCATTTTTTTCTTCTTTCTCAAATTCTAGCCATTAACCTCATCTTCATAGTCTCTCTCTCACTTCAACTCACTCTCAAGCAATGACCCACACAGATCTCTCTCTCTCGTCAAACCTCCCACTATCACACGTATCAACTCCATGTCGTCCACCATCATTGTCAATCGGTACTGTCCATCGATCGCAGTCATGGTTTAGATCCGCCATTCTCCGTGATCAGATCTGTGGGTCTCGTTCTTCATAACCTTCTTCTCCTCTCTCTCTTTCTTTCTCTAACTTCGTTTCACCATCTCTCGAAAACTGATATACTACAGAATAGGTGGATCTCACTGAATTTGACTGTAACTTAGCTCGATATCGTCGGATCTGCAATTCAGCTCATCGGATCTGACTGAAACATATTCCATCTCGCCGAATCTGACCACAATGCACTCAATCTACCCGAATCTAACCACAACACACTTGCTCTCGCCTGCTATGCATAAGCTTCGCGAATAATGTTGCTGAGAATATGGTTGACAAGAAGGGTCACGCTTGATTAGAGAGGTGTAACGAAGAAAATACTGCAAAATTTATTAATATTTTCTCCATTGGTTCCAACTTCACGAAGAAAATATTACATTTGTTGAATATTGTTTCAGGTATAATTATTATGACAGGAAAATCAAATGTCTTGTTTATATAAAATAGGAATGAGACTGAGAATGATGGGAATCTTTTCATAATGTTTATTAAAAGCGATAGGATTTTTCTTTTAAGAGAAAGGGAATTTCTTGTATGGAAATGTTTTTATAATGTTAAGGTGGACCAATAATCTGTTCAATCTGTTTAAATTCTAATTTGTTCAATCTGGTCGAATATTAATTTGTGTCATGATGAAGTAAAATCTTAAGTTTGAATTTCAAGTTCTAACTAGGGTTAACATAAAGAAAACCAATCTTTTCTTAATGGAATGGCTTATTGAACATAATGTTTTGTTATTTTGACCAAATTTTTTGTTTTAGGAATTAATGCGCTTCAATCTTAGGTGGAAAAGGACCTTCCTTCTATTAGTTGTTTGGATTTCTTTCTTTATACTTCAAGTTGTGAAGATCTTTTTCCATATTTCTCTACATTCCTTTCACTCTCAAAGTTAATTTTTTGATGTATATGGTTGATTAAATGATAATGCAGAATGATGTGCCAATTTGTAGCAATTGGTATTGGATCATCTTTTCCTTGCAGGTATGTAGAATTTAAAACTTCAATCAATATCCAATTTGTTATTTGATTATTTCAATACTCTTATTTGTACTATATTAGTGTTTAGAATAATAGTAATGTTTGATTAGGCAGATCTATGATGATGTTGGAATAGGCATTGAATTTTATTATATCTAGAACTCTTTTGCTTTGTTTTTTTGTGATCAATTGGAGTCACTTTCTTTAAATTGGATAATTTGTCACTTTCATTAGCTATTATTAGTCCATAGTTACCCACATAGATAATTTTTCATTAGCTACGATTATCCTACAGTTATGATAATCATAGCTTAATTAATTGTTGTTTATGATTTCTATTTGAACTGGATTCAATTCAGTTCTTAGTTTCATAAGTTTTCTTTCAAGTTTTTAGTTTTAGTTGATTGAGTTGAAAAACGTATTTAGATATTTGTGTTTGGAAGTTTTGGAAGTTTGTAAGTTTTATTGTTTAAATTTATGTATTTTGTCCAATGTATTCAATTCTATTAATCTTCTTTTCTTCGCTTTGATAAGTATTAGTTACACTTGGATTGATAAGTTGTTTATGGTTTGTCGATTACTATTGAATCATATCTTGTAGCTATTGTTGCTAATGTTACAAAGCTTCAGTACTCTTACTTTTATTATTATTGAATGTTGGAGCCATGTCTTTTATTGTTATGAGCTTTAAAAATATAGTACAAATCTCTAAGAACTTGAATGTTGGAGTCATGTCTTTTATTGTTGCCTTGAATATCTAAAGTTTTGGATTAGATTCAGTGTTGGATTTCTATGACTATCCTACAGTTATGGTAGTCATAGCTTAGTTGTTTATGGTTTCCATTGAGTGGTATATGGTAGTGGAACTTCTTAAACATCATTTGACTATAGAATAGACTTATAACTGACATTCATATTTTTCTGTTTTGTTTACGATGTTGGTACATTTTTGTTTGGAGTTTTGGTTATTTTCCTCAATGTTGTTGGTGTATTATGTGCTCTTTTATTTTATTTTTGTATGGAGTTTTGTTTTCATTACCTTGTTGAGTTTTTT